>NC_030809.1:560856-860856 GCF_001704415.2 Capra hircus | reverse complement strand
ATGGCTGAGCGACTTCACTTTCACTTTTCACTTTCATGCACTGGAGAAGGAAATGGCAGCCCACTCCAGTGCTCTTGCCTGGAGAGTCCCAGGGACGGGGGAGCCTGGTGGGCTGCCGTCTCTGGGGCCGCACAGAGTCGGACACGGCTGACGCGGCTCAGCAGCATAAGCAGCGTGAATCACTCTGTTTTGACTTGAGCTTGAATCACTCTATGGTTTTCTCCGCATCCAGTCTCTGGCCACCAGCTTTCTCGTCTCCATTTCTGTGAACCAGAATTTGTGTCTATGTCTTAGATTCCACATATGTGTGGTGCCATACAGCATTCAGGACAGGCGCTCTCTCTCTGTTACTTCTTTAAGCTTTTTATTTGAAATAGAAGGTTCACAGGAAGTTGCAAAGGTATTAGAGGGAAGCCCCATTTACTCTTAAACAAGTTTGCCCCACATCTTGTAAAAATATAGCACCCAAACCAGGACATTGACAGGGGTCCAATCTGTGTGTATTCGGCGTCAGTTTATGACACAGTACATTACTCTAGCTATCACCTAGACTGTCCCTCACTGCAGAGACACCCCTTGGCGCTATCTCTTCAGCCACACCCACCCCCCCACCCGCCCTCCCGCCCCTCCACCCGCCCAAACCCCTGGCAACAGCTGTGTGTTCCGCATCATCACAATTTTGTCATTTTGAGAATACGGCAGGTGGTCATTTTTATTGTACACTGGCGTTTAGCTGATTAAAGGACAAGGTATACCTGATTAAGGACAGGTGTTCTTAATGCTTATGGCGTCACTTTCTCTTTTGAGCATTTAGAGGAACCGAGAGAGGTGCCCTTAGCTTCCCTTCATTTTTGAATGGGGAAACTGAGGCTCGGGGCAGAGCCGTAACTGGCCTGAGGTCACGGTTGAGTTGGTGCAGAACCAAGGCAGGCGTGCTTTCTTGGCTGCCTGTGAGCAGTCTCCATCTCCCGGCAGGGGCCCGGGGCAGTGCTCTTGGCTTTGGTTTCCCCAGAAGGAGACGCCAAGACAGGAGTTGGAGTGCAAGTCTTTATTTGGGAGGCGCTGCGCCCACTGGAGGGCAGGGGGAAAACGGGGCAGGGAGGGAAGCCAGGGAAGGCGTGTCAGCGAGCCTGTCTCCACGGTTGCCGCCTGTGGCTGCCGGGAGCTCGACCCGCCGGGGAGCCTGGGAAGCAGAGTGGAGCTCACGACCCGAGCGAGCCCGCCCAGGGGCACCGGTGCGCTCACTCCCACTGGGCTTGGTTAAGGGCTGCTCCTGGGGGGCGAGTCCCCTGCACCCCAGGCCCAGTACTCAGAGGATACCTCGGGCGGGGAGCAGGAGCTGGCACTCGGGGGCTGGAGCTCTGTGAGTTCAGCAGGGGATGGAGGGCCCGGGCAGTGTCTGTCAGAGGAGGAAGAGGTGTCTGCCCCCTTCAAGGAGCAGAGGACACAGGGGACACCCTCCACCCTGCAGTGCGACGGCTCATTCCACTGGGGACTCTCCCTCCAGCGACCCTTCCTTCCTCTCCCCGTCCCTCCCACCCAGAGAGAGTCAAGGCTTTCTGACCACTGCCCCCACCCACACGCGCTCAGGATCTCTCCTGGAGAGAGGCGCCCGTTATTACAGGCTGGTCGCCCACGTGTGGGCACCTCCTCTTCCCTGAGCTTCAGAGCAGCTGGACTCCTGGCCGCCCACCCTCAGCTGCCCTTCCCGAGGTTGGCAAGTCCTCTGCCATCTGCTGCCGGAGGTGGGGATCTGCACTGGCTCCGTGTGGGCCCTGTGCGTGAACTTGAGCCACGCGTGCGTGCTTTCTGCAGTTGCCGCTATCTGTGTGCACCTCTGCAAATGGCAGAACGTGTCATGCGTTCAGAGGAGGGCGTCACATGCGGCCGTTTCAAGGAGTGACAGCAGGGTGAACGTCATGCCAACCCCGCCCAGGCTGAGGAATACAAGGCCTTTCAGTTCAGTTCAGTTCAGTTCAGTCGCTCAGTTGTGTCCGACTCTTTGCAACCCCATGAATCACAACACACCAGGCCTCCCTGTCCATCACCAACTCCCGGAGTTCACTCAGAGTCACGTCCATCGAGTCCGTGATGCCATCCAGCCATCTCATCCTCTGTCGGCCCCTTCTCCTCCTGCCCCCAATCCCTCCCAGCATCAGAGTCTTTTCCACTGAGTCAACTCTTCGCATGAGGTGGCCAAAGTACTGGACTTTCAGCTTTAGCTTCATTCCTTCCAAAGAAATCCCAGGGCTGATCTCCTTCAGAATGGACTGGTTGGATCTCCTTGCAGTCCAAGGGACTCTCAAGAGTCTTCTCCAACACCACAGTTCAAAAGCATCAATTCTTCGGCACTTGGCCTTCTTAATAGTCCAACTCTCACATCCATACATGACTACTGGAAAAACCATAGCCTTGACTAGACGGACCTTAGTCGGCAAAGTAATGTCCCTGCTTTTTAATATGCTGTCTAGGTTGGTCATAACTTTCCTTCCAAGGAGTAAGCGTCTTTTAATTTCACGGCTGTGATTACCATTGCAGTGAGTTTGGAGCCCCCCAAAATAGTCTTTAGCACCCTTGAAACTGTATGAGCACACCTCCCTCCCCGCTTATGGCTTATAGACTGCTTTGGATTTCTACATAAGAAATCATCCTCTTCAAACCTTCAACCTTGTATTTCTTTCTCTTGCCTTACTATACTGCAAGAGCTTTCTGTTGAATGCTGAATAAAACTAATGACCGTGGACACTCTTCTCTTGTTCTGTACCTAGAAGGAATGGTTCCAGCATTTCATCATTAAGTATAGTTTCTGATGTGGGTTTCTTGTAGATCGGCGGTTGTCAAGCTCTACCAGCACTAAAGTTACCTGGAAGGCTTATTAAAACCCAGACTTCTCCCCGACCCCAGCCCCCAGGGTTTCGGATTCAGTAAGCCTGGATGAGGCCTGAAGGTCTCCATCTCAGACAAGTTCCCTGGCCATGCGGATGCCCTCTGAGAACCACTCTGGTAGAAATTCTTTATCGGGTTAAGGAAGTTCCTTTCTAGTCTCAAAGTTTTATTTTAAAATCGTAAATGGAAGTTTTTTTCAGCTTTTTTTGAATTTATTGAGACAATAGTGTCTTTTCTTCTTTGCTCTATTAATCTACCAAACTGATTTTCTGAGATGAAGCTTGCGTTCTTGGGACCCGTTTGATTTGCTCTGATGGTGTATAATCTGATCTTACCCTCCTGTTTGCATGCAGCTGCTAGAGTTTTACTGGGAGTTTGTTTTCTTTCATGAGCCCCTGCCGTGTCTATAGGTCCCCTCTCTCGTGCTCTTCCTGTCAAGCACCGTGCTGCTGCTGCTGCTGCTGAGTCACATCAGTCGTGTCCGACTCTGTGCGACCCCAGAGATGGCAGCCCACCAGGCTCCCCTGTCCCTGGGATTCTCCTGTCAAGAAGGCTGGAGTGGGTTGCCCTTTCTTTCTCCAGTGCATGAAAGTGAAAAGTGAAAGTGAAGTCGCTCAGTTGTGTCTGACTCCTGGCGACCGCATGGACTGCGGCCTACCAGGCTCCTCTCTCCATGGATTTTCCAGGCAAGAGGAATGGAGTGGGGTGCCATCACCTTCTCCGAAGCACAGTGCTTAGCTTGGGCCTAATATGAAAAATACAGAAGTCATTATAGTCACTATTATACCCTTATAACTGAGCTTATCCTGCCATGTTGTCCTTGCCTGTCGGCCTCACCTCTCTGCTAACCTGTGAGCCTCCTAAAGGGAGGGTTCACGCCTGCTCACTCACTGCTTCATCCGCAGAACCTGCCACTGAGCTGGATAGAGAGTAGGGATGGCTGTGCTTATTTAGAGCAGTGTGGAGTGGGTCACAGGGAGGCTCCAAAGGAGGGCACGTGTGTACACACGGCTGATTCACAGGCTGCCCTGGCGGCTCGGTGGTGAAGAACCCTGCGTGCTGGACAGGAGAGGAGGTTTGATCCCTGGGTGGGGAAGATCCCCTGGAGAAAGAAATGACAATCCCCTGCGGTATTCTTGCCTGGGAAACCCCGTGGACCGGGGAGCCTGGTGGGCTACAGACCACGGAGTTGTAAAGAGTCAGACTCAACTTGGCAACCAAACGACAGTGAGCTGATTCCCGTTGTTGCACAGCAGAGACTTACACAGCGCTGTAATCATAGTCCAACAAAAATGTGAGAGCGTGGGTTAAATAGAATAAAACGAGGGTTACATAGCCGTGCACTAAGAAACCAGCAACTATAGTAAGGCGTTCATCCTGCGGGGGGTGAGGGGGCACAGAAAGTAAGGAATAGGTTTTGGTTGGATGCTTACTGTCTGCCAGGAGCTGGCCCAGTCCTCAAACCATCCAAAAGGTCAGCGCTGTTCACAGTTTACAGATGAGGAGACAGAGGCCCGCCCCAGGCAGCCTCTCAGCAGAGCTGTGAGGTGGCTGAGGACGCTGACGCTGCCTCATCTTTGAAAAACGTGTGTGTGTGTGGCAGGAATCGTTTCACATGCCGCCTGCCTTCTAAAAATGAGAAGCAGATGCCCAGCTCTGGTCCGTTCTTGCACGGGCTGCTAGGAAGCTCAGAGTCTAATTACGAGCCTCACCAAAAGCGCTAGTGTGATCTTCATGGTTACAGATATGCTTGTTCTTTCCCACGGCCTTTATGTCTGAGATTTTCTCCTGCTTTGACGTCTTTATTTTTCTCTACTTTTTAGTCACTTTTTGCTGAACGTTCCCTTATTCTAAGTGGGCTGGAGTCCCTTGAGAAATGTGTCAAGGGAATAGAAAATGAAAAATAGGCAACAAGTGGCCCTCCCTGGTGGCTCAGTGGTAAAGAATCCGCCTGTCAACGCAGGAGACGCGGGTTCCAACCCTGGCCTGGGAAGATCCCACATGCCGTGGGGCAACTAAGCCCGTGAGCCGCAGCTACTGAGCCTGTGCTCCTGAGCCCGGAGAGGCAACGACTGAGGCCAGCCTGCGTGCCCAAGAGCCCGTGCTCTGCAATAAGAGGACGCGCCGTGACGAGGGCCTGTGCACTGCCACTGGAGAAAGCCCTGCTCCCGGAGGAAAGGCCTGCACGTGACGAAGACCCGGCACAGCCAGCACACAGAAAGGAGCTGCCTGCAGAACAGGCAGCGAGCACACTGGGCCCGCACGAGTGCTCCTTCCTGAATGGCGCCCTGTCCATGCCCGCTCAGGTCTCTGCTCGCCCAGGCCCTGGGAACTGCCTGGGGCAGCTATCACTTCTGTGATGAAGATGTTTCAGATTGAGATAATTAACACTGAGATGCTGTTCCTCAGGATGCTGAGACTCATTTAGAGACCCAGGAAGTGTTCAAAAAAGAAACTACGGAGCTAACTTTGCTGTTGGCCTTAAACCCTTCAAAGACAGCTCACTCCAGGGAGTTACTGATTGCGCTTTCTTTGCAACTGCTGGTTCACCACATACACACACACACACACACACACACACACACACACACACACAGCTGATGAGCACAGCTGATGAGTGCTGATAACACTCTTGGGGTTTTCCAAGCATGCGCTCCTCTCTAGGAATTCCAAGGGTGACTCCTGTCCCTGAGATCGTATCAGCAACCACCTCAGGTCCTTGCTACCCGCCTGACAAAGTGCGGGGAAGCAGGAGATCCAGCTCTGCTGCCCAGAACTGACGGGACGGACTTGGAGTAACAGAGTTCAGCCCCTCTTCCACTCTGAGCCTCGTGAAAACCTGCCCAATGCTGGATTCGGCCTCAGCTTGTAAGGGAGTAACCGCTGGCACATCGTGGTGGACAGACGGGAGACGCCACCGCCTGCCCGCCAGGGAGCAGCCAGTGCTTATACCTATGGCTTTTCTCGTTTATTTTTTATGTAACTGAAGGATAATTGCTTTACATGGTTGCTTTGGTTTCTGCCCTACCTGTTTCTTAATGAAGGCTTTGCTGACCCAGCTTCTTATGGTAGTTCAGCTTCCCTGTTGGCTCAGCTGGTAAAGAATCTGCCTGCAATGCAGGAGACCCGGGTTCCATTCCCGGGTCGGGAAGATCCCCTGGAGAAGGGATAGGCTACCCACTCCAGTATTCTCGGGCTTCCCTGCTGGCTCAGCTGGTAAAGAATCCGCCCACAATGCAGAAGACCTGGGTTCGATCCCTGGGTTGGGAAGGTCCTCTGGAGAAGGGATAGGCTACCCACTCCAGTATTCTGGGCTGAGAATTCCGTGGACAGTCTATGGGTCACGAAGAGTCAGGCATGACTGAGAGACTTTCACTTCACTTTCAACATCTTATGTGTCCAGCTTAACCTAAAAAACACTTATCATCAGAAAAAAAATAAAGCAGGCAAGGGGCTTCCTTGGTGGTCTGGTGGTGAAGACCCACGTTCCTGATGCGGGGCCCCAGCTTAGACTCCTGTTCAGGGAGCTAGATCCCACTCGCTGCAACTAAGACCCTGCACAGCTAAATAAATAAGGTGGAAAAGCAGGCAAGAGGCTCCGAAGCGGGCGGTGCAGAAAAATCAAGGCCTCACAGATCAACACCCCTGCCTGTTTCGCTTGCTCAGGCAGCTTACTTCAGGTCACAGCCTCCCTGTCACACGGCTGCAGCGTGCCAGGCCCTCTGCCAGGCTCCTACTCAGGCCTGCCACCCTGCTCACAGCAGCGCCTTGGTGTGCGTACTGTCACTGTGCCCGTTCTGCCAGGAGGAGAGTGAAGTTCAGAGAGCTGAAGCCACCCGCTCGAGGCCTCAGACCGGCAGTGGCAGAGCTGGAGAGCACGCCCTGGCCGCCGGGCCCCAGAGCCCAGGCTCCGGATGATGCCGCCGTCCTCGTGGGCACACAGTCGGTGCTCACCAGGCATCCAGGGTCTAAACGCGGGCGGGCTGGGGAAGCAGTTCCGGCTCCTCCCCACCTGCAGAGCTCTCCTGCGCTGGCAGATGAGCCTCAAGCTGCTTCCACGCTGGCACAGCGTTGGCTTCACGGCTGCAGGCAGGGGAGCAGGAACCATGGGGACACGTCCCCGTGCACCTCCGGCCGCCCCTGAAGCCCTCCCTGAGGCTGTTCCTCCACTTCCCTTGCAGAGACCCTTGACTCTTTCATCTCTCACCAGGAAATCCCACTCTCAGGGGCCCTCGCTCAGCAGGCAGGACCCAGGACCACCGCATGGATGGGGCTGGGGGTGGTGAGGGGCAGAGAGGAGCCTGCGGGGTGGGCCCGCGCCGTCTGGCCGCCGGAGAGGAAGACTCGTCTGCATCCTGAAGGAAGGACACGAGGGGATTAGGGATGAGACTCGAGCTGAAGACAGATGGCGGGGCCCCAGCAGGCTCCCTCTGTGAACCAGGTTTCTCTCCTGGCCCAGCCTCCTTCTCCTCCGGCTTCAGGGTGGCTAGGAGCTGACAGGGAAGCCCTCTCCTGGTCTGTAGGGCGGACCCAGCACTGGAGGTGGTTGCCCAGCTAACGGCCACATTTCCCAGCGTCCCCTGGGCCACGCGATGCTGAGTCCTCACCCCTGGAGAGGAGGCAGGGGTGGCGTGGCCCCTGGTGGTTCAGTGGCGGGCGTGATTCTGCAGCCTCTCTCTTCTCCTCCGGAGGCTCTTGGTCAGGGCCCAGAGTGGAGCTGATAGCGCCTCCATCAGCCTGGGCCCCTGAGTGGTGGCGTGGAGCAGTTCCCCTCTGCCCCAGACATGTTTTCACCATTCGGAGCCGAAGCACCTGGGACTGTTGGCCTGAGCAGGAAGGAGGCGCAGAGAGCATCAGGGCCGCCACACACGTCGTAGTCTCTCTGTTAGAGCAGCTGACCTCCCTGGACCCACGCTGCTGCTGCTGCTGCTGAGTCGCTTCAGTCGTGTCCGACTCTCCGACCCCAGAGACGGCAGCCCACCAGGCTTCCCTGTCCCTGGGATTCTCCAGGCAAGAACACTGGAGTGGGTTGCCATTTCCTTCTCCAATACATGAAAGTGGAAAGTGAAAGTGAAGTCGCTCAGTCGTGTCCGACTCTTAGCGACCCCATGGACTGCAGCCCACCAGGCTCCTCCGTCCATGGGATTTTCCAGGCAAGAGGACTGGAGAGGACTGCCTTCTCTGCCCTGGACCCATACTTGCTCCCAGACCACGCCTGCGCCTTTTTCCTGCCTGGCATCACCCTTCTTAGCACAGTCGGTAGAGCTGCACACCTTGCAGACACTCGTTCTAGGCAGACTCGTGGGTGCGCGCACCAGGGAGCAGCGCCAAGAACGGCCAGAGTCACGTCGGCCGCCACAGCAAACGTGGGAAGAGCCTGAGAGGCGCTGGCAGGAGGTCTCACTCACAGAACAGAATGCTATACAGCAGTGAGGAGGAACGGATCGCAGTGACCGGCCGTGTCAGAGCCGTCCGGGAAGCTTCATAACACACAGATGCCTAAGCCGAGAGATTCGGTCTCGGAAGGCTTGGCTGGAGGGGTTGTGGCCCAGGAATCTGTGGTTTAATGACTTTTCCAGGAAATCTTGTGCAATTTGTTTAAGAACCTCTGGCCCAGCAAGAACATTTGGACGCAGCAGGAACTGCCTGGTTATCGGAACGCCGTCACAGCCCAGGTGGCTGCCGTGAAAAGGAAGCCGCGTGTGAGCTAAGTCGTGTCCAGCTCTGCGCGACCCCGCGGACTGTGGCCCACCAGGCTCCTCTGTCCATGGGATTCTCTAGGCAAGAGTACAGGAGTGGGTTTCCAGTTCCTTCTCCAGGGGACCTTCCAGACTCAGGGATGGAACCGACGACTCTCACGTCTCCCGAGTTGGCAGGCAGGTTCTTTACCACTAGTGCCACCTGGGAGGCTTAAAAGAAGACTGGAGTGGGTTGCCGTGCCCTCCTCCACGGGCTCTTCCTGACCCAGGGATTGAACCTGGGTCTCCTGCACTGCAGGCGGGTTCTTTACTGCTGAGCCACCGAGAAGGCGCAGAAGGAGGCCAGGGCCCCCCGAGACTGCTGGCTGCAGACGAGGGGAGGGGTACTGGGTCAGGGGAGGGGCAGAGGTGCCCAGGAGGACAGTATGGTGGGCAGGGGTTGCAGACTCTCCATCCTGGCTGCGGGGCGGCGTCATCGGGCCTCTCTTGGCAACACCCCAACCTCCAGACGGAGTCTCCAAGGGGGAGGAGGACTCTGCCAGGTTTTGAAAGGCTTCCAGGTGATTCCAATTTGAGAACCACAAGAATGTCTGGTTAGGAACCAGGTTACGGAGGTCGCCCACCCAGGCTCGAACTTGACTCCCCCACAAATGTGTCATAGCTCCGTGACCCGGGCAGGTTCCGTCATTCGCGCCTCAGTGTCCTTGTCTATAAAGTGAGACTAGTAATCGCAACTTCACGCCAGCCTGTCGGGAAGAGCAGGCAAGATGTGTGTAAGCAGCCTGGCGCATGCCCAGCGCAGCCCACGCGCACCCTCACTCCGCCGTAGGGGGTGGGCATGACGGTGACCTTGTAGGAAAGGACAGCTCCGTGGACTCTGTCTGGTTGTCCAGAATTCCTGTCCAGCCACCCTCGCCTGGAGCCTCAGCCATCCCGCCCGATGCTCCCGTCCTGCGGGGCTGCGGGGGAAAGGTCAGGAGACCACAGCATTGGGCAACCTCCTGCCAGGGCCCTGCAGTTACTCTTTACTGATTCTGAACGCAGCGTGAGTCAGGGAGGCCCAGGGCCGCCCAGGTCAGTCCCTACGAGAAAGACAGGCTCCCCTTCTGTCTGGGAGGGAGCCCCCCCCGGGTCACCCTCGGGCTGCTGAGTCCAGCAGGCTGTGACCTGGGAGTTGCCAGGAAGCCTTCCCTTCTCTCCTCCCAGCTCCGACCTCTGGGTCTCCACGGGTCTCTGTCCTCTATTAGAACGCAGACATTGGGAGCGTATATACGCAGCGGTCACATGGAGAGGGCCTGGGTGTGTTATATAACAGCCACCATTTATCAGGTGTTACATGCCGGGCACGACTAAGCACCTCATGTGACCCCACACAAGCTCGGTGAGCCAGACAGTCTCCACGCCCACTTTATGGAAGGGGAAACAGAGACTCAGAGAGGCAAAGTGTACCGCTGAGGAGGGCCAGTTCAGCATCAGGCCATCCGACTCGGGGGCACGTGGCCCTTCCGCTGCGCGTGATGCTTTGTGCCGGGGCTGCGGTGTGCAGGGTGTGCGGGCGGAGTGCCTGGGCAAGCCCCGTCCTCTCTGCCCTGAGTCAGGCCCTGGCGGGGAGTGGAGAGTGGCAAGCCGCTTCAGACTGGGCGCAGCGAGGCTGCAGGAACGCGGGCCCTCCTCCTCCAGCTCTCCACCCTGCAGGGCTGCGGGCGCTCCCCTGCTCCAGGCCTCGGCACGGCCTTCCCAACGCCCGGAAGCTGGCTCCCTGCTCACCCACCACTCCAGGCCACCCTCCAGAGTCAGCTCAAACAGCACCCCGTCCCGCCGAAGCAGGTCGCCTCCCCGGTATTCTCGCGCCCTCACTGCCCCCACTTTACGGCACTCGTCACAACTGCTAGCTATTTGTGCTTCTTTTCTTGCTGCCTCCCTGGATACGGACTCCTGAGGGTAGAGATTGTGTCTGGCAAACAGTAGACGCGCGTTGAACATTTTTGGAATGAGCGAACGAGGAGTTAACAGAGGTTTTGAACCAGCTTTTGCGAGGATGTAACAGCTGGCCCAGTCAAGCCCCCTTCAGGCTCCCTTGGGACCTCCGTCCTCACTCCCCAGGGTCAAGCTGACCCCGTGTTGAAGGAACCACCCTATGGGTGGGGGAGGGGGAGGAGCTGCTCCACAGGAACTCAGGCCTCGCTCTGGTCTCCCCGGGGCTTTCCAGGGACCAAACGGTGCGCTGCAGGCAGCTGTCTGGGGTGGCAATGTGGAGGGGACCCTCGCCCCAGGCTTGATGAGGCAGCCCGCGGTGCTCTCAGGAGCCACCCAGCCTGTATCCACTGGGCCCCGGGTCTCAGGCCGGTGTTGAGGGTCAGGACTGAATGCGAGTGCTGGAGGAAGAGTTCACGGACGGCATCTCTCTCCTGCTGACTCCACGACACCTGTCCAGAGGCCAAGCTGGATTTCGGAGGGGGCAATTGTGGTCCAGATTGTGGAGATCAGAAGGGCCAGTCTGGTTGTGGTGGCCAGAATAACCGCCCCCCAAGGGGGTCCATGTCCAAACTCCCTGAACCTGTGAACACGTTACCCTACATGGCAAAGGGGAATAAAGGCCACAGGTGGGATCAAGGCTGTGAATCAGCTGACCCAGAGACGCCGGAAGAGCCTGGCTTATCCAGCTGGGCCCGATCACAAGGGTCCCTGGAAGTGGGAGAGGGCAGAAGAGTTGGGGGAATGTGTGATGCTACAACGCAGGCCCTGGAGCTGGAGGCAGGGGCCACAAGCCAAGGCGCGCAGGAGGCCCCTGGGAGCTGGGAGACAGGAGAGGAGAGAGTCCCCGCTCGGGCTGCCCGGAGAAGCAGCGCCTTCCAGACTTCCGACCTCCAGACCTGTAAGAGTATAAACCCGCTTTGTTTTAAGCCACTGTTTTAAGCCACTGAGTGGTGGAGGAAACACGCGCGCTGGCTATACTGTCGCGGTGTGGACAGGTGAACGGCGTCTGCAGGGGCCCCGGTGGGGACTGATGTTGCTTCCTCTGCCATCGAGGCCAGGCTCCTGGGCTGCAGGAGCCTGAAGCACAGGAGTCACGCTTGCGCCATGAGAAGTGTCTCAGACTTGCTGCTGGGCCCACCGCGGCCTCACGAAGAGGACCTCGTGGTCAGTCTGGGCGCATCCGGGGCGAGAAATGCCTGCTTGGGAACCCATCTGAGTTCTTCCGATTTTAGGCACTTACCATCTGGAGGCATGTACCTCCACTGAAACTCTTTCAAAAAATACAGTTTTCTCAACACTCTCATTGGTCTCAGCTTCCCTTGGAAGTGGGCTTATTCTGTCGGAATCCAGTCATGTGAAGGGCGGTGGGAGTCTATTTCAGAGATTCTAGGTAAACGGTGGCCAGGAGGGGTGCTGGGGGGAGGCTGTGGGATCTTCACTAACCACCCGGAAACCACCCAGCCCTGGGGCTGAGTGAGCTGTTCTGAAGCTTGCCTCTGCAGAGAGAACACGGCGGTTTGCAAGGAGGGGCACAGGGAGCAACCTCCCGGGGCTCCAGAGCAAGCCCGGGGGGCCTTCACGGGGTGGCCATGGCCTCCCCGTGGACAGGAAGGAGGGTGTCCCTCAGGGCACACGCAAGCTTCCCCAAGGTCCACACCCTGGCTTCCCATTGCCACACTCACAATGCAACTTTCCGGCCACAGCCCAGACCCTCGCCCTGCCATGCTCGCTCGGTCCTGGCAGCCTGGCATTAGACCCCTGGGCTTGCATTTTCACATCGTATCATTGCAACTGGCCATGGTGACCCATGGGATGAGTCCCGTGGCCAAGATGGAACAACCTCACAGTCTTAACCAAAGTTTGGGCTGCTCAGCCTCAAATTCCTGGAGGCCTAGGCAAGCAGATGCTTCAGCTGCAAGAAAGTTCCCTGCTCCTGCTGTCTAGAGGGAGCTGAACGAGATTCACGCTGTTCGTGTTTCTGTCGATTTATTAGCCAGTGACGGAAGCACAGCTGGACCCACACAGAGCACCCACGGAACGGACATACACCTGGGGAAAGCACCCCGCCCCTCTCCCTGCCCACCTGAGCTCAGACTGGCCCATCCCCAGAGCCCTCCCGTCCCGAGTGGTCTCGGTGGGTTTGGCCCCACCAGGCCCTCTCTCCTGAGGCAAAGCAGGACATGGAACGTTGACCTGGGGTCAGCAGAAAGCCCAGGACTGATTCTACCAGGGGTCTCCCCTCCTGCAGAGAGGCCCAGGGCCACTAAAGCGTCTCACATCTTACGAAGGACATTCTTCACCCTGTGGCCAGCCTTCCCGGTCTCCGGGAACCCCCCATACAGTTTCATCTCAAGACTCTCCAGGAGGGTTTGGAACCAAGCCAGATGATGAGATGCTTCTCAGGCTAAGTAAGGAGTCGCTAACGTTGCTTCAACATACGTCTGGAAGCACGTACTATGCTGGGCGCTGGGCAAGGGAGATTTCAACAGCTGGTCAGAGGCTTGGGAGCTGGAATGCTGGTCCCACCTCCATCTACCAGACCTCTGCTCCTTCACTGTGGGTGAGGCTCTGGGCTAAATCTCAGACCAAAGCAGGATTGTGGGTCCTTCCTTCATGAGGACACACAGGCCAAGAGGGCAGAGGAGAGGCGTGGATGTTTCTAGGCTCCAGAGGGAATTAGGCTCCACACAGAGGATTTGGGGGTGGAGAGGGGGGTGTTTGGAGGAGTCCCCGTGGGTCACGCTGATCTGCAAGACAGACCACAAGAAATGAGGTCCCTCTCGGGAAGCGAAGGGGGTTAAGTCTGAGAACCGCATGGGCGGCAGGCGAGGCGTGAGCACTGGGAGGAAGAGGCTTCCGCGCGGGTGCTCCACCCGGAGCCCTGGGGTCTCTCGACACTGCCCGGGGGCTGTTCCGGCCTCCGTCGCCCAGGCGGACGGCCCACCCCAGGGGTAAAGGGTGGCGGGCCCGGCTCAGGGCTCCATGCACCACCACTTGAAGGCGAAGGGCTGCCGGCGCACGTTGGTGCCGCAGTGCACCTCGCCGTGCAGCATGTGGTACGGGGTGAAGTCGTCGATGAAGGTGCAGCGGAGGCCCAGCGGCTCCAGCAGGGACCGCACCTTCTCCTCCAGGCAGCAGCGGCCGTTGATGACGGGCCCGAAGGGCTTGGGGATGCCCAGGTGCTTGCCCAGCACCAGCATGTTCACCTGCAAAGGGGGCGGCCAGGTCAGGGGCAGCATCAGCTCCCACCCCAGCACCTTCTCTATGCTCAGCAGGACCTGGTGCTGTCTTTGAAGCAGCCTTGCAAACAGCCACTCGCCCCTTCAGGTAGCGGGGGAGGGACGCGGTCTGGCAAGAACTCTAGCCAGCTGCGCACGTGCAGAGCTCACGGCGAGAGCTTCTCCCTCTGGCGGCTGCCCTCCTCGCTGGTAGGCTGTGGCAGCTGCCGTGTCTGTGCTGTGGAATCCCGAACTCCCAGGCTACAGCCGATGGGACCAGGGTAGATGTGTACCCCGAGCTGGGCCAATCAAATTCCCTCCTCGGGTGGCGCCGTCACCGTGGTGGGAGAGCTGAGTCTCTCTCCCTGTGTCTGCACTTCTGTGTGGCCATATTAATGTCTGTCCCCAGGGACAGGGAGGCTAGGGAAGCCAAGCAAAGGAGGAGGCAGTGGGGTGGGGGAGGAGGGATGAGGGGGGTAGCCGTGGAAACAGGAGCTGGTTCCAGGCCCTCCTAACGCCCCCCACAGCGGCCACCCCTGCCACGGGCCTTCCTGGGGTCCTTATGCTAAATCTTTGGCTCTGGCCGAAACCCACTTTGGTGGTCTTCCGTTTCCTACAAACACAAGAATCTGGAGCGCTGCACAAGCTTCTGGGGGCGTGGACCTTATTGCAAGGCCTTCCTGGAGATGCAGGAAGGAAAGGGAGTGATAAGAGGCTTTGCAAGTGGGGAAATCAAAGAGGGCAAGCAGTCAGAAAGGGGAAGGAGGAGGAGGGATGAAGCAAGGGTGGTGTGGACAGGCTGCCCGCAAGCCTCTGCTGATGGCGGAGTCTGGTTCCTCCAAGGGACGGAGGTAGGGAGGGTTCGAGAGGGAGGGGAAAGAGGCAGCAGGGAGCTGGCTGACTGTCGGCTGCGCTGCCGGAAGGGTGGGCCTCAGAGAGCGCCCGGGGGTTCGCTGTTAGAAAGGCAGCGAGTCTCAGGCCCCTGAGGGATCAGAACCCCTGGGGTGGGGCGCCGAGGTCCCACTGTTCCAGATGCAAGTTCAAGTTTCAGAGACACCAGGGGCAAAGCCCCCAGGCTCAATCAAAGGCCACTTCTTCCACAGAGCCCTCTTGGGTTTCCAGGCCTACCTCTCGGGCTGGAAGTGGTTTCACCTCTGAAATGGCACATTACTTTATCACACAAAGTAGATCTTTGGGACAAACCCTCAGAGAGGTGAAGCGAGTTTCTCCTCGACCAGATTTGACTGGCAGCTCGTTGGGAGCAGGGAGCAGCCAGAGTCATCTCTGCATCTCACACAGGGTATGTGGCGGGTGGGTGAGTGTCTGGGAGCTGGGAGAAAGGGCTGTCTGACCTTCCGGTGGGTGCTCCACGCATGGCCTCATGTAATCTTTCGCTCACTGCACAAATACCGAGTGGGTCCCCGGGAGGAGAGAAGGGCCTTCCCAGATGGCCCCGGAGTGCGGGCTTGGCCAGGGAGCATCTTGTGGTGACTGACAACCGGTCAAGAAGAGGTCCTTCTGCTGGGACCGTGGGGCCTCTGAGTCTCCGTGCCCCCAGCCCCGGCCCCTCAACCCCAAACACAGAGGCAGCGGGCGCTGGCCCCCGGGGGAGTGAAGGCTTGGCACCTGATCTGACAAAATCAGAAGCCCCGGCTGACGGCCTCACCAAGTCTGGGAAGAAGGCCACGGCCTTCCTCCTCTCCATCTTGAAGAGCTGCGGGATGTCCACGATGTCGCGCTCGGCCAGGCCCAGCTCCCGCTTCAGCACCTCCCGGTTCCAGTCGATGCAGCTCTGGGGAGGGGGGGGGGGAGTCAGGGAGGCCTTGCGGGTGCAGGGTGCGGGGGGTGGGGAGGCCCCACGGGGGCACGTCTCGCTGAGGACGGACAAGATGCCCAAGTGCCCACAGGTCAGCCCTCCACACGAACCTCCTCCTTGTGCGCCTTCATCAAAACACACCTGCTTGGGTCCCCCCGCCACAGCCTCACCCCCTGGCAGGGCGCACGACAGCGTGGCTCAGGGTGTCCCGTCCTCCACCCGCTTCCTTCTCCAGAGCCTCACTCCTCCGGGATCTCCTCGTCTTACCGTTCAAAACACCAGACACCGCCAACTCACACATTTCTACCTCCCAGCCACTATCCCACGGACAGAGGAGCCTGGCGGGTGTCAGTCCACAGGGGAGCAAAGAGCCGGACATGACTGAGTACGCACATGGGAGCCACTTTACAAAGCCCAGCGCCTTCCCTCGGCTCAGACGCGCAGGTGCAACCAGCCCCCGCGCACCTCCACTTGGGTGTCTGACGGGCACATCAGATGTGAGGAGTCCAAAGACAGACTTTCATTTCTACCCACCCTCCAGCCATCCCTTCCGCATTCTTCAGCTCTGGAAATGCGTCGCGGCTCAGCCCAGATGCACTGACATGCGTACTCTACCACGCACAGCTAGCGGGAGCTTGCCTACCGCGCAGGGAGCTCAGCTAGGGGCTCCGATGACTTGGAAAGGCGGGTAGGGGGTGCGGGAGGGCAAGGGGGCGTGTTATACAACTGACTCCTCGTAGAGCAGACGCTAACACCCCATTATAAAGCAATCAGGTTCCCGGGTGGCTCAGTGGGTAAAAAAAGGTCCGCCCCCAATACAGGAGGCGCAGGAGAGGTGGGTTCCATCCCTGGGTCGGGAAGATGCCCCGGAGGAGGGCCTGGCAGCCGCTCCAGTACTCCTGCCCGGGGAACCCCATGGACAGAGGAGCCTGGCGGGCTACAGACCACGGGGTTGCAAAGGGTCGGACACGACTGAGCGGCTAACCGCGCGCGCGCGCACTCCAGTGAAAGAGAAAGCCCTGCAGTCACTCCCGGCGCCTCCATCTGCTTCCCAAACGCGCCGATCTGACCCCGTCCCCACGCGGGCGGAGCGCCGTCCCCGGCGGCCTGGCCTCGCGGCCTCCTCCGCCACGCGGTGACCCGACCAGGCTCCTCACAGCTGCCCCCTGGCAGGAGTGGAGCCGCCGAGGGCCCGCCGCGAGCTCCAGCCGTGCGAGCCAGCCCACGTGGGCGCCCGAGGCCCCACCCGCTGCGCACGGCCAGTGGCTAAGCGCAGGGGCAGAAGGGCAGGCCTGACTGGCTCGCGGCTCACCCCACTTTGCTGAGCCTGACCCGGGCTGCCGGCCGTCAAGGACCCGCCCGCCCTGCCTTCCCCCCACCAGCTCGCCCTGCCTCCTCCACTCGCTTCCTCCGTCCCTCCTGCAGGCATGGTCCCTAATTCAGTCCCTGAGAGGGTCACCCCCGTCCGGGCGTGTGCTTCTTGGAGGGCCCTGCGCTGGATGCCGTCTGTTCTTCTAGACCCATTGCCCCCTTCTTCCCTGCACTGCGTCCTGGGGGACTGACCCTTGGGAACCAGGGGTTCCTGTACCCGCAGGCTTCCCGCCGGGCTCAGCCCGCGGGGGCGGTGGCATAAGGTGGGGCGCTGCTGGGACAGTGTACTTGGGGTCACGGCAGGTTGGCTGTGCAGTCCCAGCTCCCGTCTTACAACCTCTTTTTAAAATTTAATTAATTGGGGGCTAATAACAATATTGTGGCCCTGTTTGGAGCGACCCACCCAGGCTCCAGTAACATGCTCCTCAGCCAATTCCTCCAGGCCTGGGAGAGGTGAGAGCGCCCCTCTTCCTACCTTGGGGATGCAGAATAGGCCCTGCTGATTTCCTTAGACCCGCCCTGCACCTCTGCAAACACCCTTTTCTGAGCCACTCTCTGGTTATCCGCTTCAAGTGCCCTTGCTTCCTGCTGGGACCTACAGTCACTACCCCTGCCCCTTGCCATAACTGAAAACAGATCCTCAGCCCAGCAGCAGAGAGGTCACTCCAAAGCCTAAGTCAGATCGAGTCCTGTCCTGTGCTCAGATCCCCAGTCGCACTCAGAGTCACAGCCAAAGCCCCAGCACTGCCCTGTGGGGCCCTGTCTCTCCTCATTCCTCTTGGGCCCCCAGCTTCATCCTTAAACGCTCCAGGCCTCTTCGTTCCGCCTCAGGGCCATCATCTGTGCTGTTCCCTCTGCCTGGAATGCTTGTCCTTGCATGCACCTGGCTTGGCCCCTCATTTCTCTCGAGTGAAAGTGGGGATTTAGAGACTCTCTGGGCCTGTCACCGCCCCCCCGCCCCCCGCCCCCCGCCCCCCCACCCCCCCTTCCCCCCGCCCCGAGCTGTCCTGAACCATGAGCCTCAGACCTCTGTCCACAACCCCATCCCCAGCCATGCCTACCCCCATGCCTGGCCCACGGCCCTGGTACCTGCACAAACTTATTGTAGCTGATGAGGCTTCCGTTGGAGAGGACCTGGCTGATGGAGACGGTGTTGACCTGCTGGTTGCCTGTGAAGGAGAGGGGCAGGGTGGGAGTAGCCCAGCAGAGGCCAGGCTTGCAGGCGAAAGGCTTGTGAGTCGGCAGCTCCCTGGCGTTTCCTCCTGGCCTCTGAGCAAGCCTGGGTGTGTGAGGACGGCAGGGGCGGGCTGCTGCAGCGCATGAGCGTGAGGCCTTCACCCAAGCACATCAGAAGTGGTAATGCTCCTTACTGGAAATGTAACCCCCAACCCTCACCGGGCATTGGATGATGATGGCTCTTTTTTTTGGCTAGTGGTGGGGCGTGGAGCTGGGTCACCCACCTGCCCACCAGAACCTGCCCTGATGGACACTGCTGAACCCTGTTCCTGACCTCCAAGAGGCGACTGCAGGGCAAAGGGGCTCTCCCAGACCCATCTCTCCTGCTGGCCTGATGAAGTGTTCATGGAGACAGGCAGGACACGGGAGGTCAGAGCCAGTATCTTTTGAAGCTCACAGCTGCCATTTACTGATCTCTTACCCTGCACAGGCCCCAAGCCAGGGCTCTACACTCAACACCTCATTTAGTCCTCACAGCAACCCCACAAGGCATGCATTTACACCCCCATTTTACAGATGAGGAAACTGAGGCTCAGAGAAGTAAAAAGATTTGCCCCACGTTTTGCAGCTGGGAAATGGGGGTACTGGTGATTCAGACCCAAGCCAAGTGCTCATGAAGGGCTGAAGCCTCGACCAAGGGCTGGACCCACCTGCCCACGTGCAGGCTCGGGTCCCCCCACCCTGGTCAGAGTAGAGACGCAGGTCCACGGCATCCCCACTGAGGCCGCTGAGCCAGCGACTTCCCCTTGCTGAGCCCCACATCCTCAGGTGTAAAGCAGATGAGTCACCCTCACAGGCCCTCCTGAGGTCAGATGGGGTCAGATGCCTGGAGCACGCAGCCCGGGGCCTGGCACACGGTGGGGGACCACCGAGGTGCCGGGCCTCTCCAGCCGCTGCGCTATCAGCTCTCTGGGGCCACCCAGTGGTTACACATGGCCCGACAGCTGTGAATCCCCTCGCTGCTCAGCTCAGCCTCTCTCTGGGCCCTGCTCACTGCAAACCCCTGCTTCTAAAGAAGATAAAGATGGCTTTCCCTCTGCCTGGTACATGAAATTTGGATTTGAGAATTTTCCAGGTTTGATCTGAGCTCAAGGAGTCTGTTCACAGGCCCGATGAGAGAGGGGGGGATGAGGGCAGTTGTATTTCTTCCATTTTACAGCTGGGGCTCCAGGCGGGTGGGAAATAGATGTGGGAAGTTGCACTTGGGAGCTTTTAAGTTCTGTGAATGCTTTTCGCTTGGAGGGAGGTTTGGTCCAGGGCAGGAATGTTCCTGAGCCCGGGCTCCAAGCTCCCAATAGATGTTCCACTGATCAATCAGATTTCACTCGCAAAACACACATTATTCAGACTTTCAAAACAGCGAGGGGCTGAGCATCAAATCCCAAGTGCTAGGCCCTTCGGCACAGAGGCCCCTATATGACTGCACTGGTCACGTGCCCCAGAGCGGAGCGCGTCTCTGCTGTGCCCACGGCCAGACCCCATCGTCCTCCGTGGCGCTCCCTGCCAGCTCTGCCCGAGCTGTGGACAGCGGGGCCTGCTGAGCCAAGGGGTCTCAGACCTGGAGGCCAGGCCCCCTTCCAGTGGGACGTCCCTCTCTCAAGCCGTGATGTGGCAAGGGGGGGGGCAGGAACGCGGCGACGAGGGGCACAGCACCCACCGGCAACCCCTTGGAACAGGAGGGCGCTCCCGTGGCCCCACTTCTGCTTTTCCTGGAAGAGCTTGAAACAGGCGCTGGGGCTGGCCAGGAGCATTCGGAAGCCCTGTGTGCAGAGAACAGACTCAGCTGAGCCCCGCGCCTCCGCTCGGCTCAGCCCCGGGCCCAGAGCTGTCCCTGGGTCTTCACCTTCCCATCAGCGGCAGGGACGAAGCTCAGAAACTCATCCACGTGGCCGACCGCCAGCCAGTCCACGAAGAGCTCCACGGGCGGCTGCACCTTCTGGGCGTGCAGGAAGTCCCGGACCACCTGGGTGACCCGGCGGCCCCTTGACCTGGGGCCCAAGGGGCCAAAAAAAAGTTAGCTGAAGAGAATATACACAGAAACAGAAGGACGAGAGTTCAAGATTTCAGCAATGTCTGTAGAAAGCTTGCCCTGCCTTTGTAATTCGGAAAGATGATAAATAAATATATATTTAAGTTACACTCAAGGTGAGTTCTCTAAGAGGCAGACACAGGCAGGTCAATCACAGCTTACCATCCCGGTCTCCTCATCCAGGCAAATCCTCAGGACCACCCTCAGACCCCACCCTCGTGTTCTCCAAGTGGCAGATGTCACCCGCGTAGTCAACCCGCGGCTGGGCAGTTCTTCCTAGAATTTAACTGACCTCTCTCTCACTACAGACTCAGCTTCCCACGCATCAGCAGGGAAAGAGGGTGATCTTGTCTCACAGCCCCAGCATTTTACTTTTGTGAACTCAAACCCCCTTTTCCTCTTGCCTTCTGAGAAAGTATTGAATGGCATGGCGCAAACGTCCTCTGTCGGTGAGATCATGTGTCTGAGGACAGGTGGTCCCTTCAAAGCTTCTGGTTTCACCTGTTTCTGATCACAAGTCTGTTCTAACCACTTTGCTGAACTTGGTGGGCGGTCTTGGCCTATTCCCATGGCAAATAACGCTGTCGCACGGTTCCTTGCGTCTTCCATCAGCACCCCTCTGCCGTGTTACCCCCCTTCTTTAGGTCACTGCTGTCTCCGTTTCCACGTCCTGTACCTCCCTTTCGCTCTCAGGGAAAGATCTGATGTTAGTCATTTGTATCGTAGTGTGAACAAGCCTTGATTTAAATGCAATTTCTCCTGGGACTGTTGAGGCTTAAAACCGTTCTCTTCTATAATTAGTCACTGGTATCGACATGGATTTATTTTCTGAATCAGAAGACCCAAGTCTAGCCATGACTCTGCCTCCCGTGTGACTCACCCTCTCCGGGCCCACTTGTGAAACGGGAGTGTTGGACTGAATGGGCTCTTGGGGCCTGCTTGCTCTGGGCATCTCAGACCCCTTGAGAGGAGTGTGGACGACGTCCGGGGGGCAGCCCTCTGCCCCTAGCAGCACTGCGGCCTGGACTGCCATTTCATCACTGGCCATCTCTGCTTCTCTCCCAGGAGTGGGACGGCCCTCCCCCAGCCACCATCAACACCCACCCTCAGTCTCTCACCCAGGCAAGTTGCCCCCGAAGAGGATCCGCCCCAGGGGGTACTCCTTCCCGTTGGCCACCACAGGGGGGCTGACCTCCAGGTTCCCGAAGGAGTCCAGGCCGCTCACAGAGTTGTCTCGTGGTTCCCGGGTCACGTACCCGAAGTCTGGACCCTGGTGGGGAAATAGAGTCAGGCTCGGGGTGGGAAGGCTCACCAGGAAGCACTTGAACCAACCTGCTGGGCTCTAAGCTCCTTAAAGATGGGGCGTGCATGGCCACCCATTCTTCAGATAGAAACACTGAGTCCAAGATGGACATCTGAGCTGACTATTTCCTGCACACTCAGATGCTCATGCTCCCTCCAGCCCTGCTGCCGTTTCAGAGCGTGTTATTCCCCCGGTCACGGGGATACAGGAGAGAGGGCCAGGCGGTCCCCACACCCCCGTGAGAGGTGGAGCGGGGGCTGCGGCCACGCCTGTGTCCTCTGCGTGGCCTTCCCGTCAAGTCTCGCCCCGGGGCGGGTATCTGGCTGCTCTAGAGGGCCCTGTTCTCGGGGCCTAAGGGGCGGGTGATGGTCCTCTGAGCCTCAGCTTTCAATCTAGGAAAAGGAACAACTCCCCAGGGCCGTCTCTTACAAGGAATTTAGACAGTGCTGAGGCCAGGAGAGAGCTCCTCCCACCTTCATGCCCAGCGAGGGGTGGGAGAAGCCTCCACTCTCTATGGCACCAAGGGGACCGCCCCTTTTTTCTCAGGAGGGGTCGGTTAGGACATATGCTCTCCCTTTTTACGGAAGTAGAGTTGAGCACAATGGTCTGTTGATTTCTGCTGTAAAGCAAAGTGACTCAGTCATACATATATGTCTATGCATTCCTTTCCTTATTCTTTCCCACGGTGGGTCATCGCAGGATGTTGAGGATGGCTCCCTTGCTGTTCAGCAGGATCTCGTCGTTTATCCATTCTGCGTATCATAGTTTGCATTCAGTTCAGTCGCTCAGTCGTGTCCGACTCTTTGCGACCCCATGAATCGCAGCATGCCAGGCCTCCCTGTCTATCACCAACTCCCAGAGTTCATTCAGACTCATGTCCATCAAGTCCGTGATGCCATCCAGCCATCTCATCCTGGGTCGTCCCCTTCTCCTCCTGCCCCCAATCCCTCCCAGCATCAGGGTCTTTTCCAATGAGTCAGCTCTTCGCATGAGGTGGCCAAAGTACTGGAGCTTCAGCTTTAGCATCATAGCCCAAACTGCCAATCCTCCCCTCCCCTCTCCGCGTCCCCCTGCCAACCACAAGTCTGATCTCTGTGTCTGTGAGTCTCTTTCTGTTTCCTAGGTAAGTCCATTTGAGGACACCCGCTTTACTACCGATAACAATGCCAGCTATCTACGTTTGTGCTTTCTCTGTGTTGGCATGAAGAAGCTTCACAAACATCTCCGAGACCTGGGCTAGCATATTTTTACTGATGAGGAAATTGAGGCTCAGAGAGGGGAGATTACTCACGCAAGGTCACACAGCATGTGGGTGACGGAGCCGGGCTGCTCTGACTCCAGAGCCTGTGCGCTTTCTGTTTTAGTTGGAGGATAACTGCTCCACAGTGTTGTGCTGGTCTCTGCCACACAGCGTGAAGCAGCCCTAAGTATACGCACGCCCCTTTCCTCCTGAACCTCCCTCCCATCCCCCACCCCTAAGCCTGTGTTCTTAACAGCTGCACTCTCCTGCCTCCTCTCCCCATCTGGGGTTGCCAGATTTAGTAAATAAATATAGAGCATGCTCAGTTCAATTTGAATTTTATATAAACAATAAATGTATTTTTAGTATACTCCATGCAGTGGCTGACTTTATTTTTCTGGCCTCCAAAATCACTGCACATGGTGATTGCAGCCATGAAATTAAAAGATGCTTACTCCTTGGAAGGAAAGCTTTGACCAACCTAGACAGCATATTAAAAAGGAGAGACATGACTTTGCTGACAATGGCCTGTCTAGTCAAGGCTATGGTTTTTCCAGTGGTCATGTACGGATGTGAGAGTTGGACTATAAAGAAAGCTGAGCACAGAAGAATTGATGCTTTTGAACTGTGGTATTGGAGAAGACTCTTGAGAGTCCCTTGGACTGCAAGGAGATCCAACCAATCCATCCTAAAGGAAATCAGTCCTAGGTGTTCATTGGAAGGACTGATGTTGAAGCTGAAACTCCAATACTTTGGCCACCTGATGCGAAGAGCTGACTTACTGGAAAAGACCCTGATGCTGGGAAAGATTGAGGGCAGGAGGAGAGGGGGACGACAGAGGATGAGATGTTTGGATGGCATCACCAACTCAATGACATGGGTTTCTGTGGACTCTGGGAGTTGGTGATGGACAGGGAGGCCTGGCGTGCTGCAGTTCATGGGGTCGCAGAGAGTCAGACACGACTGAGCGACTGAACTGGACTGATGCAGAGTATGGGACATCCTTACGCTAAAACAGTTCTCGCAGTTCAGCCGACATTCACCTTAGCCTGGCTTCTCCTACATTTTACCTGGCAGCCCTGCTCCCATCCCTGAAAAGCGTGGCTCCCAGTCTGGCCCTCGGGGCAAAGCCCCCCGGCCTGTAGGCCCAGCTGCGGCCCGAGCACTCACCAGGATTCTTTCGTAAGGGAAGTTTTGCAGCTCGCCATTCCTGGGGGAGTCGAAGACCACTGGGAAGGTTTTGTGCGGCGCCTGGGTGTAGCCCAGCTCCATCTCGTCCTGCAGGCCCGGGGGGCACCAGTGGTGGACGGTTAGCAGCTTATCCCCCTCGCCTGGCACTCAGGGCTTCGGGGAAGACTCTTCACTCTGCCTTGGGCCGGCTCTACCCTTTGAGGACTGAGGCGGGCAGAGGCCGTGATGCCCGCTGGCTGGAGGAAGGGCTGGAGGTTCGGGGGTGGGGCCCTGCTTACCTAGGGCCACAGAGCAAGGCAGGTCGGCAATGAACAAGCACATGGTCTCGGGGTGTCCCTGTGCTGGGTCACAGGGGAGTGGGGGCAGAGAGGGCTTTGGGGTGGCCTGAGTTGGACAAAGAGGCTGCTGGGCACCAGCCATCACACATGGCCTCCGCGTGTGGCCCTGGGGGACTGACAGCAAGCGGGGTGGAGGTGGCCTGAGGAGGCACAGACCCGCCTCCTTTCAAGCACGTGCCATGCCCAGGTCAGTCCTGGAGGCAAAGATAACCCAGCACTGATGGACTGTGTGTCCAGCGAGAGGCTCACTAGGATGTCCCCGGCCCTGCTCCAAGCATCTTACAAGTGCTAACTCCTGCAGACCTCACAATATGCCTATGTGGGGGCACCGCGATCATCCCACATCACAACAGATGGAAGTGAGGAACAGCGGGTCTAGGTATTTGCCCAAGGGCACACAGCCAGTCAACAGCAGAGCCAGGATCCAGACCGGGCCAGTTCTTGTCCTAGTGTCTCGTCCTGAAACAACTCCTGGGAGGAACTTCCAACTGAAGCAAAAGCTTCTTAGCTTGGTGTTCAAGGCCTCTCACCTCAGTTCTTACCCTTTGCAGAAGCTTGCGTGCACGCTAAGTCGCTTCAGCCATGTCCAGCTCTGTGCGACCTTATGGACAGGAGCCCACGGGGCTCCTCAGGTTCTCCAGGCAGAACACTGGGGTGGGCTGCCATGCCCTCCTCCAGGGGACCTTCCCGACCCAGAGGCCGAGCTGGCGTCTCCTCTGCGCCCTGCACTGGCCGGCAGGTTCTCTACTGCTAAAGAGATGGAGCTGGCGTCTCCTCTGCGCCCTGCACTGGCCGGCAGGTTCTCTACTGCTAAAGAGGTCGAGCTGGCGTCTCCTCTGCCCCCTGCACTGGCCGGCAGGTTCTCTACTGCTAAAGAGGTTGAGCTGGCGTCTCCTCTGCGCCCTGCACTGGCCGGCAGGTTCTCTACTGCTAAAGAGGTCGAGCTGGCGTCTCCTCTGCCCCCTGCACTGGCCGGCAGGTTCTCTACTGCTAGTGCCACCTGGGAAGCTCTCGCAGAAGCTTGATCCTGGCCAAGGAGAACAGCTGAAGCCCCTTCTCACATCTCCCACCTCTGGGCCTTTGCACAGGCTGGTCCCCTGCCAGGACCACCGTTCAGTGAGCTCCAGCACCGCCCTCACCAGCTCTGTGGCCCGAGGCATCTTGCCTCTCTGAGAGTTCCTTCTTCACTGACAGGGCGCTGTCAGGAAGGTGAAACGATGCTGGGCATGGCCTGCAGGGAGTGCTTGATAAACCGCACAAGTCATCATCCATTCGCCAAATCTGGTCCAGCTCAAATGCCCCTTCCAGGCAGTCCTCCACTGATCTGCTTCACGGACAAGGGTGATTCCACCCGCCTCCAGGCCCCACTGGCACTTTGCCAGCACCCCTGCTTTGTTTTAGACAGTTGGAACAGCGACTTCCATCCCAAACACTCTCTGTACCAGGGCTTCTCAGCCTCGGCTTTCTTGACACTTGGAGCCAGCTAATTCTTTGTCGTGGGGGCTGTCCTGTGTATTACAGGATGTTTGGCAGCATCCCTGGGGCAAAAACAACCTTCCATGGAGGATCACTGGTCCAGGCCATTGAGGGCAGGGAGTGGGCGTCCCCAACTCTGCCATCCCGCACCCCCCGCCCCAGTACCTAGCCCAGATCCTGTGGGTGAATGGATGTCATATTCAACGTCAGTGTGCCTGAGTCTCCAGAAGGTTCTGGAGAGGGGGAAGAGCTCTGGGTCTAGAATTAGGAAGAGCAGGGCCCTGGGGAGGGTGGACGCAGCCCCGGTCCTCCTGGATATTCCCCGCAGCCCCTGTGTTGGAGCCAGCCTGCAGGCTGGGGTCACTCGAAGTGCTCACTGCCCAGGGGCTGCGGTACCTGGATCCAGCGGTCGTTGCGGTTCTCGGCCTGCGGGCAGATGGTCAGCTTGCAACCGGCCCTTCTGGCCAGCTCTGCCACCGCGTCCACGAAGCACGTGTTGTTCCTCACGCTGTGGACGAGCCCAGGGAGAATGCTCAGGACACAGGCAGACGCAGGGGCCAGAGGACACCCCACGCCTCCGACTCACCGGCACACGTACACCTCCAGGGGCGGCTGGGTGCTGGGCGTCATAATCCAGGGGGCCACTCGGAACACCACGGTGTCGGTGAAGATGGGGGACTCAGAGAAATCCTGCAGGTTGAGACCGGAGGGGAAGCAGACTGGCCTCGGGGCCCAGCGCTAGCAAGGTGCTAGCTACTGGAGCAAGCTGCTAGCTCCTTAGTTTCTGGAGAGGCAGCCGCGGGTGGCCAGGATCCTCCACACGGGGGCGCCCGCCTCTACTGGGCATGGAGGCCATTGCCCACCCTGTCTGTCCCGGACGCCCCTACCTCGTTGGAGTCATCCAGCAGGGTGACGTGGAAGGTGACGAGCCCCGAGAAGCCGGCGTCGGGGAAGGACAGGCCCTCCACGAAGAAGCGCTCCTCGTCCCCGTGGAAGCGGGGCACCTCGTAAGACACCTTGTTCTGGCCCAGCACGTGCCGGTACGCCTCGCAGGAGTCCTCGGGGCCTGGCAGGGGGCAGAAGGGCCTTGCGAGGGGGCCCCGGGGGCAGGAAGCATTGCGCAACCTCCCCGACACAATGGAAGCCACACAACCACCCCCGCTTCTCACCTCCCACTCGCAGAGGAGAGAGAGAGAGGCTTAAACCCGAGTTCGGGCAGGTCTGGGTGGGGCAGGGAGGGTGTTCCTAAGGCGGCGCTGAGATCTTTCAGAGGGCAATTTGGTGGCATCTAGCAAAGCAATGTTTACCCCTAACCAGCAAGTCCATGCCCAGGTAGTGTCTTTCCTATAAGATACAAGTGGGAGGTGTTCGCTGATTATTTACTGAACACCTACTATGCACCTAGGAGGTGTGGTTCAGGACTCAGGACACCGCCGCGAGCACGGTCCCTGCCCTCCAGGAACCGAGATTTCTGAAAAATCGAAACACCGCAAAAAACCGTACGTTCATGGGACCAGATCAGTTACAGCACCTCCATGCTTTGAAATACGACGCGACTGTGGAGGAAGGCAAAGCAGAGCTACACAAGAGACGTGTAGGATGCATAACTCGGCGAGAGAAACCATGCGGAAAGCAGAAAGTGGGCGCACGCGCGCACACGCACACACACGCACGCGCACGCGCACGCCAAGCACGTTCAGGGCACTTAAAAACACGTCAGCAAGAACACACAGGAAATGGGTCACAGAGGACACACCTTAAGAGTCAGGCTCGGGAGTCGGGTAGAGACTCTACATACTTCCGTATTTCTAAACTGAGCACATTATTACTTGCGTTGCCCAAAAAGGTACATCTTACAGAAAAACCCAAATACATGTTTGTATGTTTTGGAGATATTATATATCCTTGCTTGCATCATGCTAATGACATGGTAGCTAGGTAAAGCAACGGTTTGGGGTTTATCGGGGTGGGCGAGAGATGCAGGCTGAACAGAGAGGCAAGGAGCCAGGGTATCTGGGACTGGCTTTAAAACCCTTCACCAAACAAGGACGGACGCATCACGTAAGAGAAGCAGAATAGCGACCCTTGTTGGGTCCGAGTGGTTGGCATAGAGGGGTTCTTCACAGTGTTCTCTCTGCTTCTGGGTATGCTTGAAAGTTTTGATAATCTAAAATTTTAAACGTGCTTAAAATATATTTAAAAATGCATTCATCTGCTAAAACCACCTCGGGCACGGCTGTGCCAGGGACGCCAGGCAACCAGTCATGAAACCTGCGCATCTGATGCTTCTTCCTCTGGGCCCTCAAGGAGGCTCCGGAGCCAGAGCAGAGCCTGCACCCCAGCCTGGGTGGGGTACTGAGCACCCCCCCCGCCCCCCGGGCAGGGAAGGAGGGGCATCAACTCACCGCAGGCATGGAACACCCGCGCCCGCTCGGCGTCAGCGCTGGAGGTGTGGAGGACGAGTTTGTGGTCATCAAACAGGGCGTCGGGGCCTTGGGTCCGCAGAATCATCACAGACATGTCTTCCAGGTCTGGGCAGCCAGACACAGGGCCACGGCTCAGGAGGCCTCCAGCACCCCAGCCCCTCCCCAGGGCAGAGGGTGCCAAGACCTGGGTCTCTGCCCCAGCTCTGCCCGCCCGGTGGAAATACTGAGAGCCACCAAGACCAAAGCAGGAACATGTCTGTGCGTGTGACGGGGGGAGACGCTTCCTGCCCTCTCTGTGCCTCCGTTTCCTCCTCTGCCCATAGAAACCGAAGTTCAGAGTGGCCAGCCTGCTGCCTGGCCCGGGGCAGGTGAGCAGGAGCAGCGTGCAGTGGGAAGGCGGTCCAGGCAGCAGGCGGGTGAGGGCTCTCCTCTCAGGCCCAGTGTCACTCGCTACTGCCCTGGGCCGGCCCCTCCCTCCCGGGGCCTGTCTCTGAAATGACCCTGCCAACTTTCCGAGTGGCTTGGGCATCTCGCGGGTGAAGCCCCTGACCCACACCCAGGACACTGCCACGGCAGCCTTCATGGGGCTGTGCACGCGGCTCAGGATGGACTTAGAATGTGGAAAGTGCTCAGTCGTGTCTGACTCTTTGTGACCCCATGGACCATACAGTCCATCGAATTTTCCAGGCCCCCATGAACTATACAGTCCATGGAACTCTCCAGGCCAGAATGCTGGAGTGGGGAGCCTTTCCTTCCTCCAGGGGACCTTCCCAACCCAGGGATCAAGCCCAGGTCTCCTGCATTGCAGGCGGATTCTTTACCAGCTGAGCTACCAGGGAATGTGGGGCATCTCTGAAATCCAGGCCAGCGATGCCAGCGGGAAGGAGGCTGGATTTGGGCTTATAGGAACCTTGGACCTGCCTCAGGCTGACTGAGTGACTTCGGGGATCCCCTGACCCCTGAGTGTCAACATCGTCATCTCTGAATTTGGGGGAGGCTGCCCTCCCGTGTGGATGCTTAGATGAGAATTTGGGGAAAGGCTCTGATGCAAAGTAGGTGCTCAGCATTAGCACTTTCCAAGCCTGGAGGGGGAAGAAGATGAGGCCGCTCTTCTCCAGAGCACTGCCCTGGTGGGGTGCCCGCTGGCGCTGGGGTGCCCGCTGGCGCTGGGGTGCTGGGGAGGGGCAGGGTGGCTGGGCGGCGGCCCTGGCGCCCCTCACCTTGCAGGCAGCGCACGTGCTGGTCACAGTTGTCCTGGTCGTTAGAGCTCATACTGTCTCTGTCGCAGTTCACCAGCAGGACGGCTCCGTGCCCGCTGGGTCCCCAGACCCACTGCCGCTGCAAAGCACAGCCGGTGATGGGGGCTCTGGCCAGGCCTGCGCCCCCTTCCCCAGCTCCCTCCTGGCCATGTTCCTCACCCCTCCTCTCTTCTCTGCCCTGAGCCAAAAGAGGCGCTCCCGCTGAGGAACCAGCAGCTCCTACTACTCATTCGTCAAGTTCAAACGACAGCCTCTTTCACAGCTGTCTGCGGCATGCCTCCAGCCAGCATCCCCTTTCCCAACAGGCAGCTTTCTGAGGGTGAGGTCCATCTTCCCTCCTTGGCCCCTGCTCCTCCTTCCAGCTGCAACGCCCCGCCTCCTGCAGAACTTTGGAGCCCAGCCCCGGTGGACTTCTCCCTTGCTCACAAAGCCCAACGCGACCTCCTCTGAACTCCCAACATCTTCACTGCCACCACAATTCAGCGCAAAGGTCTTTTATAGTTTCAGACTTGGTAGATTTCCTTTTCACATAGATTAGGGGGTCCACATGCTACAAATCTAGCTTACTGCCTATTTTTCTAAATAAAGTTTTATTGGAACATCGTCACACCTTTCCCCCTCGTATTGACTATGTAGCTCTTTCATCCTACACTGGCAGAATCAAACCATTGCAACAGAGACAAGATTGCCTGCCAAGCCTAAAACATTTACTATCTTGCTCTTACTGAAAAAAGAAAAAAAAGTTTGCCAACCCCCAACCTAGATTGAAAATCCAGAAGGACTTGTCTCTACAAAGGGAGGCCTAGCCCAGGGCTGGACATGCATGTGCTTAAAACTCTTGATGATGCTTTTTCTGCCAGTGAAAGAAGATCCCCAGCCATTCTTGGGTTGGCTCCACTGGCCTTGACATCAGCTGGGAGGCAGGGGGATACCTCTAATGACCTCACCCCTTTGAATCCAGCCTAGAGCAGCTGCGAACTCCATGCCCCTTTCTGGGTCCAGGCCGAGATAGCCTACCTTGTCCACAAAGTCCCTGTCCTGCCTGCCTTCACAGTTCAGGTCACAATCCAGGGTGATATCTGCAAGGACAGGGCAGAAGGTGAGTCACGACAAGCCTCCTAGGGGCCCAGCGCAGGCCCATGACCTCCACCTTTTAGCCTCAGTCTCAGGGCCCATTCTGGGGCCAGACAAATGGAAGTCATTTCCAAGAGGTGGGAGCATTTGGAGCCTCCCTGCCCGGGCTGGGGAAAGAGGCCTTGGGGAAGATACAGGGTCAGAGTGAAAACCCAGGTCAAATGCTGCCCCCTCCAGGAAGCCTTCCCGGAATTCTCCCTCTTCTGCCCCCCGGTAGCCCTTACTGTCTGGGGGCACTCTGCCCCGTGCCTGGGTTGCCTGGTTCTGTCTGAAGCTCCCTCGTCTCCCAGGGGTGGGCCAGTGAGCCCGAGCGTTTGCGCCAGACCACCGCGGATCTGGACCTAGGCTCTGGAGCCAACTGGCTGTGTGGCCCTGAGCCTCAGCTTCCCCTCACATCCCCGCCTCCACCCCACCTTCTTAACCACTCTCCCCAGAAGGTGGGGGAGGTTTTACAGCACACATGAAACCTTCAAGGGAGCGAGAAAAAAAACTGAAATGATTTTTAAATATGTGAAAAGATATTCAACCGCCATACAAGAAGGGGATGAGTCTCAGAAACGCAAGGTGGAGTGAAAGGTGTGTACAACGTGACCCCACCCAGACAGCGTGCCAAGGCAGGCAAAAACAGACGATATGATTTGGGTGTGCCTATTCAGATGACAAAAACATGCAGAAAGGAAGAGTATTTATCACAAGACAGCGGGTACCGTAGGGGAGGGAGCAAGTTATGATCAGAGAGGGGCTTGGGGGTACTTCGGGGTGCTGGTCATGTTCCCTGTTCCATTTCTCAACCTGGGTGATGGCTGCTCGAGGGCTTGCTTTCTAACTGTTCTTGTATCCGCCACCCCCCACCACCCGCCCACCCCCCTCCCCGCCCAGCCAATACACACACAGTCATATCGGGTTGGCCTAAAAATTCGTTCAGGTTTTTCCATAAAGTGTTAAGAAAACCCAAACAAACTTTTTTTGCCAAACACATACACATGTATTTTCCTGTATGTGTATTTTCCAGTAAACAAGGTGTGGGTGTGTGTCCGGGGAGGGGGAGGCAGGGAGACCCCCAACCTCAGTCCTAACTAAAGGGAGGCAAAGGAGAGCAGCAATGAGACGCTGACCTCTCAGGCTGGAAAAGCAGAAAAGGCTGGAAATGGACAGTGTTGGCTAGACACTCCCCTGCGCGGCTGGCAGGTGTATGAGAAGGTATGGCCTTTCGGGACAGCCATCTGGCAGTATCTATCACAGCTGAAACGTTCACTCCCTGTAACTCAGTGGTCCTGCTTCCAAAAACGCCTCCTGCAGGCAGAGCGTCTTCAGCTCTCCTGGTAACTTTCTTGCCCTCCGAAATGGCTGCCCCAGCGTGAACCCACCCCTAGTAGAAGGAGTTTCTGGTCCCACATCCTTGGCAGTTGAGTCTCTTTTCATCTGGGTTCTGAGCACTAGGGTTTTCTCCACTGTGATTTGCTGGTTTCCGTTTTTTGCTTATTTCTATTAATCGTTTGGTGGTTCTTTCTTACTGATCAGCATCCTCCATTACCTGCAAACGCTGATCCAGGCATACGCATGGCAAATTGCTTCTCCATAGCCTGACTTTGTACTTGTCCTCTGTTGTATAGATTTCCATTTCAGTAGAGTCTAATTCATCAATCTTGCCCCCACTGGCTTGTGCTTTTGTTTTGCCTTGTTAAAGAAAACGTCTGACTACTTTGAAGTTGAAGAGACATTCTCTTCTAAAAGCTTTAAAATGTTGACTTTCACCTGGATGCTTTTTTAAATTTTATTTTATTTTCAATTGGAGGATGATTACTTTACAACATTGTGATGGTCTCTGCCACACATCAGCATGAGTCAGCCAGAGGTATACATCCGTCCCCTCCCTCTTAAACTCGAGTCCTCCCACCTCCCTCCCCATCCATCCCTCTAGGTGGTCACAGCACTGGCTTTGGGCTCCCTGCATCATACAGCAAATCCATCTGAAGTTTGTTTTTGAGGATGATATAAGGCGGGGACCCACGTTCACTGAGCATTACAGGATAGCTACATGCGCCTGGGTCTGAGTTCTGGTTCTCTGTTTGTCCCAGTGGTCTTTTTCCAGCCCGGCACCACCTTCACTCTGCCCTTGGCTGAGGCCCCCGACTTACCCACACAGGTGAGGTAGAGCACCGCGTAGGCCAGGGGCGAGGAGTCTCGGCTGGAATGGTAGGAAATTTGAACCTGTAGAGAGATGGGCCCAGGGTCAAGCTGGCTGCAACTAGGAGCCTGGCCCCAAGGCACAGGTCTTGGGGGATCTGGCAAGGAGGGGCGGCGCTCCCAGGAACCTCTGTGCAGCCACCAACCCAGCTCTTCCTTTAGCCTTCTCTGCCACCTATTTTTCCGTGCCTCGGTTAGCTCATCTGTAAAATGGGAACTATTTGTGAGGGATTCCATGGAGACCTGCATCCCAGTGCTGCTGCTGACTCCTGTGTGATTTTAGCAAGCCCCCGTTCCCCTTTGGATCTCAGTTTTGCCATGGATAAAACGAGGAGCTTGGTGCTGCAACTAAGACCCGGTACAGCCAAATAAATCAATACATTAAAAAATAAAGTAACATAAGGAGTTTGCACTGGGCAGGGTGTAGGGACACCCCTGTAACTGTGGCATTTGGACAGGCCTTTACTTGAGCCCAGCGCCTCCACGTTCTGTGACTTCGGCCGAGGCCCTTCACCTTTCTGAGCTGCCTCAGTTTGCTCCTCTGCAGTACGGGTTTTATACAGGTCCCTACAATCAGAGGACGGTAGTTCAGATTTGAAACAATCCATGGAGAAGGCTGATAGGGTAGGAAATGCCCAAGAAATACCAGCTCTTGTTATGAGAGGGCAGGGGGCGTGGTGTATGAGCCGGAGCAGCGCTCCTGAGTCAGATGGCCTGGGCTGGCAGAGGACACCCTGGGAAAGTTACTGGGCTGTCCGGGTCTCCCTCTCCTCCGCCGTGGATGGCTCGGAGGGACTGATGACAGGTTGTGCGGATTAAAGCCGGAAAGCGTGGGACGTTTGGCACCGTGCCCACAGCACACGCCCAACAGCTGTTTAAGGTGAGGCTGAAGACGGTGATGACGATAAAGCGAACTCCAGGCGGATGCACCGAGGCCGTTTCACCCTCCGCCCTCCTCCGGTACCTTCCCTCCTGATGCGGTCCCTCAGCTCTCCGGCTCCGATGTCCTGGCTCCCAGGGGGCTCAGGAACTTACCAAGACCCATCCCTCCTCAGTCCTGAGAGCCCCGAAATCCTGCAGCTGCGAACCCCCGAGAGTCAAGCCCCGCGGGATGCTCGCTTCAGGCACACGGTTACCCGGACCCTGGACAAAGGCAGGGACGTTCTGATGACCCTCCTCTGTCCCTGTGGTCCTCGGGGCCAAGGAATTCAGAGCGCGGCCGCCCCCGCACCGTCTCTGGCTCAGGGCTGAGCGCCCATCGCAGGCCGGCCCACCTTCTCGCCGGGCTCCAGGGGCCTCTGCCCTGACCCTCACCCACGCGGCTACTCACTAATCACGTGACCTCGCGTAAGGCACGCCCCTTCCTGGTCGATCTCCTTGTAAAATAGATTCGTGGAGTCCTGCCCCACCTGCTGCAGGAAACTCCCCGGATGGGCTAATTCGGATCCCTGGGTGGGAAGGACGTGGGGCTGACGGAGGGAGCTTGTCCCCAGGAGTTAGGCAGCTCTGACCCCTGAGCTCTAGATTCCCCACTGACCAGCTCTGTGGCTGCGGGGCGGTTGCTCTGAACCCTAGTGGCCTCCCCCGAGAACCGCGCACGAGACCCCGCCGCTGAGGCCGTGGTCAGGGCGGGCGAGGGCACGCTGCCTAGCACTGGGCGCCCGGTCAGGGCTCCTTGAAGGGCCAGTTTCCCGAAACGGCGCCCCTGACCCAGCGGGAGCCTGCCGCCTGCACGGCAGACCTGACTCCCACTGCGCCAAGCTCGCGGACCACCCCATCCCCCCCATTTTTCAGACGCCCCGTGCCCGAGGGCCAGAACACTGCCTCCAGCCCGGCCGCGGTAGACTCGCTCTTGTGGCTGACTGGGCAGAGAGAGGAGAGGAGGGCAGGCATCCTGCCTGAGAAGGGAGCGGGGTCAGGAAGGCGGCGGGTTAGGGAAGGCGAGGCCCTGAGGGAAGGGGCCCCCGAGGCAGCTGCTCCCCTCTCCACCTCTGCTTTCTCTCCCCCATTCATAGTACCGGGGACCACGAATCAACCCTCAGCCACAGGCGGGGAAACAGGCTCCGAGAGGCGATGAGAGTGGCCAGCAGACCCACAGTTTGTGTTCCTATGTCGCAGAGCTGGCGGCCCCAGGGCCAGGCTCTTGCTCTCTGGGTTACCCCGCATTCTGGATAAGAGAGGGCACTGGGCCCTCGTGGAGCTGGGTCGCCCCCCACCCCCAGTCACCCCCAGACAAGGGCGCGCGCTCACGTGACTGTCGTTGAGCTCGTTGCTGGGAGAGTTCATGACCACGACGATCTGGGAGCCCACGTCAAAGTGCCACCGCCGGGCCTCCGCCCGCTCCCGGTCCCTCTCCACGCTGGGGCAGATGTAGACGTCCACGCCGGGGGTTCCGTAGACCTCGAACATCTCTGTGCCCTCAGGAACTGACCTGGGAAAGACACAAGCCGTGGGAAGTGCTAGAGGGCAGCCCTCGCTCAGATGCTTGAACTCTGGCTCGAATGCTTGCTTCCTCCAGGAAGCCTTCCCAGACTACCCCAGGCTTCTCAGATCCTTCCAGCAAGCTCCTAGGAGTCAAACTTGGACCCCGACCACATATACACAGTCTCATATTCCCAGGTTCTGTGTTGATGAACATTTCCCTTGTGAGTTCTCCAGGTATTCATTGTAGGGTTAAAAAGTCCGTGCTGTCCGTCCGATGGCCCTGGGACTTCCTTTCAGCCCTAGCTGGTCTGGGCATCTTGTTTGAAATCAGTCTCCTCCGTAGGGTGCCCATGCACCTGCGGGAAGAAGCACCCACTGCCCCAGAGCCTTCAAGCCAGCTGGAGTGCTGAGGACAGCCCTGCCCAGGGCAAAAGATGGGTCAGGAGGCAGTGGGATCACCCAGGGAGAGGCCTCTGTGGGGAGAGGACCCGGAAGGCTTCCTGGAGGGAGAAGCACACACCCAGCGGGGGGCACTGGCTGAGCTCTTGCTCTGTGCCAGCCATACTGAAGTTTCATAACGTGCATTGTCATGTAATCCATTTTAAAAACCCAGGTAGGTACTATTATCTCCCATTTTACAGACAGGAAAACTGAGGTCAAAGTAACCTGTCTAAGGTCATGGAGCTAGTAGGTGGCAGGACTGGGATCCACATCCAGGCCTCCTGGCTCTTGAGTCCACATTCTTACCTGGGTGTAATGACAGCAGAAGTCGAAACCCCCAGGCCCCTGCCCTGCACAGTTAGTGTGGGGGGCTTGAGGGGGGCTTGACTGAACCTTCCCAAATATCGCCTCATCTAGTCTTCTGCACAGCCCCATTTAATGTGGGGAAACCGAGGCTCAGGACGGGCGAGGGGCGTGCCCAAGCTGCACTGCGGCCACAGCCCCCGCTCCGCCCCAGGCCCTCTCCCTTCTCTGCCTTCACTTGGAGGAGAGCAGGCCTCCTTCACTCCTCGCTGGCATGATTCTGGCACTTCTCAGCACAGCTTCCCTTTATAGAAAGAGAAACATACAGAGCCCAGACTGGACTCCATCAGGCGGCTCTCCCGCCAGGGCGCGGCCTGCTGGGCGTCCTCGCCAGGTAGGAGGAGCTGACGCACCTGTGTCTCCTCCCAGGCAGGGCTGCCAGGTTTAATAAAACAGAGCGCATGCAGTCAGACCCGAATTTCAGGAAACCGGCAAACAGTTATCTTCGCCTAAGTATACCCTGCGCAATATTTGGGACATCCCTCGACTGAAAAATCACTCATTGTTTGTTTGGACCGCCAGTTTAACTGAGTGTCCTGGGTTTTATCTGGTAACTTACTCCCGAAGCTGACGTTTCCAGAGCTCTATTCTGCTGTGCCCTGGGTCTGTGAGCCGGACCGCCGGGGGACAGGGAGAGCCTGCAGTGGGAGGCGTGGGGACACAGAGACAGAGAGACAGATACGGAAGCGAGAGAGACGAAGACTCAGGCAGCTGGAGCCGGGGGTGAAGGGCCCCCAGCGGCCCCCCACCACCCAGGTGCTCCTCGGGCCCCAGGCCTCCGCAGCTAGAGCGGCACACCTTGGGTGGTCCTTCAGACATGACGCCCACCCAGTTCCCAGGCTGCAGACTCTGGTTTGGGGTATTTCAGCCTGGCTCTCCTGTACCTTCCCAGCCCAGGCCCCGTGTGAGCCTCCAGGGGGACCCCAGATGAAGACGGAAGCAGCCCTGTGCAGGAGGGTCCCAAAGAAGCCAGGGGCTCAGGGGTGCCAGGACCAGGGTCAGGACCAGGCCGGGCTGCCCTACAGCCAAGTGGCCTGGAACAGCTCACCTGGCCCTCGAGCCTCGCCTTTAAAGTGGGGTAATGACACCCGCTGGGCCAACCGCAGGCAACCATGAGGCTCAAACACGGTTAACAGATGGGGCAGTCTCGGAAAACCACTGGCCAGGAAGGGGGACGGGGTTATTAAGGTAAATTAGGACATAGGAGGCAGGCGTATGGGAGCAGGCTGAGGCTGGGACTGGGGCATCTGGGGAAGCTTCACGGAGGAAGGAGTGAACTAAGGGCAAGGAGGAGACACAGCTAAAGGGAAGGGGTTTCCAAGTGGAGGCTTCGGAGGTCAAGGGCAAGCTCAGGCTGCAACGAGCTTGCTGTCATGTCGTTCCTGGGTAATGGGAGCCAGCGGTGGCTCCTGAGTATGAGGGCGACCTGCAGAGCCGCGGTGAGGTGGCTAAGCCTGAGGGCTCTGGGGCCAGGTCGCCCAGGTTCAAATCCAGCTCCACTGCTCCCTAGCTGCCTGGCCTTGACCTCTCTGCGCCTCTGCGTCGGCATCGATGAAGGGGGGTGATGAGCAGATGAAAGCAGTGTGTTTGTATGATGAACAGAATGAGCGAAAGCTGAAGGCCCCTGCACCCATGCCGCTACTTCCCTGCTGGAGAAACTGAGGCCCAGAAGAGATCGGACTAGAAGGCAGTGCCCTGGACCCCCGGTTCAGGGTGTATACCCCTCCCCCAGCTGTGTGTTAGGAAGACTGAAGCGGCGGCTGCTGGGGGAAGCCCAGCGGCAGGATGGGAGGATCTGAGCTCCCTGGTGCCTGGAGGGCACGGGAGGTGGCCCGAGGCTCACCTGGATGAAGTCCCGCCTCCGGTCAGGCTGCCCTGAGCACAGCCTGCTGCTCCAGACAGCACCCCAGCCCAGCCCTGGGCACACATAGCTGGGGGCTGTGCCCTCCCCCACATGCAGAACCGTCCAAGACCCTCTCCATCACCAAGCCCTCTCAGGCAGCTGCAGGACTCCACAGCCTAGGAGCTGGTGCGCACTGGGGAAAACACGGTGGAATGACCCACAGTTCTGGTTTGCCAGGGACCAGGACATTTCCTGGGGCGCAGGCCATTCAGTACTAAGACCTAGAAAGTCTTAGACAAACAAGGACCACTGGTCACCCTCACAGCATCAACCTCAGACCTACTTGTTGAAAATGCTGATTCCAGAACCATAAGTTTTGCACGCAGAGCTCTTTTAAAGCAACTGATGTCCAGTGAAGTCTGAAGACATGGCTAAGGAGGGCTATCTCAGAAATGCTGGGCCCTGCTGCCCCATCCAGGGGGCGTGGGGGGACGCAGCGTGACCTCATGCATTCCTGGGCGTCCAGATAGCTCAGGCTTGCCTTTAGACTCATCCACCCTTTCAGCGGCGAGGATGATGGTGACAGTGATGATGCAGACGGCAAGCCACCGGATGTCAGTACTACTCCCCCACCTTACAGGTAAGAAAAGGGAGGCTCAGAGATGACAGGTGACTTGTTCAAAGCCACACAGCTGGTGAGGGACAGAGTCAGGACTCCAGCCAGCTCTGTCCCCACTCCCTTGCAAACCCAAGCCCACTCTCTCCCTCCCAGCTCCTAGGACCTCCACCTCTGGGAAAACAAAACTAGACATTTTAGAGCCGGGAAACTGATGGGAAAGGTTCTCTGTGGCTGAGAACAGAAAGGTTGACGAGATGACCACCAAGGTCCCCAACGAGCTGGCCCATGGCAGCAGGGGAGGCCAAGGCCCAGAGCGCTCCGGATGCCAGCTATCCCTCTCTGTTCGGTGAGGTCCCAGATTCCCAGCCCCACCAGCTTCACCAGAAGAACGTGGTCCAGGAACTCACTGCCCTTCCTTAGTCCTATGTCTTCCTGTCCCTGAAAAATGGCGGCCACACACACCCCTTTTACAAAGTCCAGGTAGTTGAGAGTTAAAGATGTGTCTGCCTCCCAGACTCTGCTCTCCACACAGGCAGGCCAGAGCTGTACACCAAACAGAATTTGGTGGAGACCAAGGGGAGCTGCTTTGCCAAACCAAGGAGGAGGCTCAGAAGCCTCCGTGAGCAGAGCCTGAAAGCCTCTCTTTGATGCCAGCCTCTCTGGGGCACACATGTGGAAACTGAGTTCCAGCAAGGAGCAGAAATGTGCTCACGGCAACATAGCAAAGGCTGACGGAACCAGGGTCAGCACTCAGGGTTCCTGCCCCAGGCGCCGCAGCCTCTTCATTCTGTAAGACTGCCTCTGCTGAGCACGCGGTGAGCTGTCTGCCCTTCCGACTAGGGACAGCATTCTCAGTCCTGGCTGCAAGCCAGTGCGTGGCTCATCACCTCTGTGTATTACCCCTCTCCCTAAGAATCCCTAACAGGGAGAGCAAAACCCCTTTACCAAGCCGGGACCATCTCCAACTCAGCGGAAAGAAGGAAGACAGGGTTTAGTCCGCTAGTGATTAGAGATCCCCAGGGGTCTTGCTCATCCTGCAGGGGTCTTCCTCCAGGGAGCCTGCCCTGACTGCCCAGCCCGTGCTAATTTCTCTCCTCTCCTCTCTTCCTTCTCCCAGCGGGGCTCAGAGGTTATTTCCCTGCCGTCTTGTGGATGGTTTGGGGACACTCGAGGCTGTCTAGAGAGCCAGGAAAGATGGTTAAAATGATGATGGTGGTGGTAATAATGGCAGCAGTTACCATAAGTGAACGCTCACGTGCCAGGCACCGCCTGCGTGCCCTCCATGCACGATCTCATTCGTCCCAACAGCCCTTTGAAGTGAAGGCCACGGTGCTCGGACCGCATCCTGGCCCTGCCTCCCCTCCCTGGCTGTGTAACAGGGGGCAGATGACGCAGCCTCTCTGTGCCTCAGTTTCCTCATCTCTGAGACGGGGAGGAAGACAGTACCCACCTCACAGAATGGTTGGAGTGTTAGTTAGCGTTAGTCACACACACTCTAGGGCAAGTGACAGGCAGGCGGGCTCTAGGCATCATTGCTGATATAATTACGACCTTCATTCTACAGATGAAAGAGTGACATGGGAGGTTAAGTGACTTTGCCAAGGTCAGACAGCTCTCAGGAGGCAGAGCCAAGACCGACCACACGTCCACTGCCTTCCTCCTGTTGGCCCACAGTCTGAGCACCCAGGACTGCCAAATCACAGCATCTCCGAGTCGGAAGGGGCTTTAGAAGTAATCTGGTCCCGCTTGCTTGCAAGACAAGAATCCTTCCCGCAGCACCCCCACGAGGTGGTCCGGCCTCGGCTAGAATTTCAGGACAGGGTTCTCAGAGGTCAGAGGCCAGAGGCCGCGCGTGCTTGTTCACCGCTGTGTCCCCATGCCTGGCACACGCTAGACCCCGAAGGAATGTCCTCACCTGATGAGAGTGCAGATGAACAGGCTGGGAGCTCCCCCCATCCCCGAGACGGGCTGGCCACTGGGGGCCCGAGAGTCTCTCTGTTGAGGCAGAGGCTCCCCCCCACCCCGTGGCTGTCCCACCCGCAGCCTCCTCTGGGAACCCCAAGGATGGCCTGTCTATCCACATCACCCCAAGATACGCTGCCTCTGCCACGCACGGTCCAAGGCCATCCTCCATCCTCTAGAAAATTCTGCAGGGGAGGAGCCGGTCTCAGGCTTCCTGTGGCAGGTCAAACAAGAGACACAGCTGCCCGACGGGCATGGGGTAGGCAGGGCAGGTGAGTCACCCCCACGGGTATGCAGAGCTGGGGGAGGCGGTGGCGCCAGCTGGCACGGGCACCCCTCCTCATCATCTGGGGCTTCTGTCTGTGTCGGGAGCAACCAAGTCCCCTTCCCAGTCCTCACTGCCCACCCACCCTCAGCCTGCTGCAGACCAGCGCCTCAGCTCCTCTCCTCTAGTGCCCGGGACCAACCCCGTCTCTGCTTCTAAGTTAACTCCAGTTTTTAAAGTCCTGGTTTAAAATGCTGGTTCTCAGGTGGGGGTGACCTTCCCTACAGGGCACACTGGGTGATGTCCAGAGGTGTTTTTGGTGACCACAAGTGAGGGGTGATCACTAGCATCTGCTGAGCAGGGGCCAGAGATACACTGCTTAACATCTCGCAGGGCACAGGCTGGCCCCTCAGCAAGCAGTGACCGTGCCAACAGTGCTGAGAAATGCAGGCTCGTCTCAGGAGAGCGCGGAGAGCTTCGCGATGGGAAGCCCACGGTGCGGGCTTCTCCTCTCCTACCCCCAGAGTACCTGCCTTCCCCGCTCAGCCTTGGACCTAGGACCCCTGAGGACGCCTTAAGAAGTAAAGCGGCCGGCTTCCTGGTGGTTCCCAGCGCCCAGCTCCCGAAACCCTGCCTGAAGTCTCCTTTTCTTCCAAGACGAGAGAGAGAAGACGGGGCCTCCCCCTAGCCTCTGGCTTTACGGCCACGGTCACGGCGGTAGCAGGGGCATAAAGCGCGGGTGCTGCTCTGTAAGCAGAGAACACCGCCACGCGCGGCTTTGAGCACTGGATTTGCCGCTTTGTAGCTGTGTGGCTGAGCCAATGGCTTGCTCTGCCTGTGGCTCCATTTCCACATTCATCACACAAAAGAAAGCTAGTTATAAACTCAGCCCCTCGGGTTGTTGTGAAAGTCAAGTTTGGGAGTTAAAGTTCAAGGATTAAATTCAAGAGGCTTGTCAAGCTCTTAGAACAGTGCTTGGCACAGAGTAAGTGCTTTGTTGAGTGTAAGTGATTTCTTTTTCTTTTTTTTTTTCAAAAGGACTGATGCCCAGTTTGCAGAGCTCATAAGCTGGGGATGTGGGTACCCCTCTTCCTAGTCTTGTGTGCCCAGTGAGACCCCAGCCCAGCCTGCAGGTTTGTCAGGACAGGGGCAAGTGCCCAGCAGCCTCCGAGGCCCTGAACCAGAGCTACAGGGCCTTTCCCCCCATTTCAGTCCCCCACACTTCACGCCCCCTGGCTGGGGTCTTGAAGAAGCCCGGCTGAGAAGGCAAACACCTCTTTCCACGCCTGGCTGCTGTTCCAAGGCCAAGACTCAGGAGAGGGCAGCCAAGACAGGAAGCGCCCCAGACGGTCTGCAGGGAGAGCCCGGGGTCGGCACCAGGGGCCCGCAATGCCCACCCCCAGGCTTCTGGCTCTTACCCATAAATGTCCACCAGGGTCTCGACTCCAGCCACACACACGGCACTGGTGGGGTGTTCCAGGGACACGCGCACAATCCTCTGCAGAGACATGCTGGCCTCCACCTGGGCTTGAGCCTCAGATGCCCCTTGGCGTGTGGTTTAAAAGACCCTGGCCCCACCCCACCAGCCCCAGGTGCTAGCCCATTGGCTCCAGTCCCAGAAGCCCAGCCCCTTCCCCGAGCTGCGAGCTCAGGATTGGGGGGAAGAAGCCGGGAGTTTGCATATGACCCTATGGCTCTCACCCAGGCCCACAGACAGTTAATTTCTCACTTTAGGGGGAGAACATTAAGTCCCTTAGGTACCTGGCCAGGGCACCAGGACCCTGGAGGGGTCACAGGTGCAGGGTGTTGATCAGGGGACCGTTCTCGATTTCCACTCTCAGCCTCTTCACCCTCTTTTTCTGTCTGTCTTTTCAGAGACAAGATGCTGTCAGTGGGGAGCTTCTCTGCCGTGCTGGGAAAACTGGTGGAAACGCAGATCCCGGGTCCAGCCTGCAACTTGATGAGCAGCCTGGCACCTGGAGGCTTTTTTTTTGCACCACTTTTCCAGTCTTTAGTGAATCTGTTACGCTACTGCTCTGCTTCATGGTTCGGTTTTCTGGTCGTGAGGCATGTACAACCTTAGCTCCCCATCTAGGGGTCAGACGTGCACCCTCTGCCCCAGAAGGTGAAGTCTCAACCACTAGACCCCCAGGGAAATCCCCCAGAACTTTTGTTTTTCACAAGCAGCCCTGTTTCTGAACTGAACTGAACTATAGCGTTTCAAGGCATTTTGAGGAACACCAGTCTTTTTCTTAAGAGCATGGATTTTTCAGGCTGGATTGCCGCCCTGCCGCAGTTACTTCCTGAGTGACCAGGGGCAAGTCATTTAATTGCTCTGTGCCTCAATTTGGCACCTGAAAAATGGTCATTGTGAGGGTTAATGGGGACAACGTGAGAAGAGCTCTAGTGTGGAGCTCAGCATTATTTTATTATGGGTGTTGTTGTTATTGTTACTATTATTATTAGATGCCAAAAGCTTCTGGAAACACTCTCTGGCCAGGAGGAGCTTAGAAGGTCAGAGCAGGAAGGCTCCCGCTTGTCAGGTGGGGAGACAGACCAGGGAGGGCGTTTGGCCGCCTGACACAGTGGGAGCAAGGTCTCTGGGAGAGGAGTCTTGGGCTTGGACCCAGGCTCCGCCGGGCGCCGGCTGTGCGGCCCTGGGGCTTTGTCCCCTCGTGGTGCCCTCATCCGTGGATGGTGCGGCTCGGCACCAGCCCAGCAGAGATAATAGCGGACACACCCTGCCCAGGGAGGCCCAGAAGGTGCTGAACAGAGGTTTCCTCCCTCCTCCCTGGTGATGCTAACAGTTTGGGGCAGGGTGGGGACAGGGTCTGATTCCTAGAGTCCCTGGCTGGGGTGTTTGCACAAGTTCCGGGATCTCAGCAAGTCTGAGACTGGCGCTCCAGTGCCCAGCTCGGTCTGCAGAGGGTGTTCTTCGCAAGGAGAGATGCTGGGTCCAGGGACAGCTTCGCCTTCGGGCTGTAAAATGGCTTTGGGGGCTGAGCCTGCTCTGGGCAGCAGTCAGAGCTCGGGAGGAAACGCCAGGCAGGGGCCTTAGCCTGCCTGTGGACACAGCTGGGAAACAGATGCACAAGCCAGGGCATCCCTCTGGGCCTGGCCTGCTGGACAGGACCAGCCTCCTGCTCAGAGCCCCGGAGCTCTGTACGTGGAGGTGGACCCCTGCTTCCCCTCTCCCCAGAGAACGCATGACAGCTTTTAGAAAGAGATTTGTGCTTTCGTCACACTTAAGTGTCCATGACTGACAGGCAGCCACTTTTTGCTTTTTAGTCCACAACAAACCTCAAATAAGGTGAATGAGTGAGCGAGTGTCAAAGGAGCATTTCAAGGCAGCACCAAGGACGTAGGATATCTTCAGGCCTCCGAAATCAGACCACTGAGGCCAGGTAGCTTAGCAGGTTTCGAGGCAAGAATGAAAGGGAATTACGATGGCCTGTGGCCCTGAACATCAGTCCTGCTGGGGACTGTCCCACTCTGTGGACAGGACCCCCGCCCCCAGAGGAAGCAGACAGCCCAGGGAAGGGAGAGGGATGAAGAGACACTGATAACCATCTTAGCAAAGCAGGAAGCCTCACGACGGGCATGTGCCAGCCACTCTGCTGTGTCAGCCTGCCTGCCTGGCACTGGGGGCTCTCCGCTGGGTAGGAGCTGCCCGTGGCCAGTGGAAGTTGAGCCCAGGAGCTGATAGCATAGAGGGTGGAACTGAAAACAGCCCTCCCCGCCCCGCCCACAACCTCCACCACACTGACTTCCCCCAACTCCTGCTCACGGCCCAGAGAACAGAAGCAGAGACCGGCCCAGGGAGACATGCGTGTTGACATTTTTATTCATCAGAAGGAAGGTGACCGGTCACCTGGAACATTCTCAGAGGGAACATCGGCCCCACCCCAGCCCAGCAGCCGTTCCAGAGCTCCCGGCCCCCAGCGCCCTCCGGAAGGCCCGCCCCGCCCTACCCGTCTCTCGTAATGCCTGCTCCCCTCCCACCCGCGGCCTTTCCCCGGAACCCTGGCTGCACACCTTTGGCAGCTGAAGAGCCCCCTCCCCCTCTTGGCTCAGCCCGGGGGCATCAGGATGGTGAGCGGAAGGCACCCAGGTTAGACCAGCAGGCAAATGTTGTTCCACCGAGCCTCCTGGAGGGGGAGGAGCCAGGCACACCGCCCCGCCCCCGAAACCAGAGCCGCTCCGTTTTCATCAATTTCACAGGCCAGTGTCTGTGGTCGCCTCTGATGGCCAAGTGGTCGCGGCTAAGAGGGTTTAAAGGGCAGGAGGCTCGGTCTGAGTCTCAGCGGGAACCAGGGGCTCAGAGCTTCGGAGCTGGCCCCAAAGACTGGGGGGATGAAGGCAGGCGGGTTCCCCCCTGCCCTGCTTGTCCGGGGAGGCACCCAGCCCTGTACGCCGCCCGCTTGTCTGTGCCCATCTCGGTACCTCACCCAGGGCCAGGCTGCCAGCTCCCCGTGGCAGCTCTGCCTTCCCCCCTGGGGGTGGGGGGCTCACAGGGGCCTTCCTCACAGGTGGAACCCAAGCCGCAGGCCGGGTGGCAGAGCTGCTGGGAGAGAATGGGCGAGCCTTCCCTCCCACTGCCCGCAGAGCGGAGGGGAATAATTAAGGGCTATTAAAGGAAATTAAACCACACCCGCAGAGATAACCTAATGGTCCCTCCCACCCTCTCTGACATCTGGGCCTCCCCTCCTTGTTGGGTCTGGATCAGCCAGGCCTCATCGCACCGGGAGCCCAGACTTCAAAGCCTGGGAGGCCGCGGGGGCGGAAGCGGGTCCCCCTCGCGCTCAGCCTGCCTCCTTGCTCTGGCCTCTCAGTGTTGTCTGAGCCAGATAATTAAAGGCTTTCCAAACAGGAAACAAGCGCCCTTCTGAGGATGGAGGCAGGCATTAACAGGGGTTTTGATGCCTTTTCTTTTTAAAACAGGCCCACGGACACCAAGTTTTCCTGTCCTGATTTGCCTATGTAAATATGGCTGAGGGGTGCCGGGAGGTTACAGCCTGGGGGTCCGCAGGAGACAGTAGCTGGTAAAGGAAAGAGGGGCCCCAAAGCCCCCTTCCTGGTCTTACTCGAGTCACAGGTGGCCTAGAGACCCAGGGCCCAGGCCCTGTGGGCCCCATTCTTGGTGCAAACATGGAGGGAATCATCGCAGAACGGAGGGGGGCAAGTGGAGCTGGGGCACCCGCCGAGGGCATGCGTGGCCATGTGTGGCCACCCCGGACGGTGCTCAGGCTGCTGGCGGCCTCCAGAGCCTCTGTGAGCCGTGGGTGGGGAAGAGGCGAGGGGGCAAGGAGGGCCATCCTTCTCAAGCTGAGTGTGCCGTGACCCTCCCTGTATCCTGGTACCCATGGCGACCAGCACGCTTGGGGGCGTTCGGAGGAGGCGCGCACGGCCCCCCGAGGATGGCGGCCAGGTGGAGGCTCTTCACGCTGGCTGGCTTCCCTGGCGGGGGGCCGGGAGGACGCTGGGCGGGCTGGCTCAGGGCACCACGTGCCACCATTTGAAGGGGAAGGGCTTCCGGCGCACGTTGGTGCCGCAGTGGACCTCCCCGAGCAGCTTGTGGTAGGATAAGTAGTCATCGATGAAGACGCAGCAGAGGCCCAGCGGCTCCAGCAGGGACCGCACCTTCTCCTCCAGGCAGCAGCAGCCATTGATGATGGGCCCAAAGGGCTTGGGGATGCCCAGGTGCCTGCCTAAGACCACCATGTTCACCTGCAAAGGGGGCGAGAGAGAGGCCTCGCTGCTGGGGCCGCGCTACACCTGGGCCCCTTCTCGGTCCACGGTCGGGCAGACCCACCCCCAGGGCCTGCTCGTCTCCTCTCATCCCTGGGCACCAAGCGTGGCCCTCGGAACTAGGGCCTCTGGAAGCAGCAAAGATACAGATTCTTATTTGGAAGACAGGGTTGATTACAGGCAGGGCTTGGGATTTCCCTGGCGGCCCCGTGGTTAAGGTTCTGCACCGTCGTGTAAGGGGCGTGGGTTTGATCCCTGGTCAGGGAACTAAGATCCCACATGCCGCACGGCCAAAAGTTAAAAAGTAGCAACAATACCAGGCAGGGCTGCCAGTAACATACATGGTAACGTCGCATCAATAAAAGTCACCCCTCCTCCAACACTTTCCTTGTATCAGAAGATCGGATAGCAGCTCTGTTAGAACAAGACTTCACCGTCATCTGCCAGAAAACTTGTCGAGCAAAAGTGCCCGTCCGCAGGTGTGCGGGTCACAGGTGCGGAGCGTCTGTGCAGAACACACCTGCTCAGCGGTTCCTGGAGCCCTGATCGTGGTTACCGTCTCCCGAGCATACGCCAGGTGCCAGGTATAGCATCAGAAACCGCACAGCCTCGCTGTGAGGCCACGCCTTGGACAGGTTACATAGCATAATAAGGGCACACAACCAGAGGGCAGGGAGACGGAACTGTGACTCAGGCCTGACTCACGCCAGTGCCGCGTGCCCTTTCCTCTGCCAGAGCGCAGCGCTGCGGCTGCCAGGGGCACTCAGGGGCGGGGGGAGGGGGGCAGCTGTGTTTGTCTCCCTGGAGGGGCCGTAACGAGGGGAAAGGAAGTCTGCCCGTTGCAGCCAGCCAAGGCTTCTCAGAGGTAGCATCGGACCCCAACGGCGGGCCCGAGGAGCCGTCCGTGGTGTTCAGGGGGGACACTGGCTCGCTGGGTCCTCTCGGGGTCGGGTGGGCGGTCTGACGGGCGCCTCGCCCCTGGCCCCACTCCCTCCAGCCTGCCCTGCAGGGCCATCCGCCACCAGGACCGATGTGGAGCTTGGAGGTCCAGTGGTGTCAGGCCCATGGCCTTGCCGGGAGCTGCCTCACTGCCCGCCAATGGGCTGGAACATCAGGGGTGGAAGGGGGGCATGCAGAGGGGCACAGGGCGGGGGGAGGACCGGGGGTGGCATTCAGGGCTGTGGCCAGCCCGGCCCTGCTCCCCGAGGACTTGGGGGACAGCAGGCCGATCCATTTGCTCCCTGGAGACCCCAGGCAATGACCTCTGCTCCAACGGCCTCTCTCCACGTCTGACAAATGGGGGGTTAACCGAGCGTTCCCTGAGAGTCCTCCAGTGAGGACACACCGGGATCCTCTAGCTGGGCCTGCCCTGAAGCCGGGAGATTCCCATAAAGGGTGGTGTTTCGGGGAGGGGCTCCCAGCTGGTGTGGACAAGGCCACAGCCCAGAGAGGGTAACCACATTTGAAGCGCTCAGAAACCACACGTGGCGGCTTCCATGTTACACTGGTATAAAAGGCTTTCGTCGTCCGAGAAGGTTCTGACAGCGCCGCCTCAGAGCAGCGGTTCTCAGCCAGGCTGACGTTACCTTTCGGGGTGCTTTGCAACCATCCTACGATGCACAGGACATCCCCCACCCCCAGCAGACTGTCTTCAGCTCCGAATATCAGCGGAACCGAGGGTGTGAAGGCCTGTCTCCAGAGGCCCTACAGGGAGCCCATAGCGAGGGGTGAGGAGTGAACGCGGTCCTGCCTGAATCCAATCAGGATCTCATGATTCACGCCCCGTCCTTGGCTTGTCCAGCGACGGGGATTCGAGCTAGAGGCCCCAGGCTGAAGGGGGAGGGTCTCCCGTCCTGGGAGCCCCCACTCGCTGTTGCTGATGCCTCCGCATCCTTCCCCGGGGGTGGAGGGGCACTCTGGGCAGCAGGGGCCCCAGCCATGAGACCCCAGTGGCTCATCTGCTGCTCAGCTGCCCGCGTTGCTGACAGCTAGGGTGCCCCTGGGGAGCAGGACAGGCAGCCAAGGCCCCCGAGCGAAGGCCAGGGGCACTGGATCCAAGCCAGGCTCCCGCTCTCCATTTTCAGGGGAAAGTGCTCCGGCCTGCGGCCGCCCTGGGCACCACAGGGTGTCTGGCCGTCCGTGGCCTCCACCCACCAGATGCCGTGGCGTCCTCCTCGTGGGGCAGAGTGCCCCGAGGCAGGCAGAGTCATCCTGGCGGGAACTAGTGACGGAGATGCTCTCTATCTGCCCCCACAGGTGAGCCCTGCAGAGGCCCTCGGACAGGGAAGGCTTCTCCCCCAGACCCCTGACTGCCCGCCCACCAGGACCCCCGCGCCCCCAGGGCGGAAGGAGCCCCACCCCCTCGGCGCCCTCACCATGTCGGGGAAGAAGGCTTCTGCACAGGCGCCGTTCAGGGAGAACAGCTGCGGGACGTCCACAATGTCCTGCTCAGTGAGGCCCAGCTCCCGCTTCAGCAGCGCCCGGTTCCAGTCGATGCACCTCTGGGGGCGAGGGGAGAGGCCCCGGAGCCCAGGGAGCCGGGAAGGGGCAACGTCAGCTGGGCCCCGCAGCCAGGCCACCCCCACGCAGGCCCCCTGCGCCCTTCAGCTGGTATGAGCCCCACAACAGCTCTCTGCAACTGCTACCCCAGACGGGACCCTGAGGCTCGAGAGGCCTGCCCAAGGGCACCGAGCGAGGAAGGCGTGGGCCTGGGGCCTGCACCCCACCGGTGTCTGGCTCCCTGAGTGCCTGCTGCCACCCCCCGGCCACAGCCAGGCTCATCCTCTCGCCCAGCTCCGTGGGCAGGGGAGAAGGGGGCCTCCTCCCACTGACTGCGTGGACTCTGTGCCAGGCCTGCCCCGGGCACATTCAGGTATGAGCCCCCCACTCCTGGGGCCTCCTCCCACCCCATCTCCTCACTAAGTCTCCCGGACCCCCACCACCCCATCCCTCACCCCTGCAGACCCCCACCTCTCCCGTCTCACAACACTTCTCGGGGGAGTCAACGTTACTCCATAGAAGCCCATCGTTTCCCCAGAATGGACCAAGATCTCCCGTCAGACTAGCACGGTGGTGTCTATTCCATCAGACTGCGGGTTCCCAAGAGAGAGGCCCTGCCCGGCCCACAGGCCTCTGCAGTCCTCAGGAGAGTCAGGGGTCCCAGCGGAACCCCTCGTCCCCACCCCAGCGGTTCCCGGGGCTGCTCCCCCCTCCGCTCCCCTCACCTGAGCATAGAGGTTGTCGTCCCTGAGACGCCTGTCTGCCAGCATCTCGTTAATGCTTCTCTTTACCTGGTGCTCTAAGCCTGCGAGAGAAACAAGTCTGTGGCCGGCTCAGCGAGTCCTGCCTCGGGCCACCTTGGGCCTGGGCTAAATAATCTGGGCCACAAGCTTCTTCCACCCCAGCCCCAGGGTCTGAAGCTAGGACAGAGAAAACCAGGAATCGGAAACCCTGATGGGGCTAAGGTTTGGCATCACAGGGGACTGGAATGCAAAAGTAGGAAGTCAAGAAACACCTGGGGTAACAGGCAAATTTGGCCTTGGAATACGGAATGAAGCAGGGCAAAGGCTAATAGAGTTTTGCCAAGAGACCAGTTTTGCACTGGTCATAGCAAACACCCTCTTCCAACAACACAAGAGAAGACTCTACACATGGACATCACCAGATGGTCAACACCGAAATCAGATTGATTATATTCTTTGCAGCCAAAGATGGAGAAGCTCTATACAGTCAGCAAAAACAAGACCGGGAGCTGACTGTGGCTCAGATCATGAACTCCTTATTGCCAAATTCAGACTGAAATTGAAGAAAGTAGGGAAAACCACTAGACCATTCAGGTATTACCTAAATCAAATCCCTTATGATTATACAGTGGAAGTGAGAAATAGATTTAAATGACTAGATCTGATAGACTGCCTGATGAACTATGGACTGAGGTTTGTGACATTGTACAGGAGACAGGGATCAAGACCATCCCCATGGAAAAGAAATGCAAAAAAGCAAAATGGCTGTCTGGGGAGGCCTTACAAATACCTGTGAAAAGAAGAGAAGCGAAAAGCAAAGGAGAAAAGGAAAGATATAAGCATCTGAATGCAGAGCTCCAAAGAATAGCAAGGAGAGATAAGAAAGCCTTCTTCAGTGATCAATGCAAAGAAATAGAGGAAAAGAACAGAATGGGAAAGACTAGAGATCTCTTCAAGAAAATCAGAGATACCAAGGGAACATTTCATGCAAAGATGGGCCCAATAAAGGACAGAAATGGTATGGACCTAACAGAAGCAGAAGATACTAAGAAGAGGTGGCAAGAATACACAGAAGAACTGTACAAAAAAGATCTTCATGACCCGGATAATCACGGTGGTGTGATCACTCATCTAGAGCCAGACATCCTGGAATGTGAAGTCAAGTGGGCCTTAGGAAGCATCACTACGAACAAAGCTAGTGGAGGTGATGGAATTCCAGTTGAGCTGTTTCAAATCCTGAAAGATGATGCTGTGAAAGTGCTGCACTCAATATGCCAGCAAATTTGGGAAAACTCAGCAGTGGCCACAGGACTGGAAAAGGTCAGTTTTCATTCCAATCCCAAAGAAAGGCAATGCCAAAGAATGCTCAAACTTTACCGCACAATTGCACTCATCTCACATGCTAACAAAGTAGTGCTCAAAATTCTCCAAGCCAGGCTTCAGCAATACCTGAACCGTGAACTTTCTGATGTTTAAGCTGGTTTTAGAAAAGGCAGAGGAAACAGAGATCAAATTGCCAACATCCACTGGATCATGGAAAAAGGAAGACAGTTCCAGAAAAACATCTATTTCTGCTTTATTGACTATGCCAAAGCCTTTGACTGTGTGGATCACAATAAACTGTGGAAATTCTGAAAAAGATGGGAATACCAGACAACCTGACCTGCCTCTTGAGAAATCTGTATGCAGGTCAGGAAGCAACAGTTAGAACTGGACATGGAACAACAGACTGGTTCCAAATAAGAAAAGGAATACGTCAAGGCTGCATATTGTCACCCTGCTTGTTTAACTTCTATGGAGAGCACATCATGAGAAACGCTGGACTGGAAGAAACACAAGCTGGAATCAAGATTGCTGGGAGAAATATCAATAATCTCAGATATACAGATGACACCACCCTTATGGCAGAAAGTGAAGAGGAACTAAAAAGCTTCTTGATGAAAGTGAAAGAGGAGAGTGAAAAAGTTGGCTTAAAAGTCAACATTCAGAAAACAAAGATCATGGCATCTGGTCCCATCACTTCATGGGAAATAGATGGGGAAACAGTGGAAACAGTGTCAGACTTTATTTTTGTGGGCTCCAGAATCACTGCAGATGGTGATTACAGCCATGAAATTACAAGACGCTTACTCCTTGGAAGGAAAGTTACGACCAACCTAGATAGCATATTCAAAAGCAGAGACATTACTTTGCCAACAAAGGTCCGTCTAGTCAAGGCTATGATTTTTCCAGTGGTCATGTATGGATGTGAGAGTTGGACTGTGAAAAAAGCTGAGCGCCGGAGAATTGATGCTTTTGAACCGTGGTGTTGGAGAAGACTCTTAAGAGTCCCTTGGACTGCAAGGAGATCCAACCAGTCCATTATGAAGGAGATCAGCCCTGGGTGTTCATTGGAAGAACTGATGCTGAGGCTGAAACTCCAGTACTTTGGCCACCTCATGTGAAGAGTTGACTCACTGGAAAAGACCCTGATGGTGGGAGGGATTGGGGGCAGGAGGAGAAGGGGACGACAGAGGATGAGCTGACTGGATGGCATCACTGACTCGATGGACGTGAGTTTGGGTGAACTCCGGGAGTTGGTGATGGACAGGGAGGCCTGGCGTGCTGCGATTCATGGGGTCACAAAGAGTCGGACATGACTGAGCGACTGAACTGAACTGAACTGAAATCCTGGTGATGGATTATAAGCTCCTTGGGAAAGGACTCCTGAGCTCTTGGAGGCCCTAAATAATTGCAATGTGTGTGCATGCTAAGTCGCTTCAGTCCTGTCTAACTCTTTGGGACCCTATGGACTGTAGCCCGCCAGGCTCCTCTGTCCATGGGATTCTTCAGGCCAGAATACCAGAGTGAGTTGCCATGCCCTCCTCCAGGGGATCTTTCCAACCCAGGGATCGAACCCACGGTTCTTACGTCTCCTGCATTGGCAGGCAGGTTCTTTACCACTAGCGCCACCTGGGAAGCCTACAATGCAGCCACCATTATTGAGCACCCACCGTGCTCTGGGCCTCCTGTTGTATTTATTAGTGATGATCCTTCCAGCAATGCTGGATCGGGTTGGTTATCACAGCACATTCAGAAAGAGGACACATAGCACTGGGAGGTTCGGAACGCACCCTTGAGCCCAGAGTCAGCAAGCGGAGGCCAGGCTCTGGATCCAGACCTGCCCTTGCTGAAGGCTGTGCCCATGCCTTCCAGCGCTGCACGCCCCAGGTGAGGACACTGAGCTCCATGGTGGGGAAGGCGGAGGTGCTCAGGGGCCAAATGGGTCTGTAGAGGGGGCTCTGCAGAGAGGCCCCGAGCACCCTCCTGGCTCCGCACCTCTCCCCCTCTGTGCTGCACAACCCTGGGCCAGCCGCTTCTCCTCTCTGAGCCTCAGTTTCCTCCTCCGTGGAAGGGGATACAGAGAAGAGGGTGGATGATCTGATTGGGCAAGCGGGCGGAAGTGTCTGCAGACAGGTATGAGGGAGGGCCCATAGATTCCTGCTTCTTTCTCCTCTTGGGCTGTGGCCAGAAGCAGCCCTGCACTGGAGGGGACCACCGTGCCTAGGGCAAGCCGCGGGCCGTTGGCTTCCATCCCTGGCCCAAGCAAGGGAAAGCCCCCATCTTTGGCTCCCATAAGAGGGAAGATCAGATATGGACTCTGAGCTGAGAGCTGGCAGACAAAGGGCCTGTAAGCGCAGCCTGGCCGTGACTGGCATCAGCAGTGCCCAGGGCTGGCAGCCGGAGGACAGGGTCTGGTGGGGTAATGGGCTCGCTGGCACTCACCGTCAAACTGGGCTGCTTCCCCGTAGCCCTCCTCTTTCTTCTCTTGGAACAGCTTGAGGCATGCACTGGGGCTGGCCAGGAGAAGCCGGAAGCCCTGGCACAGAGGAGGAGGAGTGGCTCGGTAGACAGGTCTCCCCGAGGCATGCGCCCCCGACCCAGGAGGGGCCTGGGTTCCCAGGCCACACTGCACATGGTGCTCCCCTGTCCATCTCCCCCACCAGCCACAGGCCTGTCTGAAGTTCTGATCCTCCAAGCCACGCCACACTTCCAGACCTTTGTCCATGACCTTCTGCTCACCCGGAAGCCCTTCCCCATTTTGTCCACCAAGAAACTCGACCACTCGTCACTAGGAGGCCTCCCCTCCTGGCTGCCTGCCCCCCGTGGGCTGTGCCCTCCTCCGTCACCTCTGTAAGGAAGTGAGTGTCTGCCGTGTTGGCCCAGAGCCTGCCATCTGGAAATCTCACCCTGCTGGTTAACTACCCTTCTGAGCCTCGGTTTCTCCATCTATAACATGGGGGCAATGATAACAGTGCCCTCTTCTCGGGCTGCTAGAGGAGTAAACACTCTAAGACATGGACACCTAATACGTGCTCAGTGAATGTTGCCAGTTATTACCAGTGCCATTCCCGGGTCTTGGCTGAGAGGTTCGGATCAGAGCAAATACCCAGTAAGTGTGAAAATGGGTACATGGATCATCAGAATATGAGTGCCCTGCCGACCTGGGCTCTGACCTCCTCCAGGAAGCCTGCCCCGATGCACACTGCCTGGCCCAAAGGGCATCTGACCCCAGGCTTTCTGTGGACGGAGGTCATGACCTAGCTTCAGGTGGCCTTGCCTTATCCCGCCCCATCGGGTCAGGGTGGGGCAGGGTGGCTCAGGCAGGACGGGGGGGACTTACCTTTTGGTCGGAGGTGGGCACGAAGCTGAGGAACTCGTCCACGTGGCCCACAGAGAGCCAATCAGAGTAGACCTCCACGGGCGCCTGCACCTGCTGGGCACCCAGGAAGTCCCGCACCACCTTGGCCATGCGCCGCCCGCCAGACCTGCCGGGGGAGAGCGCAGGGTGCCCTTGTGCCCGCCGTGTGCCAGCATGCTGCAGGCCCTTCCCGAGCCCCGCCCAGGCCTCCATCAGCCCTCTGAACAGGCCTCTTCGGTCCCCACGTCCCGGCCCATCTCCAGCTGCTTCCAGGGACTGTCCATCCTGAGCACCACCCGAGAGCCTGTCCCTCCCTCACCCCGAGGTACCCTCCCCTGCCCACAAAACAGTCAAACGAGAGCCCTCCCTCTGCCAAAGAGAACTGGAGACCCTCATCTCAGCTCCCGAGACGCAGAGAGGGTCAGGTCCTCACCAAGGCCCTCAGCCTTTGGTTCCCAGTACAACCAGAACCTGGCGAGCCAGCCCCACCTGCTCGGTCCAGCGGGTCCCCTTGGTGCCCATCTCTCACTTTCTTCATATTTAACTCCAGGGCCACCTTCTTTCTCTCCGTGGACTTTGGAAATGGCAATGACCCTTCCACTCATTCCCTAGCTGTGTTTTTCTTTATAGTCCTTGGTGCTATTTGGCATACTGGACATTTCGTTTGCTGTCTGGCATCTCACTAAGCTCTGGAAGAGCCTGTATTTCCCTGTATCCCTAGTACCTCTTATAGAACAGATGCTCAAACGTATTTGTGAAAGTCGTTTGGACAGCTGTGTGAGAGCCCACAGTCTATATAACTCGAATGCCTCATCGACAGAACTAGAAGGCGCCCAACCCGCGGTGACACGTGACAACGTTGATTTGATTTGGGGGATGGGAACATGGACAATGTCTTTCCTGTATCTCTATTATTTTAACGTAGTGTTGGCAGTTTTAAAAGACCTCTTCAAAACAGTGAGATGGTGGAGAGGAATGAGGCTTCAGAAATCACTCGTGAGCACAAAGCCGGAATCGGAGACGAATCAGGGGGAAGGGGGCAGAGCCCTAACCTAAGCCTGGCCCTCCCTGGGGCTCTGCAGCCCTCTGCCTGGTGGCCGGGGGATGGACCGGATGACTCCCGCTCTAGGAAGCGTCGGACCTGGTCTCTGAGTCACATCAGAGCTGCCACCAGGAGGCAGCATCGCCCCCAGATCTTTTTAAATGTGACGCGCAGAGCGCGGAGAACCCGGGGCAGGAGGGCAGGAGGGCCTTTGCTGAGCCCCTACTGCACGTCTGCCCGGGGCTCCTCACATTCGGCATCTTACTTAACCCCCAGGACGACCCTGTGAGGTGTGTACAAGCAACAGGTCCAGGTCCTGCTCTGACCTCAGCCCCACACACCCTCTGTTCACTCTGCTCCCCGCTGGCCTCCTCGCTGGTCCTCTGACGTCTCCAGCACATCCCCGCCTCAGGGCCTTTGCGCTCGCTGTTTGCACTCCCTTCACATTCTCCTCCCAAACTGCCACGTCTTTAGCCTCTCACTTCCTCCAGGGAAACGTCAGCCTCTCAGCAATGCTTCTTCTCTCTAGCGTACTGTATTTGCTTTGCTCATTTATTATGGTGGCTTGTTGTCTGTCTCTCTCTGCTAGAATGTATGCAGGTCATCCGTTTTGTTCACTGCTAAGGTCGGAAGCCAAGAGAGGAACGTAGGACAGCAGCCTGGAGTTAAATTTTGATTTGGGGCCCACACGGGAATCTGGTTTCTGACTCTTTGGCTCACTTGCTGTGTGATCCTAAATGGTAGAGGTCCCTCTCTGAGCCTCAGGGCTCCATCTGTCCACCAAGAGCTTTGCTCCTGGTTTTCAACACGATGGCCAATGGGCTGGGACCCAAATGTGCTGGAGACCCTGCCTCTTCCTATCTGGGGTCCTTGCTCGGGGCCTGGGAGTTTCTAGAACATTCTTTAAATCCCCAGCACTGGGCCTCAGGCCTGGCATATAAGAAGTCTCAATCCATATTCACCGAATTGACAGATGCGTGCATGAATGAGTGTGCTCACTTCTCTTATCTAAACCCCAACTTTCTCATCTGTAAAATAGGGATCACAGTCCTCCCAGCCTCATAAGGCTGTTGTAAGAATTAGCGGGTGTGATCTGGGTAAAGAGCTGTGTTCATGGCGTGTAGGTGATCCATTGAGTTCCAACCTGCTTCGTGGCAGACCCACTGCTAGGGGTCCAGCTAAGTAATATCTAAGCAGCTAGAAGGTGCTTAACCTGAGTCCTTTTATCCCCAGGAACAGCTATTACACAGCTTCAGATCAGTTCAGTCGCTCAGTCATGTCCGACTCTTTGAGACCCCATGAACCGCAGCACGCCAGGTCTCCCTGTCCATCACCAACTCCCGGAGTTTACCCAGACTCATAGGACAGGGGTTTTTTTTATAAGCCCATTTCACTGATGAGGAAACTGAGGAATGAAGTACAGAATAATTTGTTCATTTAATAATGTGCCTGATTTATCCCCAGTTCCTTCACCAGTGCCTGGCACATAGTTGCTGTTAAGTCGCTCAGTCACGTCTGACTCTCTGCAGCCCACTAGACTGTAGCCCACCAGGCTCCTCTGTCCCTGGGATTTCCCAGGCAAGAATGCTGGGTTGGGTTGCCATTTCCTCCTCCAGTGAATCTTCCCCACCCAGGGAGCAAATGCGTCTCCTGCATTGCAGGCAGAATCTTTACCACTGAGCCCCCAGGGAAGCCCTGCACATACTAGGCATATAATAAATATTTTTAAATGAAGTAATCAAGCACCTACGAGGTGCCAGGCCCTGTGGAATGCACTGGCCAGGTGATGCACCCCAAATCATATGGCCAGTGAGCGGCAGAGCCAGGACTCAAACCCAGACGCACTGGATGTGCAGAGCCTGTGCGCCTTCCCCTCGGAGCCCTCTGGGAAGCTCAGAACGGCTGCCCAGACCGGCAGGGCCTTCTGTGCCCAGGGCTGTGGGCGGGATCCGGCCCCAGGGCGGTGCTGGGCTTGAGTCACCAGCAAGATGAATGGGCTCCTCTAGTCCTGGCCAACCTCAGCCCGGGGCATCCAGCCTGGGCACCCAGCTTCACACCTGGGTTGGCACCAGGAAGCCTCACCTGACCTAGAACGCTGAGGCTGCCAAGGTCACCATTTGAGGCTGGGTGACCTTCCCTCAGCATCTGAGGCTGCTCCAGGCCCAAGGCCAGACAGCCAGGGCTTGGAGAGGCAAGCTGGGGTACACCTGGGCTCCAGGCCAACCCCACACACAGGGAAAGGCGGCCTTTGGGGCCTGCGGTGGGCTCAGTCTTTAGGCAGGAAGCAGGGGCTTACACTGGGATCCCTGGGCTACACACCCCATTCTTCAACTGCCAGCAGCCTGGGTGGGGATCCTGGGGACCCTCCCAAGAGGGTTTAGCAGACACTGTCATCTGTCTGGAGCCCTAAACCCTAAACACCTGTTTCCTGCTCGATGACAGCTGCCCAGGGTGGGGCCCATCGATCACCTCTGTCACCCAGGTGTCCTGATTACAGCCACGTGGTGATGCCAGCACCCTTTCCAGCTGTTGCCAGGACAACACTGATTTTATCTCCTCCCCAGAGAAGTCGAAGGATCCATTCCTACTTCCGTGCCGGATTATACATCACCTCCTCGCTCTTCTGATGTTTCCAAAGCAGCCAGAAATTTGCTTTTTATATGAAGGTTCCTGATATATATATATTTTAATGTTGGTGACTGGGCTTCCCACTGGCTCAGTGGTAAAGAACCCGCCTGCGAGTGCAGGAGACTGGGGTTCAATCCCTGGGTCACGAAGATCCCCTGGAGAAGGAAATGGTGACCCACTGCAGTGTTCTTGCCTGCAGAATCCTACAGACAGAGGACCCTGGCGGGCTACAGTCCACAGGGCCACAAAGAGCTGGACACCGCTGAGCAGCTAAGCAGCAGCAGCAACACTGGGGCCAATCACGCCCGTAAAATTCTAGGCAGCTCAGAAGGCTGTGGCCACTAGTGTGTTCTTTCCGAAGATTCTGTGGGCTTTTCGACCTAAGAGTCCAGTCCTCTGAGTCCTTGATTCTAGGAGTCCATGCGGCAAGTTAGGACCACTTCTCAGACTGGAGAGCTGAGTCTGTGTCTGTGGAGGGGGTGGGGGGCAGATGTTGCCTTGCATGCCCCGGGGCCCTCCCCGCCCCCCGGCTTCTCACCTGGGGAGGCAGCTGCCGATGAGGATCCGGCCCAGGGGGTACTCCTTGCCCTCCACCACGACTGGCGGGCTGACGTCCAGGTTGCCGAAGGAGTCAAGGCCAGAGGCACCGGCGACCTGGATTTCCCGGGTTACGTATCCAAAGTCGGGACCCTAGGGGAGAACCGGGAAAATCCACACCCCCCGCCCCCCGAAGGAGGGGTCAGTTAGAACAGGAAGAGGCCGCTCTTGGGGTGGGGGCCGAGTGGTGCTCCTGAGGGAATCTACTCCCTAAAACAACCTCTGCTGGATTTTCACAAGGTCTCCCTAACCCTGAGCATTGTGCTATTGAAACCCCCCTCCCCCCCAAAAAAAACCCCAATAGATTCAGGCACGTGCATAGCTGAGCCGCTTCGCTGCTCGCCTGAAGCGAGCACAGCACTGGTCACCGACTACCCTCCAATAGAAAGAAAAAGTTAAGAAAGTAATTCCACTTGGTAAGCAATACCCAAGCCAATAACAGAACCGTAAGTAGAAAAATCTCAGATGCTTGGAAATGAGACAACACGTGGGTCAAAGAAGAAATCAAAGGGGAGATTACACCGTATTTTGAAGTGAGAGGTATTAAGCAGGCAGCACGTTAAAACCCGTGAGCAGCATTCCTTGGGAATGACACATTAGGGAGAGAAAGGGCTGGAAAGTCTCCGTTTCCGTTTCCAGCTAGGAAGAGAAGAGCAAGTTAACCCTAAAGGAAGCAGAAGAAAGGACACAATCAAGACAGACCAGAAAGGCAGTCGCTCAGTCACGACCGACTCTGTGCGACCCCATGGACTGTAGCCCGCCAGGCTCCTCTGTCCATGGGATTCTGCAGGCAAGAATCGTGGAGTGGGTTGCCATGCCCTCCTCCAGGGGACCTTCCCGACCCAGGGATGGAGCCTGCACCTCCTGTATCGCAGGCAGAGTTTTTACCGTCTGAGCTCCCAGGGTAGAGCAGAGATCAGTGGAAAATACGATGGACGGGTCAAGCCCAGGGCTTGGGGTCAGGCCCTTTGTTGATGCAGACTCAGCCTGCAGGGCTCACGGTCACCTCCCCGGGGACTCGCCTCTGACCCCTCTAGGGTGGGGTAACGCCCCTGTTCTGTGTGACCAAGAGCTCCTGGACATCCCTAGTGGAGCATTGTCCTGGCGGTGGGGGAGGGTGCTGGTAAACAGGTGGAGACAGGTGCTCTGGGGCAGCGACCCCCTCAGAAGGCGGCTTAGCCTAGCGGTCAAGAGCAGGGGCCGTGAGGCGGCCCCTCTGGTTCTACATCTTGGCGCTGCTGCTACCTAGCTGTGTGGCCGCGAGTAGGTTGCTTAACCTCTCTGAGCCTCAGTAAGGAGGCAATAATAATGGTACTGGTTCGCAGGAGTCCATGTGGATTAAACGAGCAGCTGTGAGAAGCTGCGGGGAGGGCCTGGGGCTCAGGGCGTGGTCGCTGGAGCGGCCTTGCTGCCCTCCTGTGCCCGGCAGGCGGCGTGGGGCCTGGCACGTAGTACGTGTTCAGAAAACACCGTTACCAAGGAGAGGCCCCGGCGCACGAGCAAGAGCTGTGAGGGTCACTAAGGATGCGTGCCCTCCAGAGGGCAGTTTGCTCTCCCCGGAGCTGACTCGTCTGTTCACAGCCCCTGGGGGAGACCAGCGCCCCTCCCAGAAAAGGGGTGGTTTCCATTTCATCCACATACTGCTCCCCAGCCTCCCCCTAACTCCCCCTCGCCAGAGCCCTGCTCCTGTGTCCCTTTGCAGCCCCTGAAGCACTAGGGCCAGGCAAGACGGAGCAGCGGGTCCCGCGGGGCAGGCACCCACAGTGGCCACACGCTGCCCTCTGCCGCCTACCAGTATCCTCTTATAAGGGAAATCCTTCAGGCCTCTGTTTCGGGGGGAGTCGAAGACCACGGGGAAGGCTTTGTGTGGGGCCTCAGTGTAGCCAAACTCCATCTCATCCTGGGAGGGCGAGAGAAAAAGGCCTCCGTGACCGCCTCGGTCTCACATTGAGAAGGGGCTGGCACCCCAGGCCCGCGGCGGGCAGGGCAGCAGACCCTCCCCAAGGCCTCAGGCGGGCAGGAGGTCCCTCAGGGACCCAGCAGGGGAGGGCTCTGCGCCCTGGGGGGAAGCAGGGGACACGGAGGCGGTGGGAGGAGGGCACTCCCAGGCTGCGCCCACCCGAGTCCTGGCGCCTGGCCCAGCTTCTCTAGGGAGACTGAAGCCGGGTGAGAGCCGCAGAGGCCACTGCCCGGAGCCGGGGTGGGGGACGGGGCTCGGGCTGCCCCCCGCACCCGGGCTGCTCCTCGCCCACCTGGATCCAGCGGTCATTTCGGTTCTCAACCCAAGGGCAGACCATCAGCTTGCAGCTGGCCTTCAGCGCCAGATCAGACATGTCACTCAGAAACTTAGCGTTCGAGCCGTGAGAGTCTAGGACACTGCAAATCACAGGAGAGGGCGGGGAGGTGGGGCTGCTGGCCGCAGCCTGGGGGGGTGCAGAGCGGCCTGGGTGCCGTCCGTGCTGGGACGATGCAGATCACAGGAGAGGGCAGGGAGGTGGGGCTGCTGGCGGCAGCCTTCGCGGGGGGACAGAGGGGCCTGCCCCAGGCTGCCCCCGGCTTCAGACGCAGTCCCCGCGCTGGAGAGGCTCGTGGGCGAGAGACAGAGACGGACCCCGTCTCAGGCGGGAGTGACGGGCAACGGCAGGCCCGGGGCTCTGGGCCCTGCTGAGGGGACCGGGGACCGAGTCTCATGGCCACGGGGACAGTGAGGGGGAGGTGCCCATTTCCTCCCTTCTCTCACAACTGGCCTCAACAAAGGCGAGTGAGCAAAGGGAAAGAAAGGGCCCTCCTGTCTGGACACCTGAGCCGGGCCACCAGGCAGACCCGTCTGACCTCAGCCTTCCTTCTGACTTAAGCTCCAAGTCGTCTGCGGCCCTTTCTGGTGGTCTGACCTCCTCTGCAAGGCCCTGGAGTAGCCGTGCCAGTCCAGGCTGCCCTGCCCATCCAGGGGCTTGATGAGGATTCTGAGAGATGGCAGAAGGACCAGGGACCCAGGTATGCCCGGGGCTCACAGACAGTCCTGGAAGCTGAGTTCTCACATGCTCTGCAGGCCCAGGGGCACAGCCCTGTCAGAGGAAGGCTGGGACTCCTGCCACCCCCAGGAACCTGAATAGGGCCTGGCCCCTCTGCCTGGGATAAACCCAGGATGTTCCGGGACTGCTCCAGGCAGGGCACAGTAAGGATGGGGAGCTGGGGCTGGGGCCTTTGCCACTCAGAGCCAGCGGGCTGATGGCCCAGCCAGCTCACTGCTGTCCCGCACCCAGGTGTGCCCGTGGGGGCCCCTCAGTGAGCCCGGCCGGCGAGTGTGCAGGACCAAGCCCAGCACCGCGCTCTGCTCCCGTCTCTGGGAGTCCAGAGGCGATGGGTGAGCTGCAGGAGGGAGAGGCCTCACCTGCACACATACACCTCCAGGGGGGGCTGGGTGTTGGGGGTCATGATCCAGGGGGCCACGCGGAAGGCCACGGTGTCTGTGAAGAGGGGCACCTCGGGCAGAGTCTGTGGGGAGAATGGGGACTCAGTGGGCCCTGCAGGGAGCTCCATCGGGCCTCGGGAGCCCCGGCCCCTAGCCTCCCAGCCCTGGAGCCTCCTTGGGCCCTGAAGCTCCCCGACCCCGTCTCCGCCCCCAGCACCGCACCTACCTTGGTGTCTACCAGGCTGACGCTGAGGGAGACCAGCCCCAGGAAGTTAGCGTCGGGAAAGCTGAGCCCCTCCACATAGAGCTGGATCCTCTGCTCCCCAGGCTGACGGGCCACTTCGTACGACAGGTGCTGGGGTCCCAGCACCTGCTCATAGTCCAGGAGGGAATTCCCGCCTACAGAGACCCGAGTCAGCATGGGCGCAAGGCTGGCGCAGGGCCATGTGGTAGCCGGGGGGCACCCACCATCACCGTAACTCTGGCTGCCCAGCGCTGACGCAGGGGTGTGGGGGCATGGGGCAGGAGACCCGAGGCCAGGAACGCAGGGGCAGAGCCAGTCTGCATCAGAGAGACTCGGGCTCCTCTCCAGCAGTGTCGAGTGCTAGCTGAGTGACTTCAGCTCAACGACTCAACCTCTCTGCACCTCAGTTCCTCATCTGTAAAATGGGCTAACGTTACGTTTCTCACGAGGTCGGTGCAAGCTTTACATCGGACAAGGAAATAAAAGCAGCTGGCCCGGAAGGTGGAAACAACCCAAATGTCCGTCAGCGGATGAATGGATAAACAGAACGCCCACGTGCCGGCGTGTCCTTCATCCGTGAGAAGGAACGTAGTAGCGGTGCGTGCTACAGCGCGGATGACCTTGAGGACACTGCGCTACGTGACAGGAGCTCGACACAAAAGGCAAATACCGCCGGGCTCCATTTGCAGGAGCAGGTCCGTAGGCTCAGAAAGCAGATTAGCGGTGGCCTAGGGCTGGGGATTGGGTGGCGCTAGTGGTGAAGATCCCACCTGTCAACGCAGGAGGCGTGAGAGGCACGGTTCAGTCCCCGGGCCGGGAAGGTGCCCTGGAGGAGGGCACGGCAACCCCCTCCGGTATTCTGGCCTGGGGAATCCCACGGACAGAGGAGCCTGGCGGCTACAGTCCGCGGGGCCACAAAGACTCGGACGCAGTTCAGGGCTGGGGTCGGGGGATGGGACTGTCGTTGTTTGGTCGCTCAGGCGTGTCCGACTCTGTGATTCCACGGACTGAAGCCCATCAGGCTCCTCTGTCCATGGGATTCTCCAGGCCAGAATACTGGAGGGGGTAGCCTTTCCCTTCTCCAGGGCATCTTCCCAACCCAGGGTCAAGCCCAGGTCTCCTGCACTGCAGGCGGATTCTTTACCGTCTGAGCCCCCAGGGAATGTCACTAAATTCTTTACTTGAAAATGGTTACTTCTATGTTCTGTGAATGCCATCTCAATTTTTTAAACAAAGCTCCTGGCGCTTAGCAGTTCTGGCCCGCCTCCTTTCCCTGCCTCTCAGGGTCGTCTGGGAAGCGGTACCCTAGCATGTTCTTACAGCAGGAAGGCTTGTCAGCTCACCTACGGAGACGGAGCTTATGTTCCGCAATCACAGTGAGTATTTCCAAGCCAGACCCCTCCCCCCCGCAACTTTCCAACGCGGGTGCAGAGAAGCAGCATTCTGGCTCCTGCTGGAATTTAGCTGCAACGAGTTCTGAGTCAGTGTGAACAGAGAGAGAAGAGGAAGAAGGAAGAGGCAGGAAGGGCTCTTGCTATTTATAAAGATGAGTAAGGTCACCTCAGGGTTAAGGATTGGTTTTGTTTGGTTCTAAGCCACAGAATTTGATTAATAAACTCTCCGGCAGAATAACTGGATTCCAAAGGCAGGGCTGGGCCTTGACTTTGCTGGTCCCTGCCCCCACCTAGCCTGGACAGCACTTGTCAGCCCTTGAGAGCTCAATCTGTGCTGACTCAGCAGAGGAGGGATGGGGTCGGCGGGAGGGCCAGGGCCGTGGAAAGAAAAGGGGCTTTGGTGCCCAGGAGACTGACTTGGAATGCCTGCTCTACTCCCAGCTGGTTGTGTGAACTTAGGGAAGTGAATTCACATCTCTGAGCCTCAGTTTTCCCATCTATAAAATGGGTCTAGCTTGAGACCCTCTTCCTTGGGCCAGTGGCTGCTTTTAAGTGGTAGTGAGAGTTACAAAATGATGATGGAAGAAGGGAGAAATGAGGATAAGAGAAGAAAGAAACAATTCGGGAAGCAGAGGCTGGAGCAGGAAGGGCAGAGGCCCCTCCAGGCCACTCACCCCGGGCACAGAAGACCCGCATTCTTTTGGAATCAGAAAGCGGCACGTTCAAGACCAGCTTGTAGCTGTCAAAGAGCGCATCAGGGGCGTCGCAGGTCAGCACCACTGGGGACATGTCCTGCAGGTCTGGAGAGTGTGGTCCCCATGAGACAGCCCCGCGCTGCCCCACGCGCCATCCCGGGCAGCCCGTCCCGTCTGTTGCTCACCATCCTGCGAGGCCAGCTGGGTGTTGGTGAGGTCCATCCCCGTGGACCTGAGGCTGTCCCGGTCGCAGTTCACCAGCAGGATGGCCCCATAGCCCTCAGGGCCCCAGCGCCAGCTTTCCTGTGCAAAACGAGAGGCCTTAGGGCCAGTGGGCCCCAGCAGTCTCTGGGAAGGGGTTCTGGACATGGCTGGAGCTGTCTGCCTTGTTAGCTTGGAGACTTGTATTCCAGGTTTACTTGAAGATTTAAAGAGGGAAAATAGATTTGGGGACTGGAGCTCCAGCTCTCCAGACCCAGAGTCACGCCATGCTTGTGCAGTGAGCAACCTAAACAGCCGTCCACAGCAGCCCCTCCCAACCATCACACCGCAAAGGGAAGGGTGACAGCGGCAAGCCCAGAAATGGCCTCTGCCAGCCTCCTGAGTTTTGGCCCTGCCTGGGGGCCGAGACTGCGAGCGGGCGAGAGAACTGCTGGGACTCTCCCCACCCGGGTCCTCTCCTGGGGCCTGTCCCAGCGGTCCCTGATGTTCACCTGTGACCCTGCAGGCCCTGCAAGGAGGATGGAGCTGACAGGAGGGGAAGGTGGCTGGAGTCCTGCCTCTGCGATCAAAGCTCTTCCTGACCTGCCTCTGCTTTATTCTCACCAAACTCCGCAAGTCAGAGCTCATTTTCCCCAGTTACAAGAGAGGGGAAAGAGGCTCTGGGGAGGTGAACCCTAAGTCACAGAGGTGGGATTCACACCTGGGTCTGGGGGGCCTCTGCTAACCTACATGGCACTCCTGCCCACCGTCTCTGTATCAGGGCCCAAGGCATGCTCTGTGTCATAGGCCGCACTCACTGCCTTGCTCAGCAGCCTTGTGCAGTGAGCAACCTGCACACCCTTCCAGGGCGGTCCTGCCCCGTCTTGTCCACAAAGTCTTGCGTGTGATCCAGGCTTCCTCCCTGGGGTCCTTCCTCACAAGTGTTACTGTCTCTCCTCCCAGGATAGCCTTCAGACACTTCCTGCGGGAAAATGCCTGGAGCCCACCCCACCCTCCCTCCCTCTCTTCGGAATCTAGCCAGGGTAGTCCACACAGCCTCCTCTACCGGAAGCCTTCATTCAGCCACTTGACAACATTTTATGAAGCACCTATCATGCTTAGGGGTCCAAATACAGCCCAGGAAGTAGAAAAGACCTCAAGCAAAAGATCCTAGGTGTAAGGTGGCACTAGAGAGACCCAGAGAGGGTAAGCTGTTTTCCAGGAGTCACACAGCACGCTGATCACACAGGGTCAGGCCCACTCATGCTGACTGGGAGTCCTCAGATGGCTTCCCCACACTGCTGGATACACAGAGCCCGGGAATCCATCACCCTTCTGGAGGCAGAGCTGCCCCGCCCTAGGACCACCCCCAGGTCTGCCTGCCGACCCTGCCATCTTGGGATAGCTGGAGGCGGCCCACCTTGTGGCCTTGGCTCCTTTTCACCTTGCCCGTGCGGCCAGTGTCAGCATCGAGGGAGATGTCTGAAAAGAGATGGGGAGAGGTTAGCTGGGCGCCCCGGTTCCCCGTCCCACCATAGCGTCCAGGTTGGGGCAAGCTTTGACCCCGCCCCAAGCGCAGGAGAGCTGGGCAGCCCTGTTCTGGGGACCATACCCAACGCCTGGGAGGCCTGCCTCTGTGGCTCTGGGTTTCGAGGGACCCGAGCCTTGGGCTCCTGACTTTCTCACTCGTCTGCATGCCCCGAATTGCTAGCCCTTGCGGGCCCTGACTCTGGAGGCCAGCACGAGGCCTGAGCTTCCAGCTGCTGGCTCCGCAGTTAGGGCCGCTGCGGGGGATCTGGCTGAACGCAGCGTGCATCTCCCCACATTTAGTGACGAGCCTTGAGGCTCCGGGATTCTGGATGGAGGAGGCCTGCTGTGGTCTGGCTGGAGACCCGTGGGCCGTGCAGTTTCTAGGTTCCTGTGGCTGTAAGCACGGCTGGGCTCCAGGGCTGGGGGTCTGGAGCAGATGCACGGCCTCTGAAGAAGCCGAGCTCCTCGGTGGACGAGGAAGATGGCCATGGGCCTCCCTAAGCCCCTCAAGCAGCCAGCGTGGTGGGGAAAGGGCAGGGACGTGTGCTGGACTACACGCGGTACTTACCGACGCCCGTGAGGTAGAGCACGCTGTGGCCCAGGGCCCGGCCCACCGGCTCCCCGAAATAGGAGATCTTCACCTGTGAGGACATGGTTAGCCCTGCGGGGATGGCTGAGGAGGGGGGTGGAGGGGGCACCCCAAGGGCCCTGCGTAGATGGGGGGGTGGGGGCCCCGGCTGCTCCCTGCTGGTGAAGGCCCGGGGCCCACGGGCTCTGCGCCCTGATCCAGAGCCACTTTCTCCAGCTGGAGAGAGCGGATGCCTCCCCGGCTCCCAGGGCTGGGCCAAGGGGCCAGGAGGGCCAGACAGAGTGGGGGTGGGTCCCCAGGGGGCAGCCGGACCCTTAGGAATCCATGGGGAGGCCAGGGTGAAAGACTGAGGGAAGGGGCAGTCGTCGCCAATGACTCAGGCAAGGTAATCAGTCTCCCCAAGCCTCTGTTTCTTCATCTGTAAAATGGGAACAACGACCCTTCCCACCCCACGGTCGCAGCCCACGCGCACAGAGCTTTTCCCACGGCCCACAGGCCATGCAAAGGGCTCGACCTGGGCCTCTCAGAGAGCCCCCAGGCTGGGCCCAGTAGTCGGGGCTCAGAGGGGCAGTCTGAGCTCCAGGACCCCTGCTCTCCACAGCTGCACGGCTCTCACTTTCCCCGTGTCACTGGAGAAAAAGCTGAATCGGTGAGTCTGGGGTCACTGTGTGTGTGCAGGCGCCTGGGGGCGAGTGAGAAGGCGTCGCATCGTCTGTGAGAGAGGTTTCCCGCTTCCTTAGTGGGAGACACGCGTGCATCCAGGTATGCGCCTGTGTCCGATGCACGCGTGCGTGTGTGCGTGCACGCACGGCTGTTGCTGAGGGCGCCTGTCTACATGGGAGCGGGCGGGGCCTGTTCGGGGTCGGTGTGGAGCTGGGATCCAAGGGGGTGTCTGTGAACTTGAGGGGGCGAGCAGGCAGGCTGTGACTTTATGGGAGTACTCACTCCCTCATGTGTGGATGCTGGCGTGCTGGGTGGCTTTACAGGCTTAGGAGTCTGTGAGCTTGTGTCGGGATGTGCCGTGGGTGTGGATTTGGGCATTGTAGGCTTGTGGGGCTGGCTGACTAGGGCGGTGTGTGAGTGGGGCGTGCGTTGTCGGGGGCTCTGACCTTCTGCGGGGAAGGGACCTCTTACCTTGAGGTCATTTAAAGCCTTACTGGCTGCGTCCACGGATATGACCACGTCCACGCTGGCATCCAGGGGCCAATGGGCCCTGCCTATGGGCTCCGTCACCCGCGCTGGGTCATAGACCATGAAGATCTTCACCCCGGAGCTCCCAGACACCCCAAAGTTCTCAGCGCCCTCGGGCACATCACTGACAGAAAGGAGAGAGGGGAGCGTCGTGGGCGCAGAAGAGACTAGCAAGGTGGGGGGCTGCCAGGCCTTCAGACAGCACCCCCATGGCTGGGGTGGGGCGTGGGGTTGCCCCTGGACAGGAGGCCAACCCGGTTAGGCCCCAGGGCCCCATCCCAGCTCTCTGCTGATGCCCACGTGACCCACCCTGAGCTCAGCACCCCTGGCCTCGGTCTCCCCATCTGCAACACGAAGGGCTTGCGGCAGAGCAAGGCTGCAAAGCTTTGTTTCAGGGGCAGAGTTGCTTCCCCGGACCTTGAATGGAACCCTGGGCAGAAGGCAGACAGAAGGGGCCTGGGGGTGATGACGGATCATAGTGTTTAACCGTTCCGCTCCCATAGCTGCTCCTGAAACTCCAGAGAGCAGAGATGGAACCCCTCTGGACAACCCCAACCCCACCCTTCTCCCGAAACTTCTAGCTCCGATGCTTCCAAACTCTCCAACCCAACTGGAAACCCACCTCTCACGTCCTCTGCTGCCGTCCCTGACCCCCTAGAGTGTTAGACAGCTTCCTCGGCCCGCCTGCAGGTGCTCCAGGCTGTTCCCCAACAAACAGAGCACGCTCTTCCTACGCTCAGAAGCGCTGGTCCCAGCCACACGCAGCATCATCCCAGACGGCACACGAGGCCCCCCCTTGTCAGCCCTCTCCCGCCTGCAGCCCCTCCCCACTCCCGGGGCCTGCTCTTCCCCACTCACTCTGCTCAGGCCTCACTGACCTTCCCGATGTCCCCTGAAGCTGCCGGGCTGTCCTGCCGCAGGGCCTTCGCACTGGCTGTTTCCTCCGTAGAAAATGCCCCTCCCTCACCCTCTTCAAGGCTCCAATGTCGCCTTCTCCGTGAGGCCACCTCCCCCCGAACACTCAGCCTTTCCCCGTCTCCCCTCCCACTCTCCTTGCCTCTGTCATTCGGTTCTGATTCTTTCTTAAAAAATATTTATATTTATTTATTTGGTTGTGGTATGTGGGAGCTTAGACCTGGGCTCCCTGTATTGGGAGCACAGGGTCTTAGCCGCTGGACCGCCAGGCAAGTCCCTCTGTTCTGATTCTTAATCACACCGTTAGTCACTCAGTCGTGTCCGACTCTTTTGTGACCCCGTGGACTGTAGCCCGCCAGGCTCCTCTGTCCGTGGGATTCTCCAGGCAAGAACACTGGAGTGGGTTGCTGTTCTCTTCTCCAGGGCATCTTCCTGACCCAGGGATCGAACCCAGGTCTCCTGCATTGCAGGCGGGGTCTTTGCCATCTGAGCCCCCAGGGAAGCCCCAGTCAGACTGTTACCTGCCGCTCATCTCTCCTGCTAGGAGCTCAGGTCCCTGAGGGCACGGAGTTTTCTCTATTTTGCGCGTTGCTGCAGCCAGAGTCTATAACAGTGTTTGGCATGTAGTCCTCCTCACAAACACTTATTAAACGAATGAATGGATTCAGTCTCCCCTACTCCGCCAGGGCATTCAGGCCCATCTCTACCCAGCAGAACAGCACTTGACTGACGCCGGAGCCCAGCGCAAACTTCTCCTGTTCCCCTGACGCCCCGCAGCCACCTGGTAGCCCGGAACTCGGGGCTCCAGAAAGGGAGGGTCGTGGAGCTCCTGGTGTGCCAGCCCCCAGGCGGGGGCTGCCCTCATCGGGGCCTGCACGCTGCTTCTCACACCACAGCTGCTCCCGGCCGCAGCGGAGAGGGGCCGCTCTTCTGGACCAAAGACCCAGAGGGGTGCTCTGCAAGCTTGGGCCGCAGAGCACCTGAAGCCAGGCCGGCGGGCCTCCGAGGGCGCACCTGTCCTTCCTCGCTCCCTGAGTGACCCTGAGCTGGGCACCCTCCTCTGCCGTCCCTGGGGGAGGCCCCAGGTTTCCGTGAGGCCCTTGGCTGTGTAGAGTGCACGCTAGAGGGGAGCTGGACAAGGGAACTACGTGTCAAGCTTCTCCACTGCCGTCCCCCAGGACAGAGCCATCAGCCTCAAGGCCACCACCCAAGGTCAAGGCCATGTGCAGACGTCCACCCAGCTGCCAGAGGGGTCCTTCGATATAGCTCCTGTCTCCATTTTTCCCAGACCCCTGAGAACCCAGCCAATATAAACCCCCCTGGAGAAAACAGACAGGCCTCCCTAATCCCCAGCGTGCCCTGGGCCCGGTGACAGTGGCAGCGACGATCACGGTTCCGATAATCCCTAGTCCCACGCAGGATCTGGTGCTTTGACGTACACCACAGCCCCACAAGGTGGTTATTATTCTCCTTGTTATAAAGGTGAAGCTGGAGCGAGGGGCAGCCCCGGCGGTCCAGTGGTTAAGAGCCTGCCGGCCAACGCAGGCGCCACGGGCTTGATTCCTGGCCCGGGAGGGTCCCCGTGTGCCGCTTCAAAGCCATTAAGCCCGTGCTCTGCGCCAAGAGGGCAGCCCCGCTCGCTGCAACTGGAGGAAGCCCGGGGACAGTAGCAAAGGCCCAGAACAGCCAACAATAAAAATAAACAGTTTTTAAAATCTCTAAAGATAAGGCTTTATCTCGCTGAGTCTCGCTCCACCGAGACCGCTGACTCTAGAGAATGCCTCACCTGTGACTGGAGCCTAAGGCGGCTGCAGCGCTGTCCTGATTCCGTGCATGGAGTTGCGCCTGATCCGCTCATTCTTTCCCAGATACATAAGCTGGCCTAAATCCACAGTCACAAACGCATGTGGTGTGAAGGCTGAAGGGTCTTCGCATCTGCGCTCGGGAGGAAGAAGAAACCGAGGCGATGGGGACTCTGCCCTCCACCAGAAAGCCCCAGACGAGGACCTCCTCACGGCTCTGCGTCCATCTCAGCCAAGCAGCTACAGACACCAAATTCAGTCTGCGTTATTTATCTTGTCTTCGTCAGTAGAACAATAAACGGAGTCCTGATTTGTAGACTTTGCCAATTTCCCTGGTGTAAACACTCCCACTAAGGTCAGTTTCAAGTTATCATCGCAACATCATTGAACCCAGAGTTGCAGAGAGGTGCAAAAGAGGCCCCTACATGCCACTCTCCTACACAGACAGAGGGGGTGCTGGCGGAACGCAGGTGATGGCGGGAGGCAGGAAAATACCTGGAAACCGATGCGTGTTAAGTACTTTTTATCTTTTTCTCTTCAGTTCAGTTCAGTCCAGGCGCTCAGTCATGTCCGACTCTTTGCAACCCCATGAATCCCAGCACACCAGGCCTCCCTGTCCAGCACCATCTCCCGGAGTTCACTCAGACTCACGTCCATCGAGTCCGTGATGCCATCCAGCCATCTCATCCTCTGTCGTCCCCTTCTCCTCCTGCCCCCAATCCCTCCCAGCATCAAAGTCTTTTCCAATGAGTCAACTCTTCGCATAAGGTGGCCACAGTACTGGAGTTTCAGCTTTAGCATCATTCCTTCCAAAGAAATCCCAGGGCTGATCTCCTTCAGAATGGACTGGTTGGATCTCCTTGCAGTCCAAGGGACTCTCAAGAGTCTTCTCCAACACCACAGCTCAAAAGCATCAATTCTTCAGTGCTCAGCCTTCTTCACAGTCCAACTCTCACATCCATACATGACCACAGGAAAAACCATAGCCTTGACTAGACGGACCTTAGTCGGCAAAGTAATATCTCTGCTTTTGAATATGCTATCTAGGTTGCTCATAACTTTTCTTCCAAGAAGCAAGTGTCTTTTAATTTCATGGCTGCAGTCACCATCTGCAGTGATTTTGGAGCCCCCAAAATAAAGTCTGACACTGTTTCCACTGTTTCCCCATCTATTTCCCATGAAGTGATGGGACCGGATGCCATGATCTTCGTTTTCTGAATGTTGAGCTTTAAGCCAACTTTTTCACTCTCCTCTTTCACTTTCATCAAGAGGCTTTTTTTGCTCCTCTTCACTTTCTGCCATAAGGGTGGTGTCATCTGCATATCTGAGGTTATTGATATTTCTCCTGGCAATCTTGATTCCAGCTTGTGTTTCTTCCAGTCCAGCGTTTCTCATGATGTGCTCTCCATAGAAGTTAAATAAGCAGGGTGACAATATGCAGCCTTGACGTACTGCTTTTCCTATTTGGAACCAGTCTGTTCCATGTCCAGTTCTAACTGTTGCTTCCTGACCTGCATACAGATTTCTCAAGAGGCAGGTCAGGTGGTCTGGTATTCCCATCTCTTTCAGAATTTTCCAGTTTATTGTGATCCACACAGTCAAAGGCTTTGGCATAGTCAATAAAGCAGAAATACATGTTTTTCTGGAACTGTCTTCCTTTTTCCATGATCCAGTGGATGTTGGCAATTTGATCTCTGGTTCCTCTGCCTTTCCTAAAACCAGCTTGAACATTAGGAAGTTCACGGTTCATACATTGCTGAAGCCTGGCTTAGAGAATTTTGAGCACTACTTTACTAGCGTGTGAGATGAGTGCAATTGTGCAGTAGTTTGAGCATTCTTTGGCATTGCCTTTCTTTGGGATTGGAATGAAAACTGACCTTTTCCAATCCTGTGGCCACTGCTGAGTTTTCCAAATTTGCTGGCATATTGAGTGCAGCACTTTCACAGCATCATCTTTCAGGATTTTAAATAGCTCAACTGGAATTCCATCACCTCCACTAGCTTTGTTCATAGTGATGCTTTCTAAGGCCCACTTGACTTCACATTCCAGGATGTCTGGCTCTAGGTGAGTGATCACACCATCGTGATTATCCAGGTTGTAAAGATCATTTTTGTACAGTTCTTCCGTGTATTCTTGCCACCTCTTCTTAATATCTTCTGCTTCTGTTAGGTCCATACCATTTCTGTCCTTTATTGGGCCCATCTTTGCATGAAATGTTCCCTTGGTATCTCTAACTTTCTTGAAGAGATCTCTAGTCTTTCCCATTCTGTTCTTTTCTTCTATTTCTTTGCATTGATCGCTGAAGAAGGCTTTCTTATCTCTTCTTGCTATTCTTTGGAACTCTGCCTTCAGATGCTTATATCTTTCCTTTTCTCCTTGGCTTTTCGCCTCTCTTCTTTTCACAGCTATTTGTAAGGCCTCCCCAGACAGCCATTTTGCTTTTTTGCATTTCTTTTCCATGGGGATGGTCTTGATCCCTGTCTCCCATACAATGTCACGAACCTCTGTCCGTAGTTCATCAGGCAGTCTGTCTATCAGATCTAGGCCCTTAAATCTATGTCTCACTTCCACTGCATAATCATAAGGGGTTTGATTTAGGTCATTTGTTTTTTGATTGATTTTTTTTTTAATTTGGCTACATCTCACAGCATGCAGGATCTTAGTTCCCCGAGCAGGAGTCAGACCTCCCCCGTGTACGGGGAGCACAGAGCTTCCACCACTGAAGCACCAGGGAAATTGCCGCCATTGCCTTTTCAGGTTTCTTATCTTTGGTTCTGCTAGGTCTTCACCTGGCGCTCAGGGTTCTGGTGGTGGGTCCTCTTGTTATTACTGTTAAATAAGCTGCATTTAAAACAATGGTGGGGGGCTTCCCAGGTGGCTCAGTGATAAAGAACCCACCTGCCCATGCAGGAGACGCAAAAGACAAGGGTTCGATCCCTGGGTCAGGAAGCTCCCCTGGAGGAGGGCATGGCAACCCACTCCAGTATCCTTGCCTGGAGAATCCCATGGACAGAGGAGCCTGGTGGGCTACGGTCCATGGGGCTGCAAAGAGTCGGACACAACTGAGCAACTGAACAGGCAAGCAATATACAGTTTAATTTTAAATAATGGCTGTGTTTGACCACAGGCTTGTAAACTTCCTTAAAAAAAAAAAAAAAAAAGACAATCAGGTCCCCTTGGGGAAGCATCCTGCTATGGTAGCTTGCCGCCGCTCTCCTAGCCTTCCCTGGAGCGACTCCACCTTTTACCAGGGTGACTGTGCGCTTCCTAGTTGCGCCGGGCACTGGCCCTCACTGTCTTTGCTGTGCTGGGTCTTTGTTGCTGGCGGCCTTTTCCCTGGTTGCTGCGAGCGGGCGCTGCCCTCTGACTGCGGTTGGGCGTCTCTCGTTGCAGTAGCGTCTCTTGCTGGGGAGCGCGGGCAATGCTGCGCCTGCCTTCGCGCTTGGGTTGTCCGCATTTGGAATGTTCGGCCGGGAGCATCCCCGGGGGCTCAGTGCCTCGTCTCTTTCCCAGAGGTGCCCTGACTGCCCTGTTTAAGGGTGGCACCACGGGCCTCACATCCCCTAGCCGCATGACCAGCTGCATCTCCTTTCAGCCCGCGGCACTTGTCACCTGAACGCCACGTTTACTTCACACATTTCCCTGGTGTCTCTCTGCCATTTCTCCCCCTAGAATGCACTTGCACTAAAACTGTGGTCATCTCAGCACCCAGTGCGGGGCCTGGTTGTGGGCAAGAAGTACAGGAAGCCCTTGTTTTATAGATGAGGACAAGACAGCCCAGGAACGTGGAACGGTAACCAAGCAGAGCCTATGGACCTCCTGGAGCAGACTTCCCTGCCCTCCTCCACATCCTCCATCTGCCTCTTGCTCGTAATAGAACCTTAGCCTCCTAGGCTTTCCTTCAGTTCCAAAGAATAGACTTAACCAGGAAATCGAGATGCAGAAACGAAGGAAGACAGCCAAACAAGACCAATAACGTCTTAGCCATCCAAACATTCGAGGACCTCTGCTCCTCCTCATAGACACAGACAGGGTTCTGAGCCACACCCAGGAGCGGATGTGCAGACACTGAACCCCCCACCAGGTGGAAGAAGTTAATTGTATGCTGCCCACAAGCACGTAGACCCAGAAGGCTGATGAGGCTGACTCATGAGAATGTCCACGATCACACACCCTACAGCCCTTTCCCTCACTCTGCCTTTAAACACCTTTCAGTGAAATAGAGCACACCCTCTCACCTCATGCAGAAACTCAAGATGGAGTAAAGGCTTAGACAGAAGACACGACATCATGAAAGTCCCGGATGAGATCATAGGCGAAACATTCTCTGATATAAATTGTACCAACGTTTTCTTAGGTCAGTCTCCCAACCAAGACAATAGTAATAAAAACAAAAGTGAACAAACGGGACCTAATCAAACTTTTAAGCTTCTGCATAGTAAAGGAACCCATAACCAAAACCGAAAAGACAGCCTACAGAACGGGAGGAAATATTTGCAAATGATGCAACCAGCAAGGGCTTAATTTCCAAAATATACAAGCAGTTCATAAAACTCAGCAATGAAAAAAGCAAGTAACCCAATTGAAACAGAAGACCTAAGATAGACATTTCTTCAAAGAAGAAATGCAGATGGCCAACAGGCACCTGGAAAGATGCTGGACATAGCTGATTACTAGAGAAATGCAAATCAAAACTGCAATGAAGTATCACCTCACACCAGTCAGAAGGGTCATCATCCAAAAAAGCTACAAACAAGAAATGCTGGAGAGAGTGTGGTGAAAGGGAACCCTCTTGCAAACTGTTGGTGTGAATGTAAATTGAAACAGTCACTTGGAGAACAGTATGGAGGTCCCTTAAAAAAATGAAGAATGAATTATCATATGACCCAGCAATCCCACTACTGGGCATATACCCTGAGAAAACCGTGACTCAAACAGACACATGCACCCCGAGGTTCTCCGAAGCACTGTTTACAACAGCCAGAGCGTGGAAGCACCCTAGATGTTCATCGACAGAGGAATGGGCCTAGGTGTGGTGCAGATACACCGTGGAATATTATACAGCCCTAAAAAACGGAGTCAGGTCACTTTGGTGATGTGGATGGACCTAGAGCCTGTCATACAAAGAGAAGTGAGTCAGAAAGAGAAAAACAATGATGATACACTAACCCGTCTACATGGAATCTAGAGAAAAGGTACAGAGGAACCTATTTGCAGGGCAGGAATACAGAGGCTGGCTTAGAGAAGGGATACAGGGGAGGACGGGGAAGGCGGGGCACTGCGGGGGCAGCATTTACATGCACAAACTGCTGTCCGTAAAGCAGACGGCCAGTGAGGCGTGAAGCATCACTGAGAACAAAGCTAAGGGAGGCGCTGGAATTCCGGCTGAGCTATTCAGACCCTAAAAGATGACGTTTTAGAGTGCTGAGCTCAATGTGCCAGAAAATTTGGAAGACTCAGCAGTGGCCACAGGACAGGAAAAAAGTCAGTTTTCATTCCAGTCCCAAAGACAGGCAATGCCAAAGAATGTTCAAACTAGACTTCATTTCACATGCTAGCAAGGAAATGCTCAAAATCCTTCAAGCTAGGCTTCAGCGGTACCTGAGTTGAAGGTGTACAAGCCAGGTTTAGAAAAGGTAGAGGAACCAGAGATCAAATTGCCAACATTCGTTAGATCATAAAGAAAGCAAGGAAATTCCAGAAAAATACCTACTTCTGCTTCATCGTCTATGCTAAAGCCTTTGACTGTGTGGATCACAACAAACTGTGGAAAACTCTTCCATTGATGGGAATACTAGACCACCTTGCCTGCCTCCTGAGAAACCTGGATGCAGGTCAGGAAGCCACAGAGCTGGGCATGGAACTGTGGGCCGATTATAAATTGGAAAGGAGTACGACTAGGCTGTATATTGTCGCCTTGTTTATTTAAGTTCTATGCAGAGTACGCCAGGCAAAACACCAGGCTAGGTGAATCACAGCTGGAATCAAGACTGCCAGGAGAAATATCAACAGCCTCAGATATGCAGATGAGACCACCCTAATGGCAGAAAGTGAAGAGGAACTAAAAAGCCCCTTGATGGGGGTGAAAGAGGAGAGTGAAAAAGCGGGCTTAAAACTCAGCATTCAAAAATGAAGATCATGGTATCTGGTCCCATCACCTCACAGCAAATAGATGGGGGAAAAACGGAAACAGTGGCAGATTTTATTTTCTTGAGCCCCAAAATTACTGTGGATGGTGACTGCAGCCAGGATATTGAAAGATGCTTGCTCCTTGGAAGAAAAGCTATGACCAACGTAGGCAGTGTATCAAAAAGCAGAGACATCACTTTGCCAAGAAAGGTTTGTATAGTCAAAGCTATGATTTTTCCAGTGGTCACGCACAGATGTGAGATTTGGACCATAAAGAATACTGAGTGCTGAAGAACTGATCCTTTGAACTGTCTTGCTGAAGACTACTGAGAGTCCCTTGGACTACAAAGAGATCAAACCAATTAGTCCTATGGGAAATCAACCCTGAATGTTCATTGGAAGGACTGATGCTGAAGCTGAAGCTCCAATGCTTTAGCCACCTGGTTCAAAGAGCTGACTCATTGGAAAAGACCTTGATACTGGGAAATATTCAAGGCTGGAGGAGAAGGGGACGACAGAGGATGAGACGGTTGGATGACATCACTGATCCATGGACATGAATTTGCACAAACTCCAGGAGATGGTGAAGGACAGGGAGGCCTAGTGTGCTGCAGTCCATGGGGTTGCGAAGAGTCAGACACAACTTAGCAACAGAGCAAGCAAGTGGGAAACTACTGCAGAGTGCAGGGAGCTCAGCGTGCACTCTGTGATGACCCAGGGGGGTGGAGGGAGGCTCTGGAGGGGGGGATATGTGTACACACACAGCTGCTTCACCTTGATGCACAGCAGAAGCCAGCTCAACATTGCAAAGCAATTATATGCCAAAATGAATAAATAAATAAGTCTACAAGCAAAACTAAAAATGAAATTACCGTATGATCCCACATCCACACTCCTCGGCACACATCTAGACAAAACTGTAATTCAGAAACATGCGTGCATCCCTGCATTCACAGCAGCACTGCTCACAGTGGCCGAGACGTGAGAACAGCGTGAGTGCCCGCCAGCAGGTGAACGGATAAAGAAGACAAGGAACATGTACACAGCAGAATACTACTCAGCCGTGAAAGAGGAGCTTCCCAGGGGGCACAGTGGCAAAGAGCAGTCCCGCCAGTGCAGGACACGCGGGAGACCCGGGTTCCATCCCTGGGTCGGGAGGGTCCCCTGGAGGAGGGCACGGAAGCCCACTCCGGTGTTCCTGCCTGGGGAGTCCCATGGACAGAGGAGCCTGGCGGGCTGCAGTCCGTAGGGTCTCAAAGAGTCGGACACGACTGACCAACTGAGAGCACACAGCCTCAAAGAGAATGAAGCGATGCCTTCTGCAGCAGTGTGGTGAGACGAGAGATTATCACACAGGTGAAGCAAGTCAGGAAGAGAGAGAGGTCCTGCATGGTATCACTTACACGTGGACTCTAAATTACGGCACAGATGAGCCTGCCTGTGGAGCAGAAACAGTCACAGACACAGAACAGGCTGGTGGTTGCCTGCGGGGAGGGGTCGGGGGAGGGCTCGAGCGGGAGGCTGGGTTAGCAGATAAAACAGACAGCAAGGTCTCACTGGATAGCGCAGGGAGCCACCTCCAGAATCCTATGATAAGGATGTCCCTGGGGGTCCAGAGATTAAGAACCCGCCTTGCAGTGCAGGGGACTTGGGTTTGAGCCTTCGTCAGGGAACTAAGACCCCACAGGCAGAGCGCCACAGCTGGAGAGTCCAGGTGCCTCAAGGGAAGATCCTGCATGAAGCAATGCCACTGAGATGCGAGGCAGCCAAACCAGCTTAAAAAATACTCCACGATAAACCATAATGGGAAAGACTATGGAAAGGACGTGTCTTCATGCATTACTGAATCACTCCGCTGCACAGCAGAAACTAGCACCTTGTAATAGATCAGCCAGACTCCATCCAAAAAATACTAGGAGACACACCCAGCACCCATCTCCATTACCCTGTCTTTAAAAACCTTTCCCTCCGCACTGCCCAGGACTTCAGGTCTTCCAAGCAGCAGCTTCCCGGACCCCTCGCTGTGCCTGCAGCTAACTCTGTGCTTTCCTGCACCACAGCCCCGCGTCAGTAGGCTGGCTTTCCTGTGCGCCGGGGAGCGGGCCCAAGTGTGGCTCCGGGGACAGAACAGCTTTCCCTGGACCACCCAGCTGGCAGGTTGGTTGAGCATGAGTCTGAATTCAATCGACCCAGCCCCAGGGCCCCTGCTCACACAACCTAAGAGCAAGTCAGCAGGAGCCCAGTGCGTCTAGCTGACTGCAGAAGGGTTTCCAGCTCCGTGGAGAGCCTGTCACTGCTGACGCAGCCCTTTCAAGGGAAGCAGGGCTCCTTGGAGCCAATCCCCAGCTTTGGGCACAGGTTGCCATTTCCAAGTCATAGCCCTGGGCACACAACCCTTTATTTGGAATCTTGGTAGGACACAATAATAATAATGATGTAAGAAGGGGTGGGAAGGGATAAATTGGAAGGCTGGGATATAAACACTACTATATATAACATGGGCTCTCCTGGAGGCTCAGAATCCATCCACCAATGCAGGAAACTCAAATTCAGTCCCTGGGTCAGGAAGACCCCCTGGAGAAGGAAATGGTGACCACTCCAGGATTCATGTCTGGGAAATCCCATGGACAGAGGAGCCTCGCAGGCTACAGTCCATGGGGTTGCAAAGAGTCGGACACAACTTAGCAACCCAACAACAGCAAATGTATAAGATAGGTGACTAATAGGGCCTGCTGCACGGCGCTCAGTGCTCTGTGACGGCCTGCAGGGGAGCGGAGTCTGAGAGAGAGTGGCCATATGCGTACGTGTAACTGATGCACCTTGCTGTACAGCTGAAACCGACACGGCACTGTGAATCAGCTCAGTCACGTCCGACTCTCTGCAAACCCACGGACTGCAGCCCGCGAGGCTCCTCTGTCCACGGGGCTCTCCAGGTGAGACAACTGGAGTGGGCTGCCGTTCCCTTCTCCAGGAGACCTTCCCGACCCAGGGATCGAAGCCGAGGCTCGTCGGTCTCCTGCACTGGCGGGCAGGTTCTTTATCGCTAGCAGCACCTGAGATCAGCTCTAACTCCAATAAAACCTTCAATAATAACGTAAGGAGAGGGGCCGTCAGGGCCTCCTGAGCCCAGCCTGGCCCCCTGCAGTCTGGACCTACCTCCAGCCTTCCCCCGCCGCCCCCATCCAGCTCACCCCTCTCCAGGTGCTGGGGCCCTGGTCTTCTTTCTCCCTCCAGGGGCCAAGGGAGTCGCTACAAGGATGGACGCTGGGGAGAGGAGGCTTCCTGCAGGAGGCGCCTGACGGGCAGGCCGGAGGCCGGGCAGGCCTCCCTGCTCTCTGGGAGGCGCCTGTTCAGGCCCCCCTCCTTCCCCCAGCCGGGTTCCTTCCCTAGTGCTGCCTCTCAGGGTGAAAAGGACAGGTGTCTGCGGTTGGCCCAGCAGGAGGGGTTTTTGTTGTTTTGTGTGTGTGCGTGTGTGTGCATGTGCGTGTGTGTGTGCCAACCTCCGGGGAGGGCCTCTGTCTCCCGCATCCACAGGCTGTGCCAGGCCGGCCCCTGGCCGTCCGGATTCTCATTCCCTTGGTGAGCCCCCTTCTCCCCTGTCCCAGGCCTTCAGGACGGGCTCTCAGAGCCTTTCCTCCCCTCGCAGACTCCTGGGTCTGTGGGTGGAGCTGAGCATTAAGGGCCGCTCTGGGGGTGCAACAGGCAGGCGTCGGCATCGGTGGGCCGCAGGCCGCCCACAGTGGGACTTGTCTCCGCTGCTCCTGAGCTGCTTTGTGGCTCATCCTATCCACGAGCCAGAACCACCTCCCCGCACTCTCACTCCCCAGCAACTCATCGGCAGCTGTGTGGTCCAGGCTCCCGGACCAAGCCCCGGCGTGCAGCTCTGGCGTGTCTCCAGACCCGGAGTCAGGTGAGGACCTGGCTTTGGAAGCGCCCCTTTATTAAATGAAGGGGCTCGGTCAGCACCATGCCAGAGGCACCCAGTCTCCCGGTGTCGTCACTGCCGTCACCTTTATGCCACTGCCACTGCCAGGCTGATGAGCCTGTGAGCGCGCCCTCCAACGCACAGCTGGGGTGCGGATGAGGGAGGCAGCCTTCGGCACTCTTCAAAATGAAATGAAATGGAAGTCGCTCAGTCGTGTCCAACTCTTTGCGACCCCAAAGGGATTCTCCAGGCCAGAATACTAGAGTGGGTAGCCTTTCTCTTCTCCAGGGGATCTTCCCAACCCAGGGATCAAACCCAGGTCTCCCCCACTGCAGGTGGATTCTTTACCAATTGAGCTTCTCCAAATGCCACCCTTCCGTGGAGCAGACTACGGGCTGTGTGAGGCGTATGGCCTGGGATTCGGTCACTCTGCTGCTCTGAGCCTCGATTTCCCTCCTCACTAAAATGGATGTAATCCAAAGAGCTACTCCCCAGGGCTGCTGGGCAGATTCCGTTAGAAAAGTACTTGGCATGGGGCTTCCCTGGTGGTCTGGTAGTTAAGACTCTGATCTTCCAAAGCAGGGAGCATGGGTTCAGCCCCTGGTCGGAGAACTAAGACCCCACGTGCCTTCTGGTGTGACCAAGAAGTAAACATTTTAAAAGGAGCGAGATACACTGAAGTGCTTGGCATACAGTAGGTGCTTAAGAGTTTGGTGCCATCACCGCTGGTACTATCACTCTTCCCGGAGCCCCCAGCAGCCCAACCCAGTCGGGCCAGGACCCTGTCTCCTTCACGTGCCCTGCAGCCCTGGTCCAGACTCTCCTTGCAGCCCCTTCACAGTCTGTGTCACCCAGAACAGCGCCCTGACTCATCCGCACCCTGGGCCCCGGCTCAGAGCAGGGCCGGGTTCACCAGGTTAATCAAGAGGCTGCGAGGAGCATGGAGTCAGCTCTTAGAGGATCTCACAAGGGAGGCACAGAGGATGGGGAAGGGAGTCAGAGCAATAGGCATTCCCACCCGGCTCACTCGCTTTAACTACGTGTATGCCCACCCGCCTGGTCAGGCATGAGGGCAGCATGCTCCATGGGCGATATTGGGTAGGGCAATACCAGGGTGGCATTTTCAAGCACCTAGTATGTGCCAGGGGGCTTCCCGGGTGGAGCAGTGGTAAAGAACCCTCCTGCCAATGCCGGAGGTGCGAGAGGCGTGGGCTTGATCCCTGGGTCAGGAGGATCCCCTGGAGGAGGAAATGGCAACTAACCACAATATCCTTGCCCAGAAAATCCCAGGGTTGGAGGAGACTGTCGGGCTACAGTCCATGGGGGTGAAGAGTCAGACATGACTGATCACGCACACCCTATGTGCTAGGCACGTTCTCAGCTTCTGACACCTGTGATCTTATCTACACTTTACAGCAACCCTCTTAGGTACGTGTGGCTGTCCTCGTTTAGCAGCTGAGGAAATCTTCTCAGCGAGGCTGAGTACCCTTCCTAGGGCCACACAGCTGGCAGAGAATGGAAGGGGCAGCAGGCTTGCCTTCTCTCCTGTGCCGTCCCGGCCAACGTTAAAAGGCATGTGCGTGCCCTTAGCGTGTTCCTGGTGGGGACTGGAGGAAGGAGCTAGCCAGAGGGGATGTGGGAAGGGAAAAGGGAAGCCCTGAAACCTTGCCACACAAGCTCTTTCATAGGGTCCCCTGGGAGCTGGCAGGATGTGGGGCTCTAGGGCAGGAGGACCACGTGCCCTCTCCCTCCACGCACCCCAGCTTTGCAGCGGTGAAGTCTGTGCCAACCAGCAGGATGGCATGACCTTCCGGCCCCTTTCTACCCTTAAAACAATGAGACTCTGGAGTATCCCCACAGGCCTTTGGTGAGAGAATGGTCCCAGAGGTCATCCTGGCCAGCTCCCTGCCCACTGCAGAACTCTGTGCTTGAACACTTCCTGTGACAGGGAGCTCACTACCTGACACCCTTTGGTGCTTTGACAGCTCAGGGAAAGAAATTAGGAAGTCTTTCCTTTTGCTCGGCTGCAACCTGCACCCAGAAGCTTCCTCCTACTGTGGTGCCACAGGCCACACTCCATCTCAGCTACTCGGAAACTGACCGCCTGGTCCCTGGGGAGGGGAGAGACAGGGCAGTCATGGGGCCTCTCCCATGCTGTCCACCCCATGCTTGGACCACACCAGCGCCTGGGGATGGGCCTGGGAGTCAGGGGGCCCCCCTGCCCAGCCGACGGTCTGGGCGGGCAGGGCAGACTGGTGCTGACCCAGCCTCAGCTGGGGGAAAGGGTATGGGCTGGCGGCAGAGAACCAGGGTGTGCTGGAGGCTTGAGCAAGACACTGTGCTGGAGAGAGGCCGGGATGGAAGGGGGCTAATGCGACCGGATGGAAAGGCTGAGGAGCAAGCTGGTAGGCAGCCCTTGGGCAGAGCAGACTGGCCAAGCCTGTGGCTTCCCCTTCACACCTGATCAGCCACATGCCTGCCCAGGAAGGGCCGCCCTCCAGGTGTCCTGGAGTTGACCCGACAAGTCCTGTCTGGCGCGGCCAGCTCTGGGGGTCCTTCTGCTGGGGGCCGAGATCTGCTATGGCCAACAGTCCCCGGAGGCGGCCAGCCCTAAAGGACGCAACCCCCCAGGAGCTCACGAGGGCCACTCCGCCTCCACACAGATTTCCTGAGCACCCGCTGTGGCAGGGGCCACCTGGGCACAGGAAAGCAGAGATGAATCACCCTAGCCCGCCCTCACGGGACCCGCCCAGGGCGGGCACAGCACGGTCTCCAACGTGCTTTCGCGCTGCTCTGATTCCATCCCTGAGGCCCCTGCCTGCTGAGCAGGGCGGTGACCAGGCTTCTCATTTTACAGGTGACGGGAAAGTCACAGGGAGGCCACTCATGGGGCGGGGCCTGAGATTTGCCCTCACTCGGGTCTGACCCCAAAGCTCATCCTCTGCCCTGCGCCCACCACCCCCGCGGAAACCCAACCACACAGAGGATTCCCCAGCAATGAGCGGGCTGTGTGACTCTGCGCAAGCCTCTCGGCCTCTCTGTGTCTCCGTCTTTGTCCGCAAAACGGGGATCTCAGGAGTCGTCACCGCGTAAGCTCGCTGTGAGACTTGGCTGAGAGAGTGCCGTCTGCGTCACGTGACACTGTCGCCAGGGGCCTGGGCAGCAGGCAGACCTAGGGAGGAGGATCCTGGCTCCCCCTTCACTCTCCGGCCTGGCCAGAAACCAGGAGAGCGATTCAGCGGTGAGCGTCCACATCCTGAAGGCTCTCTTAGCCCCCAGACTAAGGAGGGAGCCCCTCGGGGGTGGGCATAGGTTGTCTCGTCTCCAAGTGCCTCAGCACAGCACAGAGCTGGACAAGGAGCAGCTGTCTCGAAACGTCTAAGGGGCCGCAGCGGGGTAAAGGGCACAGACGGCTCAGAGCCCCTGCGGCTTTCTCTTTGGGCCTGCCCAGGTGCTGGCTGTGGCTGACACAGCTGGGGGGGTGACGAGGCTGGCGGACGCCCCGTCACAGGCTGGGATCGCCCCCTGCGTGCAGAACCACCCCAAGGGCAGCTGCGTCATGCCCCTCTTTCTTTCCTTTCCAGAGAGACCTGACGCCCTGGCGTTGCTCGGCTAAGGCTGCACCCAGGGAGCCTCCACAGAGGGCCTGGGCCGGGCCCTCCTCCTCTGGAACCCCTGCCGGCCCAGGGATGGAGGCTGGAGATGGCGGGGGGCAGCTCTCATCCCAGCAGAGGCAAACAGGGGCTGGGGGCCAGGACATCTCAGAGACGAGCCCTGAATGGAACGTCAGATTCGCGGCTCGCTCCTCTCCGCTCAGACTGTCCCCCCTTCTGCTGCAGAGGGACTGCACGGCTGTGCTGCTCAGATCATGCCGCCGCTCATCTGCGGAAAGCGGGCCAAACTCACAGGCAACGCCACCCCTTCCAGCATGGGAGGACACAGGCACAGAGAGGCTGGGTGACTAGCCCAAGGTCACACAGCCCGCAGGGCCGCGACGGGTCATCAGCCCTTCCGTGCTCAGCGGTCACCAAGCAGCTGCATCAGTGGGACCTCCTCCTCGGGGCCCAGTCAGCGTGGGGTCCAGCCTCCTCCCTCGTCTGTGTCCGAAAGCCCCAGCCTCCTCCCCCCGACGCCTGTCAGCCTGGCGCAGACCACAGCCTCGGCAGGCTCCTCCTGAGGAATTCCTAATCTTCCCTTTGCCCACGCTCCCAGCAAAGTGATGGAGACCCAGGTGGGGGCCGAGGGGTCCTGCACATGGTTGGGAGGGTGCGTTGGAGAAGCGCTTGGCAGGGCTTCAGGCGGCCTTGGACTCAGACGCAGGGTGGCGGGGTTCTCTGCTCTGGGCCCGGGTGTGCTGCAGACTCAGCACGGGTCTGCCCCTGCCAGGCTCCAGCAGGCCCCAGCTCCCTCACCCCGGTGGCGGCATTTGGGATCCCCACCACCACCCGCAGCCCACAGCTGAGGCCCCTCCTGGGCTCCCCGGGGGCTGAGGTCCTCAGCTGGGTGTGGCCTTGCCAGTCCCTTCCGGCCCCACACCCTACACCCCACACACCTTTGAACATGAGGACCACTTGGCGGATGTCCTGCTTAGAACCCTCAGCAAAGGGAAAGAAAGCGTCTCTGGACCAAGCAAATTGGAGGACCACACATCACAGGGGAAGCGTCTGGGGGCCGAGGAGGCACCTCCGTCGGGGGCCGAGGAGGCACCTCCGTCGGGGGCCGAGGAGGCACCTCCGTCGGGGGCCGAGGAGGCACCTCCGTCGGGGATGAGCCGCCACCGCCCTTCCCTCCTCTTCGGTCTTTTCTCAGGGTCCACCGCCGGACCCTACCCGCCCAGGGAGAGAGGAAGCTGGGAGCTGCGGGGGAGGAGAGGAGGTGGGGTTGGAAGAGGTGGGAGCAGGAGGCGGAAGAGAAGCCGGTCAGGCACAGGGGGAGGTTCCGGGGGAGGTTCCGAGACCAAACAGCGGGAGGAGAAGCGGGGCGGGGGCGGCGCCGGGCAGCGGCTGCGGAGCGGAGGCGAGAGGAAAGAGAGACCGACAAGCTCTGTCTCAGGACAGGGGGCGGCGCGGGGGCCAGGAGGCCGGGGCATCCAGAGACTCCGGGGCTGGCTGACCGCCGGTGCCCTCTCTGAAGCCAGGATTGCACGTTTCAAGAAGTCACCGTCCATCATTTCACATCCAGATTGGGTGTGGCCGCTGCTGGCTCCCAGGACCTTGCAGAGGACCCCAACTTCATACCTTCCAAGAACCCTCCAATCTGAACGCTAGCATCACTTCCCGGAAAGAAATGGTACAGTCGCAGGAGGGAACGAGGAGGAGGGGGGTTTCTCCCTGGAGCTTAAACCCGTGTCCCCGCCTGGCACCGGGAGCCTGTTGGTCATCATGAGCTAGTGTTGGGCACCAGGCCTGTAATCACCCCACGAGGAGCACAATTACACTTCACTGTACTTCTGCACAAGTTAAAAGCATTAATTTACTCAGTATAAACATCAGAAATACACAGACCACAAGTTTTACAACTCCGTTTAGGCATTTCGGGTTCTTGAAAAGCAGGGAACCCCAGAGAAAGAAGCGGTTTGGATCTTTTCTCCTGCTCACCTGAGAGGCCCTGAAGAGACCCTCCCCATGCCCTGCGCCCGGGCTCTTGGAATTCCAGCCATCTCGGGTCTAAGAGTCTATCTGGGTTTGAGGCTTGTGCGGGGCTGGGGGAGGCTTAGAAAAAGCTCCCATCCCAGCCTCACCGGGCCAGCCTTCCCCTTCATCCCCAGGGACAAATGTTCGCGTGGTCTCCAGCCCGGGGCTCTGATTCTGGGCAGACACGGAACACCGGCCAGGATCACTAATGCATTCCCGACGCCACGTCCTCCTTTTTGGCAGAAGTCCTCTGGGGACCGCCTCCAGGCAGGGAAAACAGAGACGGTCCGGACTGTCTGGCCTGACGCAGGGGGTCGCCAGCCCTCCAGGTTGAGAGAGCAGGGTCTGTAGCACACGGTATTTCTAGGGCTCCTCAGCCTGGGGCACCTCAGGACACACTATTCTCCCAAAACAGGTGTTTCCCCAAATAACCAGTCTGGAGCACACACGGGGGTGTTAATCGCTTCCCGTGACATCACTCCCACACGCCCATCTCCAGCGGCTCCGGAGGGCAGGACCTCAGCCCAGGTGACTGGCACTCCCCTCTTTGGGGGGCGTCCCCCTTCTCCCAGCAAGGCCAATCAGAGGCCCCTAGCTCAACCTCAGCTGGGGTGGGAGAGCCTCGGGTTCACCAAGCACAGCCCCTTCCTCTAGCCAGCCGGGGCCCAGAGTGGGCTTCAGGACCCCTGCTCCCGTTCTTGGCCACGTGTGGGATATTTGTTCCTGGACCAGGGATCAAGCCCACAGCCCCGGTGCTGGAAGCCTTAACCGTTGGACCTCCGGGAAGTCCCAGGCGCCTCCTCAAACCTTCCGAGGGAGACGAGCCACGCCCCTCCCTCCACCCGGCTCGACGGCTCCACCTCGCCGGGTCCCACCTATCACAGACCTCAGAGGCCAGAAGTTCTTCTCAAGGTCTACTTTGGAAACAACTTGTCGCAGAACTAACTTCTGTTTCCCAGAGACCCTCGCGGCTGTGACGCTAGTGCCCGTCAGCATCCAGGGTGAGGGCTCCTGAAGGACCTCGGGCGCGGGTCCCCCACGCTGCTCACCAGGACCCCACAGCAGCCCCTGGGCGCAGAGTCGGACCACCAGGCAGCTTCCCTGTGCCCGCAGTGGGGCTGCAGCCCTCCCTGGGGATGCCGAGGGGCTTGGTGACCCCAAAGGAGGTTTCCAGGCGCATTGCCCCGCGTACCCACCACACAGCCCATCTGCCTTCTGCTCCTCCACCCTCTGAGACATGATGGGAGGAAAGCGGCCCCAGAGAGCTGTCAGAGCTGTGGCACGGCCCCTCCCACAGGGCAAGGGCCCCACACAGGCAGGCTCACATTTATTGCCCTCCCCCAACCCACTACCGGCGTTTCCCAGGTGGCACAGTGGTACAGAATCCCTCTGCCAATACAGGAGACGCAAGAGACCAGGATTCCAGCCCTGGGTCGGGAAGATCCCCTGGAGCAGCAAATGGCAACCCGCTCCAGTGTTCTTGCCTGGGAAGCCTCATGGACAGGGGAGCCTTGCGGGCTACGGTCCACGGGGTGGCCAAGAGAAGGACCCGGCTGAGCACACACGCACCCTCAACCCGTTACCATCAGTGATCTTGCTCCCCCATTTGTCAGATGAGGAAACAGGCTCAGAGAAGCGCGGCAGCTTGCCCAGGGGCCCCCAGCCACCAACGGAGCTAGAAGGAGACCCCGAGCCTGTCCAAGCCGAGTGTGGGTGCTTTACCACCAGCCTGAACTGGACAGGGGACTCAGCTCACCCTGCCGGGGCCCAGAGAGGGCCTGCGGCTTGGCACACGCCAGACAGCAGGTCAGTGGCCGAAGCAGAAGCAGACTCCCATCTCCTGGCTCCCAGGCAGAGGCTTCTCGGAAGGGCCTGAGGTTCTGCAGTTCCCTTCCAGAAGCAGCCATCCCCTGGGAGAAGAGCAGGGGTGGAATAGGAAGACGGGGCTCGCTAGAGACCCTGTCCCCACTCTTGAGGGTAAAGCATAGTCGCCAGGTAAAGTGCAGGACGCCGAGCTAAATCTGAATGTCAGTTACTTCTAAAAATACAAGTATGTCCCACGCAATACACTAAAAAAAGTTATTTTTCAACCTGAAATGTAGACTGGGTGTCCTGCATTTTCATTTGCTGAGTCTGGCAACACTGTGTCAAGAGGACAGGAGAAAACGGGGTCTCCACTGGCTGCCCAGATGCAAGAGAACCGCCCTAGGCCAGGGCCCCCAGGACAACCGGGAGCTGAGGCCTGGCCCCTGGGGCACCTGGCTCCCCGCGCCCCCGAGGTCCCCGCCCCAGAGCCAGGGCAGAGGCGGCAGAAGGGGCCCCCTGACCCCAGGTGAAGCTGGGCCGGCTCAGATCCCAGCTTGTACCAGACCCCAGCTCCCACCTGCTCTGGGAGGCAGACCCTCCTCACCTTGACTGTGCCCTCCCCGCCGACGGGGCTCTGGGTGCATCTGGTCTAGCAGGACTAGAGTTGTGTCAGAGCTGGAGAGACCCCCGGAGGCCCCCAAGTCCAGCCCCCCCGCGGCTGAGCGGGGAAACATACTGGGCTGAGTCCTGGGCCCTGCCCCCAGCCCCACCCCAATCCCCCTCTCGCAGACACAAGCGCCAGGCTCCGCTGGGCGCCTCCCCTCAAGCGCAGACGGGAACAGACACCCCTGGCCTGCTCCCAGTCCTCTCTTTGCCGGCACGCGCAATCCTTCCCTGCTCGTCCCTTCTCATCCCAGTGGTCCTGGCTGGCCTCCAACCGCCAAGCTGCCACACGCCGCCCCTCCGCCTCAGAGAGAGGGGCCATCGGCCAGAAACGGAGGGCAGAAGCAGCGACAATTCGTTCTGATGCTCCGCCCGCGTTCCGCTGGGATGTCAGAACGCAGAACCCAGACCCCAGCGCGCGGCCCCGGGGCTCAGAGCTGGAACCCTCGCCCAAGGGCTCGAGGCCAGAGACAGGACCCGTGCCGGAGCCGGGGCCGCAGCAGGGACCTGCAGCCGGTGCTGGAGCAACTCCACCGGCTCTGCCTTCACAACGGCCCTGCGCCAGCATCCTCCACTGTGCCAGATTCGGCCTCTGGGGGCCACCCGCTGCTGCAGGTGCCCAGCCCCGCCCAGCCCTCTGCCAGCCAGGTGGGTGCCCCTCGGCTCTCACCTGTGAACGTCCAGGTGTGTCTCGACCCCCACAGCACACACGGCATAGCTGGGCTTCTTCAGGGACAGCCGCACGGCTCTCTGCTGGGCCATCTCGACCCACTGGCGTCCAACCTCTGTGCACCCTGCTCCCTGGCTCCGCTCCCAGGCACCTCGTTGCCAGGAAGGGGCGTGAGTTCTGACAGGCTGGCGCTTTCCTCCTCCCTTTTAATTTCATCCTGTGACCTGAAGAGCCGGCCCGAGCCCGGTCCCCACCTCCTGGCCCCATGCCATCCCTCTTGGCCTGTCAATCCAAGAGGCTCAGGGAGGAGGTACCAAAAGCCTCCCTGGGGAATGGGTAAGGGAGGCTTCAGCTGAGGCCCCCGGCGGAGCAGAGCTCGGCTGCCAGCAGAAGACAAGCCCCCCCAACACCCGCCCCCTGCTCCAGCTTAGCTTCCATCCTCAGACTCTCGGCAACTGAGTCCACACGGCAAGGACGCGGTGATGGCAGCCGTTTCCGAGGTCCTGCGCTGCCTGAGCGGCCTGCAGATGTCGTCTCGTAGGCGAGCACTTCACTGACCAGGGGTTCTCGCAGAAACTGTTGCCCGTGGGCTTCCCTCGTGGCGCCGATGGTAAAGAATCCACCTGCCGTGAAGGAGACCCAGGTTCAGTCCCTGGGTTAGGAAGACCCCCTGGAGAAGGAAAGGGCAACCCACTCCAGTATTCTTTCCTGGAAAATCCCACGCGCAGAGGAGCCTGGCCGGCTACAGTCCACGGGGTCACGAAAAGTTGGACACGACTGAGGGACCAACACTGCAGTTCACTTCAGGGCCTGTGGCCAGTGATTTGTTACATGGGTAAATACTGAAACATCTCCAGTTAATAACTCTGGGGTAACAGAAGACCTATTAATACATCCCTGGTCAATAATACGTTAAGGAATCAGCTCATAAAAGCACAGAGCGATCAGGCTGTCCGGGTTCAAATCCCAGCTCTGCCACTTAACAACCTATGACCTTGGCAGGTTTGCCAACGTCTTTAAGGCTCCATTTCTCCACGTGTAGGATGGTGGTTGTAGCCTGGTACCTGCTCCATTGGACTGATGTCGGCATTACCTGAGCTAAGTGTAGGAGGGTTAGCACAGTGCCTAGCGCCTAGTATTCACTAGAAGAAATGCTGGCAGCTATGACTGGTCTCCTCATTTCACAGGAAGAGAACCGCGGCTGCCGATCACGCCACTCGTCAGCACCAGAGCCATGGCCAGACCCACTGACTCAACACACCGTGCCATCCCCAGGGCTGGCGCCTTTGCCCCCGACTCCAGAGACGGCAGGAGCCGCCCCAGGTCGGCTTCCTCGGCCAGCCTGTGGGGAGGACACTTGGAAAGGGGCTCAGAGCAGTGGGCTGGGTTACGTGTTTCTGAAAATCCCCTCCTTGCCTCTCCAGCAAGCACTGGCCTCCACCTGTTCTCAGCGTTGGTGGAATTTCGTTTGTTCGCTTGACAAACATCCATGGAGCACCTACTCTCTAGGCGCCCCTTTAGGCGATGGCGGCGAACTGTGAGCAAAACAGACCACCGTCCCTGCTCTGGTGCCATTTATATCCTCGGACAAGTAAAGGTACGTAAGTGAGGTGTGGGAGACGTTAAGCAGTGTAGCGATGCTCTTCTGCGTTATCCAGGCAGGAGCTGGTGATGGCTTGGTCCTGGCGGTAACTCTGAAGGTGGTGAGAAGTGGCTGAATTTTGAATGCATTTGGAAGATGGAGCTGAGGTTTGCTGATGGGTTGGAGGTGATGTGAGAGAAAGAGAGGGGTCAAGGGTAAATGGAGTGGTTTGGGTCCCAGTAACTAGGTGGCTAGAGTTGCTGTCAGAGAGACGGAGAAGGGGTGGGCAGGTTGGGCCGGGGGATCAGCCATTCAGGGTTGGGTCTGCCAGACGTGAGGCATCCATTAGAGTCCTGAGTGGGGACAACTAATTTCAGAGGACACGCTTCCTCCGTGCTGGGCAGAGGACACGCTTCCTCCGTGCTGGGCGTGGGCGGGGGCGGGGGCACTGAAAAGGAGGAAGCTGCCCCAGGAATTACAGGTTCGCCCTTCAAAGCCACAGGTCCTCTCACTCCAGGAAGTCACTGTGCAGAGTGGACATCCCACATCCACAGGTCCAGGGTGGGAGGATGAGAAGCTGAGAGAGACAGAGAGAGGAGAAACGCCTTGCCCCGGGAGCTGCCGTGCTGATGGGGAAGGAGGGGGACACAGTCCCCGCCTCCAGAAACAGCAGCCTGATTAGGGAGATGGGGATCACAGGAGCGGCATAAACGTTTATTTGATCTCCAAGGTCTTCCTGGAATGGCCTTGCTTGCGGCCGGCACGCCTGATTGCAGATGTTCCCCTCTTCTTTTCGCTGCACTGAGTCTTAGTCGCCGTGTGCCGGGTCTTAGCAGTGGCATGCAGAATCTAGTTTCCTGACCAGGGATCGAACCCATGCCCCCCGCTTGGGAGTGCAGAGGCTTAACCCCTGGACCACCAGGAAAACCTCGTACCTATTGCAGATGCTCTGGATCTGCGAAGTTCATCCCACCCACAGGCACTCAGGCAGTCTGGGTTTGCCCCCACGGGAACGGAACCTGGCAAAGCAGCGCTTGAGGGGTACGTGATGGTGTTGTTTCCCTCACCTTCACTCCTCTGCATCAACCAAGATCTGAGCCATTTTATCGGTAATGCAGTGTGGAGTGTGAAAAGCGGGTTCCTGAAGAGTACGTGGGGATAGTCTCATTAGAGCAGGATGGCTGGCTGGATGGATGGGTGGATGGATGGGCGGGCGGGTGGGCGGGTGGATGGATGGATGGGCGGGTGGATGGGCGGGTGGATGGATGGATGGGCGGGTGGATGGATGGATGGGCGGGTGGGTGGGAGGGTGGATGGATGGATGGGCGGGTGGATGGATGGATGGGCGGGCGGGCGGGCGGGCGGGTGGATGGATGGGTGGATGGATGGATGGGTGGGTGAATGGATGAATGGATGGGTGGGTGGGTGAATGGATGGATGGATGGGTGGGTGGGTGAATGGATGGATGGATGGGTGGGTGGGTGAATGGATGGATGGATGGGTGGGTGGGTGAATGGATGGATGGGTGGATAGGTGGGTGGGTGGGTGAGTGGACAGAGGGGTGAGAAGGAGGAAGGCAGGTTGGAGCATAATGAGCTGCCTGCGAAGGTGATGGTACCAATGGTGCTGACCCAGTGCCAGCGGTGGGTGGTGGGAACACTGACGATGTCAGCCGGCGGCAAAATGCCCGCCAGTGCATCCACAGCCGCCGCCACGCGCCAGGCACTGTTCTGGCCCTTCCATGGGTCCACTTTTCTAATCCTCACAATTATACCAGGTGACAGGTTCTGATGAAGCCTGGATCCCAAGTTCAGACCACAGCCTGGGTGTGCAGGATGTGCCTTTTACGGGTGGTAGGCAGCGCAGGGGAAGGTCAGGTCACCGTGTCCTAAACAGACACGCTCTCAGAGCTGGAGGAAGGTAAGAGGAAATAGCTGAGAGGGGGCAGAGAGGCTGAGATGAGCACGAATGTCCCCATTTTACGGGTGAATAACCTGAGGCATCGAGAAGTTAAAGCCCCCTCCAGATCTGCAGCTGGAAAGTGGTCAGTGTCGGACCTGAGCCCAGGCCTTCCGGCTGCAGACACACTCGTCCTGTAGGCCAGGCCCTGGAGAGGCAGAATGCGTGTCCTTCCCACCCTCTTCCTCATGCTTGTGCACGGGGTTTGCACAGATTCTGTGAGCAAATATTTTTACTTTTGAAAAAAATAAATAAAGTCTCTTTTGGTGGAAAAATAAGGAGCGTTTCCTGCTCTTGGCCTCCCTGCCCACCCCCTTCCTCTAGTTCTCAGAACACGTAAGATACAAAGACCCACCCTGGCCCCTGCCCTGCCCACAGCCCACAAAAGGTGTACACCCAGGCTGTGGTCTGTTTGAGCTTGGGATTTCAGGCATGACTGGTCAGATTTGGGAGGAGGGGCGGTGGGAGAGCCTAAGGACATCAGGACCGCCCCCCCCCCCCCCCCCCCGCCCTCTGGCCGACAGGACACAGCTGGGCTCGCCTCACACACGACGCCCAGCAGGGGAGGAGGCCTGGGGACCGCTGGGCGACCTGGGAACAACAGCACGGCTCCAGGATGTCCCCGGAACAGCCCAGGGAAGCTGAGGCAGGGAAGAGGTCTGGGGGCGGAGCTCACACCCAGGACCTCATTTTCCCTGCTCTTCGACAGTTTTGAGGGGCTTGACATGTGCCAGGCATTACTCATCAGTGAGAAAGACCGGCCGAGCCCCGGTCCTCAGGGCACAGAGAGCAGCTGCAGGAGTAAACGGGGGGCCGGAGGCTGGGGTGTCGGGAGGAGGCGAGAACGCACAGCAGAGGGCCCCAGGCAGAGCGGACGGGTGCCGCTGGGAGCAGTGTGATCAGGGAAGGCCACTCCGAGGAAATGGCACTGGAGCAGAAATCTGAAAATGAGACCTTGGGGATCTCAAGGACTCTTCCGACCTCAGATAGCCCAGGGTTCCATTCTGCCTGCACAATCTCCCTGTTTACAAAGTAGAGTTGTTCAGCTCTGAGTTCCCAAACTCAAAAGCCTTCAGGGGTCGGGTAGATAACAGGTGTGGAGCTTCCAAGTGTGAAGCAATAGGGATGAACGTCAACTGTGAAAGAGAGAAGAAAGCTGGCTTTGACCAGTGTATTGAAATTCAATATTTCTCAGAAACAGAACTCTTTGGTTCAAGCAAAACTAACTCATCGGCAAGCCAGAGCTGACGCTTGGGTCTTTAGCTCGAGACCCCAGCATTGAGGGTTTATGAGCTGGTAGGGGCCCCGTGCTCAGTCCCTCCAGCCGTGACTCTGTGACCCGTGGACTGCAGCCCACCAGGCTCCTCTGCCCGTGGGATTCTCCAGGAAAGAACACTGGAGTGGTTGCCATGCCCTCACCCCAGGGGATCTTCCCCACCCTGGCATCGAACCCTCATCTCCTGCATTGCAAGCAAATTCTTTACCCACTGAGCCACCTGGGAAGCTGATGGGGAAGTCATATGATGCCCAAGGGGATAAATTACCTGGGCCCAGGTGAGTCTTGGCACCTCCAGGGCGTGGAACCCGCCAGTCTCAGACCTTGTGGCCAGTCAGAGTGGGTTCTGGACGGTTGCCATGGTTGCTGACTCCAGCTGCGGGCTCTCCCTCTCTGGTGGGGTGCCCCTCAACATGCACACACACAGAGTGTGTGCCCGAGCTTACAGGGCCAGCCTTAGAGGGCGGGAGGGCTGAGGAGTGCGCAGAGCTCAGCTCCTAGACCCCCGCCCCGTGGCCTTCTCCAAAGCCCGCTCTCCTGAGCCCCACGGGGAGAGCCCCTCTGCCCTCCAGAATCCTCGCTGTCAAGCTGGAACGGCTCCTGGAGACCATCAGGCCAGCCCCTCCATCCTCCAGCTGGGTGCGCCAAGATCCAAGGCTTTCCTTCCTTATTCATTCCTTCCCTGGAAAACAAACACCTACTGGGTGCTTTTGGTATGGAGGTGCTGCTCTCGAAATCAGAGCTCTCGACACGTGTTGAGTCCTCCCAGGTCCTTATATATGGATCACCCTTCTGGGGTCTCCCAGGCCACCCCCAATCCCTTTCTGTGCCCTTGATACCCAGAGTAGAATCCTGGACCCCCAGGTGGGTGGGGGAGGCGCCCCAGGGACTCTGACTCAGCCACAGTGAGAAGGCAGGAGACCCACCGATTCCCGCAGGGCCAGAGGGCCGGCAGCTAGTGGCTCTAGTGGCAGGAAGTCGTGAGGGCCACGAGCCACCCAGTCCAGTCCACTCTGTCCCCGCAGAGCCTGAAACCCCAGCCCAGGTCACCGGGGACCTTCGGGAATCACCTGCCCTCTCCTGGGCTCTGGGACATCCGTGGCTCCACGTCGCAGCGTCAGCAGAGCTAATGACACCACGTGGGCGGTTGGGCTGGGCAGGGTCCAGGCCTGGTGGGGTGCTGTGGTCAGGCCACATCAGCCCCGCCTGCACAGGTGGCTGCTCAAGCGCTCAGCAGCCTCCGGAGCGCTGGCTTCTCACCGTCTCAGCAGAGGGTGCTGTCTCCACCCCAGGAGAGCGAGACCGAGGCCCAGGCAGCCGCGCTGGTCCTCTTTCCTCCCCACCAGAACAGCTGTGATTGTGGCCAAGAAAACAAGGACAGTACCTCATCTGCTGCTTTCTATGGTAAATGAAGATTATTTCTAAATACGTAATGGTCATGCGTAAATATTGCAGTGTTTAGAATTTAAAAAAGAAGTCACCCTGCCTGACCTGTCAGCTCCACTTCCCAAGTCTGTCTCAGCCCCACCCTCCCCTGTCCCCCGCTTCACCCCACGGCCACCTTGGTCCCGGCCTCCGTCGTCTCTGTGCAGAGATCTGAGCACGCTCCTGGTCCCCCGGCTCCAGACTGACTGCACCCCACGCGGTGGGCAGCAGAGATCCATCTGAAACGTGCACCTGAAGACGTTGTTCCCTGAAAAGACTCCCACAGCTCCCTGTGGGCCCGGAGAAAGAAAGGTGGGCAAAGCCGAGATTTGGGGGTCCCATGGTTTGGGGTTCCAGTCTGGGCTCTGTCACTTCTTAGAACTTCTCTGAGGCTCCATCTCCTAATCTGTAAAACCTGGAATAATGCAGACGTTATCAATGACATCTGTAAAGTGCCTGGGGTACAGCTGATCCTCAAAACCCAGAGATTTCGCCTGGCATTCAAGACCCCTGAACCAGCCCCCTGATGACCCCTCCCTCCCTCAAAACCCAACCCCCATCTGGACCGTTTTCCCTGGGCCGCCCTCCCTCCCTCCCGGGGCCCCATTCCCATGACCCTCCCATCAGCAGCCTCCCCCCGCCCACACTGCTGTTTCTCCAGCGTCCACTCCACACAAACGTTCAGCGTAGCTGCTTCCTTCATGGATTCGTGGCCCACATCCTGATAAAAAGGATGAGACAGCTTACAAAATACAGCCTGGATGTGATGTATCTTGTAAGTGACAAAATGAAGTCAAAGTGTGTGGAAAGAAAGAGAAAGACAGAAAGAGGCATCCTATCTGGTGGGTAGATTTAGCTGTGAGTTTCCCGGTGGCCCAGGGAAAAAAGGAAGATACAATCAATTCTGGGAATTGTGGTGCTCAGAAGGTAAAACTAAAGCCATTGAGGATGAGAAGGCTGGTTCTTCCAGGCCCTGAGAACTGAGGGAAATACCCCCACCTGGGATGGAGTTTAATATTAGTAAGTGGGGCAAGGGTGGGATATTAAACCAAGCGACTCACAGCATCCTTACGGTCGGGTCTGGCTTGATCCGCAGATGGACTGGGGAGGGGACTGTCTGCAGAAGTATCTGCTTTGTGTTTTTCTGACTCTCCTCCATGAGCACGTTTGTTTTCTCCGAACTTCTGATCAAATAGGAAGAGGCAGAGAGTTGAGGGATATCGTCTTTGATACTGGATCTTCCTTGAGCTAAGAAGGCAGAGATCCAGTATCTTTCAGGGTCAGCCAAGCTGGCTACTGCTGACACCCCACTGTGAGACTAAGCCTGGGTCTGCGCTTTCTCCCAGCTTCCCCTGGGCTGGAGAATTGTTCCTGGAGAGGGGCATCGGGGCAGGGATGCCTGAGAGTGCGCCCCTGGTGCACAGCTGCACATTTCAGCGGGCCCTTCCAGAAAAGTTGGTCCGCCAGCCTCACAGAACACACAGAGACAGGGAGCCCCAGAGAAGGCTAGAAAGACACAGCCAGGCGGGGGCAACGTGGGGTAAAGGACAGAGAATCCCCTAGGACTAGAGACGCGGACCCTCCGGTCATCTGACACTCCTCTGACCTGTCCGACTGCGGTCCTTTTTCATTGTAGTGTTCATTTGTTTGCTTGGCTCTTACGTATTTGGCTGTGGCAGGTCTCCATGCGGCATGCAGGATTTTAGCTGAGACATGCGATCTGTTACCCATGGCACGTGGGCTCGAGTTCCCTGACCAGGGAGCGAATCCCGGCCCCCTGCATCAGGAGCTCAGTTTTAGCCCCTGGACCGCTAAGGCAGCCCCCCAGTTGCTGCTTTTACCATCCATGTTACTGTGAGACATCTTCGGCCAAGACCCCCGGTGGAGAAACCAGTGAACAGAAGCGTTCAGCATCGTTTATTCAAGAAACGTTTCTTGGGCATCTACCGTGGGCCAGGCTGTGAGTAGATGAAGAAGACATGGTTCCAGTTTGTCTTATAGGAAAGCACGGTTTGCGGGGAAGGGGGACGTGTGAACACACTGTCTGTAGGAGCCCCATGGCCAACGTGCCGAGCACCCAGGACGTGCGCTCGGAGGGGAGGGGTGCTCGCTGGGGCCTGCCCTGCGCTCAGCGCACAGCCGGCATCTCCTCTACCCTTGCATCAAACCTTGGAGACAAGCAGTACTCTGTTGCCTCTGCTTGGCAGGAAGGAAATTTAGTCTCGGGGAGTTTAAGCGACGTGTCCAAGGTGCCCTGCTATTGAGGCTCCATGGGACTCGCCTGTGGGACTCAGACCCTCTGTTAATCAGCTCGGTCTGCTGCCTCCAAGGAGGAGGAAGCCAGGCTGCCGCGGCCACCGGCCTCAGCCTCTTCTGTTGCCTCCCACGCGCCCCCAGCTCTTGCCCCGGGAAAGGCAACGCTGTCCTGTGTCTGGCCTCCTGGACCCAGAGCAGCCCCGACCCCCGCACAGAGGCCTGATGGCAGGAGGACCCAAGAGACACCAGGCCCTAGCACCTCACACTGTTAAGGTCCCTTGGACGCCAGCCACCCAGCTCCGGCTCCCTTCAAGCCCTGCAGCCTCCCAGTCTGAGCCGTCCAGCCCCTGCTGGCTTTGGCGCGGCCAGAGTCGTGGGGCTGGGGGCTGGCCTGGGGGCAGAGGGGGCCGTAATGTCTAGGCTGGCGGAGTAGGGGCACATATACTTCTAGAAATTCAGGAGAAAAGGGGGCTGGAGCGGTAACCTGGAAACGCAGGAGGTCACGTCTAAAACAGATTAAGACACTGGCAACCGAGCAGGGTTGTAGCAAGCCTACCTGCCGTCCCCTCCCCACTCCGGCAGGCTCTGCAGCCCTGCTGTGGGAGCCGGCGCTCCTCGGATCCCCTCAGAAAGCCACCGGCCTGGTTTGTCACGGGTGACATGCCCAGGGAGGGCCAGCAATGGATCCAAGGCCACCCAGCCCAGCCTTACCCCACATGCAGGAAGGAAAGAAGGGGCAGTGGGAGCCAGGGGGTCAGTGTCGCAAAGGCTCTACCAGCGCTGGACAGAGCGTGGGCCCAGCCTCGGCTGCAGGGCCAGGGGCAGCCCCTCGACCGCTCTGGGGCCACTTTCCTCATCTGCAAAAAAGATCTCACGTGCACACCTGGCTGGAGTGCCGGGGTTTGTAACACATCCCCACTGACATCCTTCAGCTGGTGGCCGTGCCTGTCCCCACTCTGCAGAGGAAGAAACCAGTGAGATTTCTAAAGCGCCTGATGCCAGCCAGCTTCCTGAGCTTCTGAGGCTCCCCCCTGGCCCCTCGTAGACCACCGCCTCCAGGAAGCCCTTTCATGTCGTTCTTGCTCCCAGAAGTGTTCTCTTCTCTAAGTAGCCCCTACAGGCTCTGCCCTGGGAAACCACCTGCTTCAACCACATTCTCATCCTCACTCTGGCATTTCACAGGGACCGGGAGCTTCCAGGCCTTTGGAGCCGGGGATCAGGAAGCTGGCTTAAACTCAAAAGTCTAGGCCGTCAGTGACATGAGAGTCTGTGGTCGCCTGCTCACAGCTGGTCAGCAGGCCCTGGGCTCCCCAGGCAGAGGACCCAGGCATCCTTTGAAGAGCCCTGGGGCTTTCTGGTCCTCAGCTTCTTGGCCCTGGCACTGAACTGAGCCCCACCAGGGGCCCCAGTGCCCCTGTGGGCAGAGCCCTGACCTCTCCCCACCGCAGCCTGGCACCCCCAGAGAGGAAAGAGACAGGGAAGGGGGCAGGGAGACAGAGCAGGAGAGGGTTCTGGGGGCTCTGGGGTCCTCCTGCTTGCTCCCCGGTGTCTCTGTGCCTTTTTTTCATAAATGAGATTTTATTGGTTGTTTTGAGGACCAGTACACAGACATTTCAATTTGTACCCAATTTTTAACATATGTACCAAAAAAAAAAAAAATCACGTAGCTGTGATTCTTCTCTGAACAGTTATGCCAGTGGCTTTCCAGCTTAAAATATAGAGGCAAATTTTCCTTAACAGGATAACAAGTACCAATATCTTCAAACACTGATACTCTGTTACATCAAAAGTCCCGCGGATTCAGTTTAATATCATGTACACTACATACCCAAATTGTCAACCGTTCAGAGCACAGCGGGCTTCCCAGGTGGCGCTCACGGTGAAGAAGCTGTCCACCAGTGCAGGCCTCATAAGAGGCGCAGGTTGGATCCCTGGACAAGGAAACTGCCCTGGAGGAGGGCCTGGCAGCCCACTCCAGCACTCTTGCCTGGAGAATCCCATGGACAGAGGAGCCTGGTGGGCTTCAGTCCATAGGGCCGCACAGAGTCAGACACAGCTGAAATGACTGAGAACGTACGCACGCACAGCACGTTAACAAAATCACTTAGGAAAACTGGGCTACCAAGACCACAGATGGTACAGAGTGCACAGAATCTTGACAGGGAGAGCAAGGCCGAATGAGTGGTTTGCGATAGGAAACAACCGTACCAAAACCAGCGTGAAAGTGGAAGTGAAGTCGCTCAGTCGTGTCTGACTCTTTGCGACCCCGTGGACTGTAGCCCACCAGGCTCCTCCGTCCATGGCATGGGTAGTGTTTAAAGTATTCAAGACACTAAACGCACAGCTGACTCCAAACTGCCATTCAGTACGCTTTGTATTACAGTATATAAAAGCTACCCCCTCATCTGTGGGAATCTTAAGCTGATGCCCAAGACAATCAAAGCCTCCCATATTCAATATCCCACCATTTTCTGGTTGTACCAAGAAGTAAACAACCAGCAAATTATTTCAGTTCTAAACAAAATGCATCTACATTTTAAAAATGGGATGAGATGGGTTTATTTTCTTTTTTAAAAGGTAAGTTTCTAGAGCTACTAAAAAATCCCTGAATTTACAAAATAGTTGCTAGAAATATTCTTCCGGCTTATACAGGAAGGGTGACGGGGCCGCTGACGGCAGTGGGTGTGCGATATTAATCAGAATTAGTCTCTCTCCTGCTCCATTGGAGGCTGGGCTCCCCTCGCTTTGGGTCTTTTCATCTTATGCACGTCGCCTCCTTTGGTCTCCTGGCGGCCACTTCCGCCTGTCTTCCCTTTGCTCCCCTTTCCCCTTTTGTTTGGACCTTTTTGTCGGAAGATTTATCCTTTCCTGCCGCCCTTTTCGGCTTGTTTCCGCTTCTGCAGGAGCCTGTTTAGCTGACGGCCTCTCTGATCTCTTGGGCCCCTCCCCTCACTGGACGCTGGGGGGTGGGGGCGGCGCATGCTGAGAGCCTTGGAGAAGCCGGGGCCTGGCCACAGCTGCCCAAGCCCTGGGACGCTTGGCGGGGGGTGGCAGGAGAAGCCCGATGCCTTTCAGCCTCTTGGTTTCTGCCCCTCCCTCTGTCTGTCGATCGTCTCTCCCCGCGTCTCGCTCTGTCTCTGCTTCTCCCCCACTCTCTCTCTGTACCGTTCCCCGATTCTCCTGGTCCACACCCTCAGACAGGTACGGACCACCTACTGGGCCCCTGGCCCCCGTGCAGGGGACACCGTGTCCTCCTCGACACCTCCCAGGGGATCACTGTGTTTATCCCCACTGTGCAGATAAAGAAACTGAGGCTGGGCACCATCAGGTGACTCGGTCACATAAACTGGGTCCGCCAGTGCTGGGGTGCAGGCGGGAGGATCAGGGCCGGGAGACTGAGGCCCAGAGACGGGCGGTGGCTGACTCGAGATCACACAGCAGTGAGCCGCCGGCCTCGGCGAGGGGCCAGCTCCCCCGGCACCCTGCCTGGCTCCAGAGAAATCACGTAAATCTCAGGAAGTCTTTGGCAAGGAGGCTGCAGGTCTTACCAGATGGGCTGTGGCCAACGCCCCCGGCCTCATCCTGTCTGCCTGCTCGCCGCCCAGAGTCTTTTCTGGGGCTGACCGCGGGAACTCAGCCTCTCTCCTCCCGAGGCAGGCTGGGACCTGGGACTTGCACCTGCGACCCTTTGCTGCATGCTTGCACCTGGGCAAACATCTCATCTCCTGGAGCAACAAAGTACAAAGACGCTATATGAGGCTTCCCTGGCGGCCCAGACAGTAAAAGCGTCTGCCTGCAGTGCGGGAGACCCAGGTTCGATCCCTGGGTCAGGAAGATCACCTGGAGAAGGAAATGGCAACCCACTCCAGTATTCTTGCCTGGAAAATTCCATGGACGGAGGTTCCTGATGGGCTACAGTCCATGGGGTTGCAAAGAGTCGGACATGACTGAGCAACTTCACTTTCACTATAAGGGACTAAAATTAACCTCACGTGCGGTTGGGGGAAGTTATGGACAAGATCAAAAAGACCAAAAAAAGCCCCAACTGCCACTTCTGAAGCACAAGCAGGTACTGTGCATGCCCCCTGCACTCAGCACCACTACAGGGGTGGGCAGACCACCTGAGCCACGCCTCCAGCCTGACCCCTGGACGCGGTCCTAGCCTCGCCCCGTGTAAGGAACCGGACTGAGCAAGGGAACCTGCTCCTTGTCCTCAGGGCCTGCTGCGGCAGCGGGGGCCCCGGCAGAGCCTCGCCTGCGCTCCTGGCCTGGCCTCATACCGCTTCCTTCTGATCGGGGAAGGCCAGGAGCCCCAGTGGCCGGCGCTAGGGAGCAGCCCCAGCAGCAGCATCCCCGGCTCCCGTCTCTGCCCTTGCACCTGGCCTCCCGTGTGGAGCCGACGGGAGGCAGGCTGGCTGTCCCTACAGCCCTAACTCGTGTCCCCAGCCTCCCCCGAGTGCCCGGGCCTGGGGGACGGAGGGGAGGATGCACCGGAGTCTCTGAGCCCTCGCTGCAGCTCACCGGGTCCCTCAGACCCAGCAGGGCCAGCATGGGCGAACAGAGCCCGGCCCAGAGAGGGCCAGAGGCCGCCCGGGGCTACATAGCGCGGTCAGGACGGGCTTGTCTGTCCCCCACCCCGGGGTGACAGCACGGTCAGGACAGGCCCATCGGCTGCCAGGAGCCGCCATGGGAGATCCCACCCATGACAAGGTCATGTGGAAGAGAACTCTTAAGCAAGGCTTCAGAACTCAAGGGGCTCCCTAGGCTTTCTCGAGCATCTACCCCAGAACCAGAATCGGTCTGTTTCACTGTTTCGTGACTTTCCCCAACTCCTCTGACATTAACAGGGGGCTAACCCTGACCACCTTTCTCTGGAGAAAATCAACTTAGGGCTATAGCTCATAAGTCTCCTGGACACGAGAGGAATATTTCAAATCAAACCCCCTCTGTTAGCATTCTAGCTTGCTCGGCAGGTATATCCAGACTCTTGCAGCTACGCATGTGACTATTTACAGCCTCCCAACTGTGAGAGGCACGGAAAGCCTAAAACATAGAGGCTTTCGAAGAGTTAAAAGTTATTCGAGTAGTGCTAGTGCTGATGTAGGATTTCATTACTGGGCCAATGCTTGCTGCCAAGTTCCCGTATCTCTTATCCACTGCGCACCTGGGAGTGCATTAGTCAACATAGTGAGAATGCAAGAAAAACACGTGTAGCCTTGAATTTAACCATATCAGACTTTTGAGCTAATTGGTTCTTTCTTGTAACTCACTGCACCTTTGCTCTGTGAAAAACGTAACTCTGTTTGGCATTTTCTGAGGCTGACATAGATTAGAAATATAAAGAAAAAACACTCTGAGGGAAAATAAGTTTTCTGGTTGAGCAGCCTTTGTCAAAAGAGGGTCATAAAATGTTCACAGGCCTCCAAGGCCAGGAGATACTGTGCACAACATCTTTTGTGGAAAAGGTATGCAGAAAAAATCCTGGTTTTGATAAGGGCAAAACTGCTGGAATGTCTGGGCTGACTCTGTATGACCTTGCATCTTTCATTTCCCTCTATGCATAAGGCAAGGTGTAAACGCACCTTTTGAAAAATAAAGCTTTTGGGCCTCGCAGAAGCTTGGTCACCCCGTGTTTTTTCTTCTCTCTATCTTTCTCTCTCTCTCCCTCTCCCTCTCTTTTTCAGGCTGATCCCTTGGAGCATGGGGGCTCCCTGTGTTCACTTATCTGCCCGGGTTTCTAAGACCTGAACGGGAAGACGTTCTGCGTCTTCACTCCCTCGGGAGACCGGGAGGGCACCTGTGGCCTCCGTGAACAGGGCAAACTTCTTGTCTTGAAGTATTATTGGTTCTCTATGTAAACCAAGGAATATCAGCCTTTTTCTCTCCTCTATTTTCTTATCTTCAACTCTCTTTCCTTCTCTCTCTAAATCAATCACCGACGCCGTTTCTCCTCCAGGTTTCCCTGGATCCTGCAGGGGCTGGACCCCGGCAATCGGCCAGTGCCCCCCAAGGTCACACAGCTCAGACAGGATGGGCCTGTCCGCCCCCCACCCCGGGGTCTCACAGAGCGGTCAGGACAGGCCCGTCCAGCACCCCCTCCCTGGCCCTTTCCTCTGAAGGTTGGCCTCTATCCCTCATCCACTCAGAGCCTCCTGAGTCCCCGTCAGGGTTGTCCCTGAAGTCCCCGAGGGTGGTGGGGGAGTCTGGTTCTGCCTGATGTGGTGCACAGTGACCCCGGGACCGGTGAGGAGTTCTAAACCGACCCAACTTCGCAGGATATTCATCAGGCCTGGCCTCACCCCTAATCCCCACCCTCCCAGGCTGTGTGACTCACCTCCACCAAACACCAAAAACCGGGTTCCAGGGCTGAGAATTAGACCATGTCCTGGTGAAGCCACCCAAAACCAGGGCAGAAGCCAGGGGGAGGTCAGGAGTTGAGCACACGTTCAGCCAAAGGGGCTTGTAGCCAAGGAAGCATCTAGAAGCCGTGCTCACCGAGGAGGATTACAGACCCAGCCCAGAAAGCAAACATGGGGAGAGCTTCTCAGCCTGCCTGGGCTCTGAAGAAAGTTCCGATTAAGCTTTTGTAAAGAAAATCATGTTAGCTTGGGGAGAGAAACTAGCCTTTCTTCCCTTCTCGTCTGAACGTCTGTCTCCTCCTCCAGAGGGGCGCTCCCTTTGAGGCCACATCACAGGCTGTGGAGCCCCAGCACTCAGCACAAACAGGGCCCAGCCCCTTCCTTATGTTTCCTGATTTTCTAAGCTGGAGTAGAGTTGGTTTACAATGTTGTGCTAACTACTGCTGAACAGCAGAGTGATTCGGCTGCCCACCAGGCTCCTCTGTCCATGGGACTGTCCAGGCAAGAATACTGGAGTGGGTTGCCATGCCCTGCTCCAGGGGATCTTCCCGACCTAAGGACCAAACCCAGGTCTCCTGCACTGCAGGCGGATTCTTTGCTGCTGAGTCGCCAGGGAAGCCTGTATAGCCGTGCCCTTTTCCATTATGGCCTGTCATCGAAAACTGAGTGCAGTCCTCTGGGCTACACAGGGGGACCTCGCCATTCATCCGCTCTACGTATGCAAGCTTTCATCCGCCAGCTTCAGCCTCCCAGGCCATCCTTCCCCCAAGGAGAGGCCCCTCCTGGCAATCTCCAGCCTGTTCTCCGTGTCTGTGATTCTGTTTCCGCTTCGTAGGCAGGCTCACTCGTGCCGATAGGCTTCATGTGTAAGTGACATCAGGCAGTATTTGTCTTTCTCCTTCTGACTTGCTTCACCTGGTGTGACAATCTTCAGTTGCATCCAGGTTCCTGCAAGTGGCATCGTTTTGTTCTTTTCAATCACTGAGTAGCTCCTTTCTGTGAGCTTCCCAGGTGGCTCAGATGGTAAAGAATCTGCCTGCAATGCAGGAGACGTGGGTTTGATCCCTGGGCCGGGAAGATCCCTGAAGGAGGAAATGGCAACCCAGTCCAGTAACCTTGTCTGAAAAATCCCATGGAGAGAGTCTTGCCAGTCCGTCCATTATGATGCTCCAGGAATCAGCTGACTATTTAATTTTCCGAGTAGAAGAGATAATCCATATCTCTGACGAAGGACTCGTGTCCAGAATACACCAGGGACGTCTACAAATCAACACGAGAGGGATAAACCACCGGCCCTGCATGGTAGGGTCAAGCTCAGAACCCACGCCCCACAGACGTCAAGGAGGAAACTTCCAGAAGCTTCTGAGCTCACAGCTAGCCTCCCTGCTGCTGCCCTAGAGTCCCCCTGCACCCCCCACCCCCGCCAAGGCACGCGTGGCCGTTCCTTAGGGTAGACTTGGGGAAGTATCAGGGGAGGTGTCCTTGGTCAGAGACGCCTTCCAGGCTGTGCCAGACTTGCCACCAGGTGTCCAGTGCTAACAGTGAGGAGGCCGCAGGGGCTGCTGCCCACCCTCAGGCGGGAAGAGAGGCCCCTAAGAGCGCTAGCTGGTCTCCCTAAGAAGCACGCTAGCAGAATGGAGGGGGCACCGGGCCAGGAGTCAGGGCCTTCGGTTCCAGGCTTCACGCCCTGCAGACTGGCTGGGTGGGCTTGGGCACCCTCTGTACGACCTTGATCTTTACATCTGTCCAAGGGAAGGATGGAGTAGCTCCGTTGTGCGGAGTGCTGTCCAGCACTGACTCGGTGAGGTGAGGCCAGGCCCACCCCTCCTGCCACCCCGGCAGTGACGCCCCAGCACCCCCAGCCTTGGGGACTCCCTGACTCCAAACAACCCACGGCTGGGGTGGGGCTGAGTCTGAGAGCCAGCCAGCCCCAGCGCAGGCCTGAATCACCCAGCCCGACTCTGGCCCTCTGCCCTGAGCTCTGGGTGCCAGCTCGGCCTGGCAGGGCGGGCCTCTCGTTCCGAGCCACTGCTCTGCTTGAGTGCCTGCTTCCTGCCCCATGTCCGCTGAGCCCACGTGTGGCCCCCTTCGTCCTGACGTTCACAGGGCTGGTCCCCAAAGGCAGCCCCACCCCCAGCGGCTGCCCACAGCACAAGCCCCTGGGTGCTGGCTGGGAGGAGAGAGATAAGGGGGGCAGTGGAGATCCAGTCTGAAGGGGGCACAGCCCATCCTCAGAGGGACCCCGGGAACGAGAGGGGTGGCAGACTGCTCCCTCTCTGATGGTGAGGCACGGCCCTGCCCTCTGGAAGCTTCCCTGCTGATGGCGAGGAGCAGCCCTGACCACACAGGCCCCTTGTCCGACGGGGGAAACACCGCTCCTGCCTGCAGGAGGTGAGGGTTCGGCAATGCCCAAATCCTTTTTCAAAGCTTCTGATTTCACAGGCAGGAGAGGGACAGACCCTGTCCTGGGGGAATCTCCCGTCTGCTGGCGGCGGCGCCCTCAGGAAACCGACTTCCTGCCCATCTGCAGGACCCGCCCCGTCAGTCGGTCACTCGTACACGGCACACGCGCTCGGCCCTGGCCCTCGAGCCTCATCAGCATCCAGGAGCAAGGCCAGCAAAGGACTGACCCCCTCGTTTGACAAATGGGGAAACTGAGGCCCAGAAGGGGAGGGAGCAGGGCCAAGGCCACACGGGAGGCAGGGCTGGAGCCAAGATCACCTCCGGAGGCAAGCAGGCGGCGGGGACAGGGCGGGTGACTCAGAGAGCTGGTTCCTGTGCCCTCGACCTGGGAGGCCAGGCCGCTGGACGCCCTCTGCCCCACTGGCCCTGCCACAGCCTGACTCGGGGCAGCCCAGAGCCAGCCTTTCTCAACCCTGTTTGGAAAACACGTTCCATCTCAGGGAAGCCTGCTGCCTGCCAGGCCTTTACAAGCCTGGTTCGTGGGTCTGGTGCTGGGAGCCTGGGGCGCACGTTTTGTGCGAGCCAAGGACGAGGCCCTGCTGGGGCGCAGCCCTGGCCCAGGCACTTCTCTGAAAGTCACGGCTGGTGGAGGCTGGAAATCTCCGACGATCAGCGTCAGAGGGACCCCAGGGCTGAGCTGGCCCAAGCGCTGCCTGTTTTAGAAGGGATCAGGGAGGACCGCAGACGGGTGGTGACTTTTCTCAGGTCGCACAGCACACCAGCAGCAGAGCTTGGACCTGCCGCCCACCCCTTGCCCTCAGCCGTGGCCCTTGCCTTGGGGCAGCGGGGGGCTCTTTGTCTCAAGCTGTCCTTGTGCGGACCACTCAGGGGTCAGAAAGAGGGTTGATACTGAGGGTTTTCAGGGATCGTCTTGGGGCTGGACCCCCACTCCCGGCTCAGCCCCCGAGCCTCCCCTGCGGAGGCCCACCCAGGTCCTGGCCACCATAGGAATTCACCAAGGTGGAGGTCGCGCAGCTTGGGGGGGTCACCTCACTCCTCTGCCCACCCCTGCACGGTCAGCCGGCAGGATGCCCTGAGCAGGGGAAAGGCTCGTCTGGAGGAGGAGAGAGACTTGCTGCTTATTGAGCACCTCCTGTATGCCCGCCCAGAGAAAACACTTCAGCGTGACGTCCTTCGAGCCTCCTGCCGTTGTGAGGTGGGCATCTTTACGAGAGGAAACGGGGGTTCGAAGACATTGAGACACTTTGCCCAAGGCAGTTGGATCGCCAGCCCGGCTCTGTCTGCTTCTGAAGCCCACGCTTTATTTCTCCATCGTACTGACGCCTCCGGAAGGGCCTCAGGGGACACCCGCCTGCTCTGGAGAGTGTTCAGAACCACGTGGAAACCTCCCCTGATGACTTGGTCCTGCGGGGGATGGGCTCTCCCCGCGGCTCAGAGCTGGCCTTGCTGCCCCCCACCCTGAGACATAGCCCTGCCCATGGGGTTTCCCAGGTTTCTGGGGAAGGAACAGAGAGAGCCCCCAGACCTGGCCTTGGTGTGTGCATAACCCACTGGCATCACGGGCCAGTGCAGGGCAGCGTGCGATGGCCAGCACCTAGCTAAAGAAGGCTCACGGACCAGACTCAGATTTGCACAGCTCCGAGGCTGAGAGCGGAGGCGTGGGTTCCACCTGAACTCTGCCGTAGGCTGCTGTGTGACCTCAGCCGTGTGGCTGGCCCTCTCTGAGCAACTGCCAGAAGCTGGTTACTGACATTCTGTGATACAAGAGTCCCGTTAGTTTCAGAGGTTCAGACCATTGGTCAGAAAGAGAGCCAGGCCAGGAGAGGGTTTGAGAGTCTGGGCTGTCCCTCTCTGCCAGCTCTCCGCCAAGGTCATTTCTCACTAGCAACAACGTCACTACTACCAGAGTGGAGGTGGGCTTGATGAGACCTCGCTTGCAGAAAGACACGGCAGGCTTCCGTTTCTTGTGTTAGAGCTCAGGGGTGTGATGGAGGCCGTCTCTGCGCTCAGTGATGCCATGTGAGGAACTGGAAACTGGCCGTGGTGGGAATATTTACACCGTGGAAACTGGTAGTCTACAAATGAGTGGCTTGTGTGTGTGTGTGTGTGTGTGTGTGTTTGGTTGTTTTGGAAAACCAGCGGTTAAGCATTGCTAACGTACCTCTGGCTGTATGGATAAGTCACATTTTTCTAGAAATGTGTCCATTTCATCTTACCTTTCACTATATAAGCACATTTTTCTTTTCATTTAAATTTATCAACTAAAGAACAAATCCATCAGACTTCATCTAAATTTTAAACTTTTGTGATTCAAAAGGCGATATCAAGAGAGTGAAAAGACAGTCCTCAGAATGGGAGAAAACATTTGTAAATCATATTTGTGATCAAGGTCGAATAGTCGGACTATATGGAGAGCTTGCAGAACTTGACACTAAAAAGAAACTCCACTTCCAAGATGGACAAGGGGTTACAGCAGACAGCTCTCCACAGAAGAGACACAAATGGTCAATAGCGCAGAAAAGGGTGCTCAGTGTCGTTGGTAGTGTGTGTGTGTGTGTGTGTGCACGCACGTGTGTAGTCACTCATTCATGTCCAACTCATTGTGACCCCCTGGACTGCAGCCCGCCAGGCTCCTCTGTCCATGGGATTCTCCAGGCAAGAATACTGGAGTGGGTTGCCGAGCCCTCCTCCAGGGGGTCTTCCCGACCCAGGAACTGAATCCAGGCCTCCCACACGGCAGGTGGACCGTTTACCGTCTGAACCACGAGGGAAGCCCAAGAACACTAGTGTGAGGTGCCTAGGCTTCTAGAAGGTTCCTTGCCTTCTCCAGGGAAACTTCCCGAGTGCGAGGTGCCTAGTCTTCTAGAAAGTCCCTTGCCTTCTCCAGGGAAATTTCCTAACCCAGGAATCAAACCAGGGTCTCCTGCATTGCAGCTAATTCTTTACCAGCTGAGCTACCCAGCAAGCCCCGTTGGTTGTAGGGAAACAAATTAAAACCACAAGGAGATGTTATCCCACACCCATTAAGATAGCTACTCTCAAACAGCAGACGATGACACGTGTTGGCGAGGATGTGGAGGAACTGGAACCCTTGGACACAGCCGGTGGTGTACTCTGTCACCGGTGGGGTGCTCCATTACTGGTGGGGTCCTCCGTCGCTGGTGGCGTGCTCCATCGCGGTGGGGTGCACCATCTCTGGTCTGGTGTGTGCCATATACAATGGTATGCTGCTGCTGCTGCTGCTAAGTCGCTTCAGTCGTGTCCGACTCTGTGCGACCCCATAGACGGCAGCCCACCAGGCTTCACCGTCCCTGGGATTCTCAAGGCAAGAACACTGGAGTGGGTTGCCATTTCCTTCTCCAGTGCATGAAAGTGAAAAGGGAAAGTGAAGTCGCTCAGTCGTGTCCAACTCCTGGCGACCCCATGGACTGCAGCCCACCAGGCTCCTCTGCCCATGGGATTTTCCAAGCAAGAGTACTGGAGTGGGGTGCCATCGCCTTCTCCAACACAGTGGTATAGCTGCTCGGAAATGCAGACTGGGGCAGCCCTGTGAGAGTCTGAGAGCGCGCTCAGCCCTCAGGAAGAGGAGGCTGAGGGAGGAGGTGTGAGAGGGGGGGACTGTGGCCCTGGGGACTCTCACTGACAAGCAGGCAGCTGCTTCTCTGGAGGCTGGGCTCTGGTGTGCTTGCCTGTAGGCCTGCAAAGGTTGGCCTCACAGACGGCTCCCAGAAACCCCGTGAGACACAAGCGCCCCTCCCAGGGATTCAAAGGCCAGGTCTGAGGTGAGGGCTGTGTCCCCGCCCCAGGCACCAGGGCGGCTCCCTTGGGTTTTCCAGCACATCTTCTCTCTCCCGTGCCTGCTCATTAGGTCCCTTTGCTCATGCCTCTCTCTTTTCTCCAATGAGTCTTTTAAAATTATTTTAAAATTTTTTATTTTTTATTGGATTTAGCTGCTTCACACTGCTGAGTTGGTTTCTGCTGCGCAGCTAAGGGAGCCAGCTGTACATACACATGTATCCTCTAGGTCATCACAGAGCATTAAGCTCCCTGCACTGTATAGTAAGGTCTCATTAGTTGTCTGTTTTATACAGAGTGAAGTAAGTCAGAAAGAGAAGAACAATTTGAGGTTTTTTGTATTTCCATACAAATCTTGAAATTATTTGTTCTAATTCTGTGAAAAATATGGCTGGTAGCTTGATAGGAATTGCATTGAATTTGTAAATTGCTTTGGGTAGTATACTCATTTTCACTATATTGATTCTTCTGATCCATGAACATGTATATTTCTCCATCTATTAGTGTCCTCTTTGATTTCTTTCATCAGTGTTTTATAGTTTTCTATATATAGGTCTTTAGTTTCTTTAGGTAGATATATTCCTAAGTATTTTATTCTTTTCGTTGCAATGGTGAATGGAATTGTTTCCTTAATTTCTTTTTCTACTTTCTCATTATTAGTGTATAGGAATGCAAGGGATTTCTGTGTGTTGATTTTATATCCTGCAACTTTACTATATTCATTGATGAGCTCTAGTAATTTTCTGGTGGAGTCTTTAGGGTTTTCCATGTACAGGATCATGTCAAAAAACCTCGAATTGCCAAAGCAATCTTGAGAAATAAGAATGTAACTGGAGGAATCAACTTGCCTGACTTCAGGCTCTACTACAAAGCCACAGTCATCAAAACAGTATGGTAATGGCACAAAGACAGACATATAGATCAATGGAACAAAATAGAAAGCCCAGAGATAAATCCACACATATGGACACCTTATCTTTGACAAAGGAGGCAAGAATATACAATGGAGTAAAGACAATCTCTTTAACAAGTGGTGCTGGGAAAACTGGTCAACCACTTGTAAAAGAATGAAACTAGATCACTTTCTAACACTGCACACAAAAATAAACTCAAAATGGATTAAAGATCTAAATGTAAGACCAGAAACTATAAAACTCCTAGAGGAGAACACAGGCAAAACACTCTCTGACATAAATCACAGCAGGATCCTCTATGATCCACCTCCCAGAATTCTGGAAATAAAAGCAAAAATAAACAAATGGGATCTAATTAAAATTAAAAGCTTCTGCACAACAAAGGAAAATATAAGCAAGGTGAAAAGACAGCCTTCTGAATGGGAGAAAATAATAGCAAATGAAGCAACTGACAAACAACTAATCTCAAAAATATACAAGCAACTTATGCAACTCAATTCCAGAAAAATAAACGACCCAATCAAAAAATGGGCCAAAGAACTAAATAGACATTTCCTCAAAGAAGACATACGGATGGCTAACAAACACATGAAAAGATGCTCAACATCACTCATTATTAGAGAAATGCAAATCAAACCCACAATGAGGTATCACTTCACACCAGTCAGAATGGCTGCGATTCAAAAATCTGCAAGCAATAAATGCTGGAGAGGGTGTGGAGAAAAGGGAACCCTCCTACACTGTTGGTGGGAATGCAAACTAGTACAGCCACTTTGGAGAACAGTGTGGAGATTCCTTAAAAAATTGCAAATAGAACCACCTTATGACCCAGCAATCCCACTGCTGGGCATACACACTGAGGAAACCAGAATTGAAAGAGACACATGTACCCCAATGTTCATTGCAGCACTGTTTATAATAGCCAGGACATGGAAACAACCTAGATGTCCATCAGCAGATGAATGGATAAGAAAGCTGTGGTACATATACACAATGGAGTATTACTCAGCCGTTAAAAAGAATTCATTTGAATCAGTTCTGATGAAATGGATGAAACTGGAGCCGATTATACAGAGTGAAGTAAGCCAGAAAAAAAAACACCAATACAGTATACTAACACATATATATGGAATTTAGGAAGATGGCAATGACGACCCTGTATGCAAGACAGGGAAAAAGACACAGATGTGTATAACGGACTTTTGGACTCAGAGGGAGAGGGAGAGGGTGGGATGATTTGGGAGAATGGCATTCTAACATGTATACTATCATGTAAGAATTGAATCGCCAGTCTATGTCTGACGCAAGATACAGCATGCTTGGGGCTGGTGCATGGGGATGACCCAGAGAGATGTTATGGGGAGGGAGGTGGGAGGGGGGTTCATGTTTGGGAACGCATGTAAGAATTAAAGATTTTAAAATTAAAAAAATAAAAAAAAAGAGAAAAACAAGTGTTATATATTAACCCATACATGCGGAATCTGGGAAAATGCCCCAATGGATCTTAACCGAAATTTATCGCTTTTTTCACACAGAGACTTTGATTTGTTAAGAATTCCATTTTGTGTTTTTTAATAACTCTCATTTTTGCATTGACGTCTCTTTTCTTTGGGTCAGTCTTATTTTTCTAATCTCTCAAGCTGAGTTCTTAATTCATTGATTTCTTATCTTTCTTGTTTTCTTCCACAGACATTTAAGGCTATGTATTCTGTTTTAAGAGCCATTTTTAGCTGAGTCCTGAGTTTTCATATGTTGTCTTTTTATTATTGCTCAGTTCAGTTCATAATTTCCATCCAAGTCTCACTTGATCAATGAGTTCTTTAAAAGACTTTTTAAAAATTTCAGACAAATGGAATTTTCCTATTGTCCTGACTGAGTTCTAAGTTCATTGCATCAGAGTCAGACGAGGTGGTCAGGATGATACAATTTATTCCGGTTTTGTTGAGACCTGCTTCGTGGCCGATACTCACCATCGGTTTTCACAGACGTTCCCTGTGCTTGGATACGTCTGTCCACAGCTGATGCACAGTTGCACACACGTTGATTGGATAGAGTTTGTATCTGTGCTTGTCAAATCTATTGGCTACTGGTTTTTTTTCTGTCTTATCAGTTAGGGATATGTGTCAAAGCTTCCCACTCTAGAGGACTTGTCCAATCGCCAAAGTTCAATACACTTTGTGCGTGCTAAGCTGCTTCAGTCGTGTTCAACTCTGTGAGACCCCCTGGACTGTAGCCCACCAGGTTCCTCTGTCCATGGGATTCTCCAGGCAAGAATACTGGAGTGGGTCGCCACTTCCTTCCTTCCCTGAATTTCCCAATCCAGGGATCAAACCCGAGTCTCCCAACGGAGCTACTAGGGAAGCCCTATTGCATTTATACGTTAATGTATAATTACATAGTATTGTATACAGTATTATATATCTTGTAGCTCAGGAGGTGAAGAATCTGCCCGCAATGCAGGAGACCCAGGTTTGATTCCTGGGTTGGGAAGATGCCCTGGAGAAGGAAATGGCAACCCACTCCAGTCTTCTTGCCTGGAGAATCCCGTGGATGGAGGAGCCTGGCGGGCTACAGTCCACGGGGTCCCAAGAGCCGGACACGCCTGAGCGACTAAACCACCACCCAGTATATACGTACAGTATATATAATAGCTTGATGAAATAAAAATTCATATTCTAAGCAAGTCAAGGAAATGTTAAACATGAAAATCTCCTCTGCCCTTTAGCCTGCTCTCTGCCCTCTGCTGTGCTTTGTATATCTGCATTACGCCTTGAGCAAACCTCCTCCCCAGCAGAAATACCTGCTCGACCATGAAGAACAGCATTCTCCTAGCACTAACAAGCCTCCTTAAAGACAATCTTTCTTATTCTCGTGAGGGGTCATGATGACCCACCACTTCACACCTGTAGATCTGGCTTGTGTGAGTTATCCACGTCACTGTACAGTCCTCTGTTTCAAAGGCAAGTGTAATAGAGCTCTGGCCTCTCGGGGCGGACCAGCTCTTCAGAGTTTCCAGGTTGTAATCCTCATCGTGGCTTGAATAAAATTTCCCATTTCTTTCTTAGACGGATTGATTTTTAATTTGCTGATAGACCATGTTCTGCTCCCTCTGCTGCCCTGCAGAGTTATTCAGCTGCGCGAGCATCTATGCGCGCTTCTCACATTCTCTTCTGCTGTGGTCTACCACAGGCTATTGAATATCATTCCCTGCGCTATACGGACAGATCTTTCTCTTTGATAGTATACATCCATTATAATGTATAAACTTAATTACGTTTTTGTTTCCTAATAATGTTTTATCCACAATTAACAATGCGACACCAGCTTCCTCGGGCTTGGCTTTCCTTCAGCTACATCCTTTATTGTTCTTTTACTCTTCAAACTTTCTGTGACTTAGTGTCTTGGGAGTTTCTTTAATGCAAACGAGTGTTTGTTTTTACCCATCCTGACCGTGCGTGTCTTTAAACTAGATAATGCAGTCCATCCCTAATTGTTGCTGTTGCTGACTCACTGTTTTGTTCATCAAGAATTCAGGTACCTACAGTGTGCCTAGGTGCTAGGTTCTAGGTGCTAGGCTTTGCCAGTGAACCAGCAAGCTGAAATCATGGCCTCCAGAGTCAGAGTCTCGTTGGGGGAAACAGACAGTAAACAAATGCCCAACACGGGCACTGTCCGTGGACGAGAAGCCCAAGCAGTTTATACAGATACTCGCCCCTCAAGGAGCTGAGCTTCCCAGGTGGCTCAGCGGTAAAGAATCTACCTGCCAACAAAGGAGACGCAGGAGACACGGGTTCGATCCCTGGGTCAGGAAGATCCCCTGGAGGAGGAAATGGCAACCCTCTCCAGTATTCTTGCCTGGAAAATTCCGGAGGAGCCTGGCAGGCTACAGTCCACAGGGCTGTAGAGTCAGACACGACTGAGCAACTGCTTACACTCTCACAAGGGGATAGAGCTTAAGTGTGAGCCCCACAGGACGACTTCCTTCCGAGGCGTAGAAGATGGAGACAGGCCAGAGAGTGGTTTTAGAGCACTGTGTTGATGTCCTAGGGCAACCCTAACAAAATACCAGGAACTGAGAGGCTTGAACAGCAGAGATCTGTTGTCTCAAGTTTGGGAAGCTGGAAGCCCACAGCTAAAATATCAGCAGGGTTGGTTGCTTCTGAGGGTTGTGAGAAAAAGATCTTTTCCAGGCTCTCCCGTGTGGCTTGCAAATGGCCGTCCTCACGCTCACATGGTGATCTTCCGGTGTGGAGGTCTGTCTCCAAACTGCCCCTTTAATTATTAGGTCACTGTCATGTTGGATTAGGTCTCACCCTTCTGAACACATTCTAACCTGATTGCCTCTGTAAAGACCCTATCTCTAGACAAGTTTGTTACTGAAAGGTACGCGTTGGGGAGTCTGGCTGCTGGCCGCTCAAAAGTCAGTAAACAGGTCAGGTTGGTAGAAAGGAAAGTTTGATTTATTTCAGATGCTGGCAAAGGTGGGAGGAGGGTGGTGGACATCTGTCCCAAGGCCGCCTCTGCGTCCTCCCCACCCCCGAGCAAGCAGGGGGTGAGAACTTTTACAAAGTGGGGAGGTGGTGCGTGCAGAACCGGCACAGCCGTCTCTAACAGTCGTCTTCAGATCGGTCCTCAGCGGCCTCACGAGCGTCATCCTGATTGTTTTAGGTACAGCTGACCCTCAGCTCTGGGCGTGCTTGCCCCCGTTTCTTAGCAGTCAGTTCTCAGAACTGTGGCAGCCCCTGGCTACACTCTGGCCACCAGGCAGTTACCTTCTCCACTGGGTGTGTCGGTATCGGTAAGACAGCTCTCCGCATGTGGCTCAGAACATCGTCTACAGCCCTCGAGAAAGAGCTGAAGCTCCTTGGCTGTGTTTGATGACTACGCTGTTACTCTTCAGTCTCTTAGACTGTTCTCCTCTATTTCAGCATTTCTCACTGCTCTGATTAAACGTATTCTTCGAATAACATTCCCTGCAGGCTAAAGGCAGGCAGAGGACATGGTGCGGTGGGGTCCTGCTCCGTTTGAAGACCGCATTCTGAGGTTCCGAGGGCTGGGACCTCCACACGTGAATTTGGGTGGGGAAACAATTCAACCCATAACAATGAACCCACATACAGCGGGTCAGCCAGCCGATCGGGACCAGCATCAGCAGTGATGAGACGTGCTGATCGATGCCACAGGGCAGGGCAAGGCTGCTGCTTATACCAGGGCCAGGGAGGCCCTCTGGCAGAGTGATACTCGAGCCGGGAATTGGAGGAAGTGAGAGAACAAGAAGGGGTGTGTCTGGGGCATCCAAGCACCAGGAAGGGCAGCAGGAGGTGCAAAGCCCGAGACGGGGGCTTGGTTAGCACGTTCAAGGACCTGCCGGGAAACCAGCATGATGGGGGAGGAGGAGAAGGACGAGGTACTTGGAGATGAGGGCAGAAAGGTAGCCGGTAGAACTGTGTGACCTTGAGGCCAAAGAAACAGTCTCAGGTGAGGGATCATTGGAAGAATTTAAACAGAATCCCTCTGCAGGCTTTTCTGACCGAGGGGGGAAGCAGAGAGACCAGCTGGAGGTGGTGTGAATAATCCCAGCCAGAGACAAGCAGGAGCGGGAAAAGAGGGCAGATCGAAACCATGGTTTGGAGGCAGATCCGACAGGTTCACTGACGAATCAAATGCAGGGTGTGAGAGAAAGACAGGAGCCAAAAACGACTCCCAGTTTGGGGTGTAAGTAACCGGAAGCACAGCTCTGGGGGAGGCGTGAGTTTGCAGGGAGGGTGGCCTTCCAGGTGTTGACGCTGCGGTGCCTACCAGTCCCTCCAGTGGTGATGCGTGGGAGGGGACGGGCCACCCCGCTGGAGTTCAAAGGGGAGGGCTGCGCTGGAGATTGGAATATGGGAGTTGCTGGGCAGCTTTGAAGCCCAAAGACTGGGTGAGAGTTCCTAGGAAGTGTTGGGAAGAGAGGGACAAGGCGCGGGGGGCTTCCCAGGCGGCTCAGTGAGTAAAGCGCCCACCTGCCATGCAGGAGACGCGCGATTGATCCCTGGGTCAGGAAGACCCCCTGGAGGACCGCGCAGCACCCCACTCCGGTATTCTTGCCTGGAGAATCCCATGGACAGCGGAGCCTGGCAGGCTGCCGTCCGTGGGGTCGCACAGGGTTAGACACGACTGAAGCGATGAGCACGAGGCCCAAGGGCCACATCCTGCAGCCCTGCAATGGTGAGAGGCCGGGGAGAGGAAAGGAGCTGAGAACGAGCAACCAGGGCGGCGGTGGGGGGGAAACCGAGGAAGAGTGGGCACGTCTCAGAGGAGAAAGGCTCTCCAGAGGGGCACGGTCCGCTGCAGAGCGTGGCAGAGGAGTCTCAGAGAGGGAAGGAAGACAGACGCTGAGCAAGCCTCCCAACCTCTTTCAGGCCACGGCACACACAGAAAGCACCAATACTTGTGCAACCCGCAGGGACACAGACGCGCCTGTCAAGGAAGCAGGTGGTCAGCTGGGGACCTCTGGCCACCCAGGGGCCTGCCCAGTGCCTCACGAGTGGAGAGGACCCACATCTGGGTCCCTGAGACCTTTCCGTGCTCGGGACTCCAGCTGGAAAACTGGACAGCTGGAGTCAGCGACAGGGAGGTCGTTGGCGCTCTTGGCCCAAGCTGGGACAGCGGGCCACGAGAGCAAGCGCCTGATCGCAACATTTTGGGAAGACGCGGGAGGCAAGTTATGCAGACTGCGTGCAGCCGCCTCTGCAGAGCTCTGCTGAAATGCAAACAGGAGCAGTGGGCAGTGGCTAGAAGCATCTGGCTTTTCTTCAGCCACCTCACTTTGGGCTCTCTATTTTCTTGGTTTTAAAAAAATCTTTCTTCTTTTCTTTTGGACCGAGTGTTCACCTCATGCTTTCGTCCCCCTCTGTTTCTTTAAATGTTATGTCCTCTATTTCTGTTCTTTCTGTAGTTAAAAGCTTAAAAGCAGAGGTCAGCAAACATTTTCTAGAAAGTGCCTCACAGTAAATACTTTAGGATTTGTGAGCCTTACTGTTGCTGTAGCAACCACTCACGAAAACAGCCAAAGAGCGCATGTAAAGAAATGGCCGTGGCCGTATGTCAATAAAACTTTATTTGTAAAAGCAGGCACCAGTCATAAATTGGTGAAGGTGTCATATTTTGCAGACTTCTGTCTTAAAGCATATGTAACACATCACTACATTTACTCTCCTCCAGAATCATATTGCAGCCTTCAGTTCAGTGCAGTTCAGTCGCTCAGTCGTGTCTGACTCTTTGTGACCCCATGAACCGCAGCACGCCAGGTCTCCCTGTCCATCACCAACTCCCAGAGTTCACCCAAACTCATGTCCATTGAGTCGGTGATGCCATCCAACCATCTCATCCTCTGTCCTCCCCCTCTCCTTCCACCTTCAATCTTTCCCAGCATCAGGGTCTTTTCAAATGAGTCAGCTCTTCACATTAGGTGGCTAAAATATTAGAGCTTCAGCTTCAACATCGGTCCTTTCAATGAACACCCAGGACTGATCTCCTTTAGGATGGACTGGTTGGATCTCCTTGCAGTCCAAGGAGTCTCAAGAGTCTTCTCCAACACCACAGTTCAAAAGCACCACTTCTGTGGCGCTCAGCTTTCTTTACAGTCCAACTCTCACATCCATACATGGCCACTGGATAAACCATAGCCTTGACTAGACGGACCTTTGTTGGCAAAGTAATGTCTCTGCTTTTGAATATGCTGTCTAGGTTGGTCATAACTTTCCTTCCAAAGAGTAAGTGTCTTTTAATTTCATGGCTGCAGTCACCATCTGCAGTGATATTGGAGCCCAAAATAAAGTCAGCCACTGTTGCCACTGTTTCCACTGTTTCCCCACCTATTTCCCATGAAGTGGGATGCCATGATCTTCGTTTTCTGAATGTTGAGCTTTAGGCCAACTTTTTCACTCTCCTCTCTCACTTTCATCAACAGGCTTTTTAGTTCCTCTTCACTTTCTGCCATAAGGGTGGTGTCATCTGCATATCTGAGGTTATTGGTATTTCTCCCGGCAATCTTGATTCCAGCTTGTGTTTCTTCCAGTCCAGCGTTTCTCATGAGGTACTTTACTCTGCATATAAGTTAAATGAGCAGGGTGACAATATACAGCCTTGACGTACTCCTTTTCCTATCTGGAACCAGTCTGTTGTTCCATGTCCAGTTCTGACTATTGCTTCCTGACCTGCATACAGATTTCTCAAGAGGAAGGTCAGGTGGTCTGATATTCCCATCTCTTTCAGAATTTTCCACAGTTTATTGTGATCCACACAGTCAAAGGCTTTGGCATAGTCAATAAAGCAGAAATAGATGTTTTTCTGGAACTCTCTTGCTTTTTCCATGATCCAGTGGATGTTGGCAATTTGATCTCTGGTTCCTCTGCCTTTTCTAAAACCAGCTTGAACATCTGGCAATTCATGGTTCCCGTACTGCTGAAGCCTGGCTTGGAGAATTTTGAGCATTACTTTACTAGCGTGTGAGATGAGTGCAATTGTGCAGTAGTTTGAGCCTTCTTTGGCATTGCCTTTCTTTGGGATTGGAATGAAAACTGACCTTTTCCAGTCCTGTGGCCACTGCTCAGTTTTCCAAATTTGCTGGCATATTGAGTGCAGCACTTTCACAGCATCATCTTTCAGGATTTGAAATAGCTCAACTGGAATTCCATCACCTCCACTAGCTTTGTTTGTAGTGATGCTTCCTAAGGCCCACTTGACTTCACATTCCAGGATGTCTGCCTCTAGGTGAGTGACCACACCATCGTGATTATCTGGGTCATGAAGATCTTTTTTGTACAGTTCTGTGTATTCTTGCCACCTCTTCTTAATATCTTCTGCTTCTGTTAGGTCCATACCATTTCTGTCCTTTATCGAGCCCATCTTTGCATGAAATGTTCCCTTGGTATCTCTAATTTTCTTGAAGAGATCTCTAGTCTTTCCCATTCTGTTCTTTTCCTCTATTTCTTTGCACTCATCACTGAGGAAGGCTTTCTTATCTCTCCTTGCTACTCTTTGGAAATCTGCATTCAAACAGGTTTATCATTCTTTTTCTCCTTTGCTTTTCACTTCCCTTCTTTTCTCAGCTATTTGTAAGGCCTCCTCAGACAGCCATTTTGCTTTTTTGCATTTCTTTTTCTTGGAGATGGTCTTGATCCCTGTCTCCTGTACAATGTCATGAACCTCCATCCATAGTTCATCAGGCACTCTATCTATCAGATCTCGTCCCTTGGATCTATTTCTCACTTCCACTGTATAATCGCTAGGGATTTGATTTAGGTCATACCTGAATGGTCCAGTGGTTTTCCCTACTTTCTTCTATTTAAGCCTGAATTTGGCAATAAGGAGTTCATGATCTGAGCTACAGTCAGCTCCTGGTCTTGTTCTGCTGACTGTATAGAGCTTCTCCATCTTTGGCTGCAAAGAATATAATCAGTCTGATTTCAGTGTTGACCATCTGGTGATGTCCATGTGTAGAGTCTTCTCTTGTGTTGTTGGAAGAGGGTGTTTGCTATGACCAGTGCGTTCTCTTGGCAAAACTCTACTAGTCTTTGCCCTGCTTCATTCCGCATTCCAAGGCCAAATTTGTTTGTTACTCCAGGTGTTTCTTGACTTCCTACTTTTGCATTTCAGTCCCCTATAATGAAAAGACATCTTTTTTGGGTGTTAGTTCTAGAAGGTCTTGTAGGTCTTCCTAGAACCATTCAACTTCAGCTTCTTCGGTGTTACTGGTTGGGGCATAGACTTGGATTACTGTGATATTGAATGGTTTAACTTGGAAATGAACAGAGATCATTCTGTCGTTTTTGAGATTGCATCCAAGTACTGCATTTCAGACTCTTTTGTTGACCACGATGGCTACTCCATTTCTTCTGAGGGATTCCTGCCCACAGTACTAGATATAATGGTCATCTGAGTTAAATTCACCCATTCCAGTCCATCTTAGTTCGCTGATTCCTAGAATGTCGACGTTCACTCTTGCCATCTCCTGTTTGACCACTTCCAATTTGCCTTGATTCATGGACCTGACATTCCAGGTTCCTATGCAATATTGCTCTTTACAGCATCAGACCTTGCTTCTATCACCAGTCACATCCACAGCTGGGTATTGTTTTTGGTTTGTCTCCATCCCTTCATTCTTTCTGGAGTTATTTCTCCACTGATCTCCAGTAGCATATTGGGCACCTACCTACCTGGGGAGTTCCTCTTTCAGTATCCTATCATTTTGCCTTTTCATACTGTTCACGGGGTTCTCAAGGCAGGAATACTGAAGTGGTTTGCCATTCCCTTCTCCAGTGGACCACATTCTGTCAGACCTCTCCACCATGACCCGCCCGTCTTGGGTGGCCCCACAGGGCATGGCTTAGAGAGCTTTAAATCTGGTCATCCCTCTTCACTTACCATGCACCTGGTATTTTTACTCTGGTGATTTTCTTTATATAGACTCTCAAAAAAAGACATCCCCCCACCAAGTGCAGACTCGGTGTCTAGCTCAATTCAGTCTCGTGTCTGGCAGGCACATTATTCACGTTTCCAATGGGGCTCAGACTTTCCTGTTAGAATCAGTTTCTTTCTTTCTGAAGCACATTGTGACTGCTTCCTCCGAAGCGCTTCATTCAGAGCTAATCTCTACTGCGTCTCATTCGGAGCCAATGTGCAGCTTTCCGTGGTCGAGACTGTTTGCCTCCCCCTCGCGCCTCAGAAACGGTTTCACTAAGTGCCTAGTTCTGATCAATAGCGATTTTTCTCAGCACTTTGAAGGTGCCGTTCTACTGCCTCTGTCTGGTGAAAAGTCAGTTATCAGCCTAACTGGCAGTTCTTTGGAGGTAGTCTGACTTTCCTAGTCAATTCTAAGGCCTTCTCTTTACACTGGATATTCTGAAATTTCAACATAACTGAGAAGGTGGATTTGCATTTCGCTTTCCCGTTGAGTTTCTGAATTTGAGGATTCATCGCTCATTACTTCTGGAAAATTCCCAGTCGTCATCCTTTTAGAGCGTGTTTCCCTTTTTCCTTCCTATTGTCCTTATCTGCAATTCTCCGTCAGTTTGTTTCAGGTCTTTTCCTGTCATTCCCTTAACCTCCCTTTCATGATTTCTTGTGTCTTTCTCTGCTGCAGTCTGGAGATGTATTCAGCAATCTTTCAGTTCACTGATTTTCTTTCCAACTGTGTCTGATCTACTCTCGACCATTGTATTTTCTATTTTGACTTTATATATCTCATCTCTACAAAGTTCAATGTGGGGACATGGGTTTGATCCCTGGTCCAGGAAGATCCCACATGCCGCAGAGCAACCAAGCCCGTGAGCCACAACTACAGAAGCCCACACCCCGTAGAGCCCAAGCTTCACACCAGGAGAAGCCGCCACAGTGAGAAGCATGTGCCCCACAGAAAGAGTGCCCCACTCAGCGCAACCAGACAAAGCCCAAACAGCAGCCAAGAGCCAGCACAGCCAGGGATAAATAAATAAATCCTAAAAAACACACAGCAAAGACCCAGCACAGCCAGAGATAAATAAATAAATCCTAAAAAACACACAGCAAAGACCCAGCACAGCCAGAGATAAATAAATAAATCCTAAAAAAACCACAAAACTGTGTTCAGTTCAGTTCAGTCGCTCAGTCGTGTCTGACTCTTTGTGACCCCATGAATTGCAGCACACCAGGCCTCCCTGTCCATCACCAACTCCCAGAGTTCACTCAGACTCATATCCATCGAGTCTGTGATGCCATCCAACCATCTCATCCTCTGTCGGCCCCTTCTCCTCCTGCCCCCCAATCCCTCCCAGCATCAGAGTCTTTTCCAATGAGTCAACTCTTCGCATGAGGTGGCCAAAGTACTGGAGCTTCAGCTTTAGCATCATTCCTTCCAAAGAAATCCCAGGACTGATCTCCTTTAGAATGGACTGGTTGGATCTCGTTGCTGTCCACGGAACTCTCAAGAGTTACATCCATACAAACTGCTGATACACGCAACACAGAGGAATCTCAGATACATCATACTAAGTAGACAGAGCCAGACACAAAGGTGACCTAGCATTTTATCCCATGTATACGGCATCCTGAAAAAGGCAAACCTGGAGGGACAGAAAGCAGATCCACGCTCTCCAGGGGCTGAAGGTGAGAACAGAGGCTAAAGGAAGACACTGGGAAAAGTGAGGGGAGAGGAAATTCCTCTACGTCTTGACTGTGGTGGCGAGTACGCAACTCTATGCTTTGTCAAAACTCAAGGAACTTTATATTTTAAAAGGTGGATGTTACTGTACGTAAGTCTGGCCTGGACTTGACGACCAGCAAAGCTCCAGTTCACGGGAACCTTTCAAGGGAGCTGCCAGCTCAGGGCTCACAAACCGCTCCTGACTTGCACACACGTTTTTTCTATTTATTATTTTTTAGTTTTTGAAACTTGCTTATCTAGCTTTTGCTTTGGAGTGTTTCTGATTTCTTGCTAGCTCAGTCATGCATTTTAGAACTTTCTTTCAGGTGGTCCAGTGGCTAACACGCCACACTCCCAACACAGGTGCGGGGTTTGAATGCTGGTCAGGGAACTGGATTCCACACGTTACGACTAAGAGCTCACGTGACGCCGCAAACGATTCTAAAGATGGAGGATCCCGAGTTCCGCAACGAAGACCCAGCGGCAGCCAAATAAACGAATCTCTTGAACGTGACTCAGTCCACATTCTTTCAGATCTGCTGTCCACAGGACCAGCCCAGTGAGGGAGATGCCGTCTTTATCCTCAAAGGGTTGCTAGTCCGATGGAGGAGGAGACAGCCAGCCCACAAGGAAGAGCCTCCTCCCAAGCTCTGTCCTTGGACAGCAGCTCCTCCCGGCGATTCAGGGCTCCCTGGACCTGTGAGATCACATAACTTTTTCGTGATGACAGTAATGGCTATAATTAACTGGCAAAAAAAAAAAAAAGTGATGCATAGCAGGCAGCTGGCTGGGCTCACGGGCAGGGAGGTGGCGCTGCGTGACTCACGGCCCTGCGCCGAGTGCCAGCAGGGCAGGCTGCAGGGGCGGGTGGCCCAGCCAGGCTCCACAGAGAGGTCTGGAGAGGGGCGGGCGGGCGTCGAGGCAGAGAACGCCGGGGAGGGGCCTGACTCAGCTGGAGTCAGCGGCCAGTGCTCCTTCCACCAGGGGAAGAAGTGCCCGCAGCATCAAGCTCACTGGCAGCTCTCCGTGCCGCGCGCTCACCAGGGCCAGACATGGAGCGTCTCCGTTCGCCAGCACGAGCACGTGGAATTCTCTGCCTGTTTCAGCAGCACCTGTCTTATGCGGGGGCTTGAAGGGTCCAGTTACCTGCACTTGTAAAGCGCTTGGCGATGGGGCTGTGACTCAGTGAGTGCCGGCCTTGTTATCAGCACCCCCATTAAACAGATGAAGTGGCTGAGGCCCAGTACTGTTACTGGACTTGCCCATGGCCACCCAGCTCCTAGGTTTCAGGACTGGGTGTACCTGGCTCGACAACCTCATAGGACAGCCCTCCTGGAGCAAGTCACAGCTAGACAGAATTCTTTTGGCATCAAAGGGGGCTACCATTAAAATATTCCAAAGAGGGCAAAGTGGTTCCTCTGGACCTTCTCCACCCACCTCTGTGCACCTCTACACTGTCCTCAGTGCCAACTACCCATCCCCGTCCTGCATTTTGCTTCCCAGCTCTAAACACCTCCTCCAGGGAGGCTTCCTCGATTCCCCCACCTTCCTAGTCTCAAAGCATAGGATGGACTCCACGTCGTTTGCTGCTGTTGGTCAGCCACTCAGTCTTGTCCGACTGTTTGTGACCCCATGGACTGCAGCACGCCAAGCTTTTCTGTCCATCACCAACTCCCAGAGTTTACTCAAACTCATGTCCAGTGAGTCGGTGATGCCATCCAACCATCTCACCCTCTGTCATCCCCTTCTCTTCCCGCCTTCTATCTTTCCCAACATCAGGGTCTTTTCTAATGAGTCAGCTCTTCGCATCAGGTGGCCAAAGTATTGGAGCTTCAGCATCAGTCCTTCCAATGAGTATTCAGGGTTGATTTCCTTTAAGATGGACTGGTTGGATCTCCTTGCAGTCCAAGGGACTCTCAAGAGTCTTCTCAAACACCACAGTCCACAAGCATCAATTCTTTGGGGTTCAGCCTTCCTTTAATGAGGGCCTATTTGATACCAGGCACTGCCTGAGGTTCTGGGGACGTAGCAATGAAAGAGGTGGCCAAGTCCCTGCCCTCGCGGATCCGACATGCTAATGGAAAGAAGGGAAAGTAGACAAGTTTTAGGACAGTTAAGGTAACTGCAGGCTGTGCTTAGGTCTATGTAGGATTCAAATAGGAAATGTTTCTTTCTTTATTTAATTGGAGGATAATTAATTACTTTACAGTATTGTAGTGTTTTTTGCCGTACACTGACATGAATCAGCCATGGGTGTACATGTGTCCCCCATCCTGAACCCCCTCCCACCTCCCTCCCCGTCCCATCCCTCAGGGTCATCCCAGTGCACCAGCCCTGAGCGCCCTGTCTCATGCATCGAACCTGGACTGGCGATCTGTTTCACATATGGTAATATCCATGTTTTGATGCTATTCTCTCAGATCACCCCACCCTCGCCTTCTCCCACAGGGTCCAAAATTCTGTTCTTTACATCTGTGTCTCTTCCGCTGTCCTGCGTATACGGTCATCGTTACCGTCTTTCTAAATTCCATATATATGCGTTAATATACTGTATTGGTGTTTTTCTTTCTGACTTACTTTACTCTGTATAGGAAATGTTTCTTAGACAAGGAAACATTTAAGCTGAAGCCTCAGGGATAAGAAGGCCCAGATATTGTCAGGAATAAAGTACTCCAGGCAGCAGAAAAGGCTTATGCAAAGCCCCTGGGGTAGAAAACAGCTCAGAGGGTTTAGGAGACCACAAGGAGAGGTCTGTGGCTGGAAGATGAGGGAGGGCAGGGGTGAGTAGAAGATGGACGTGACAGGCAGGGGCCGGGTCACGCCAGGGCCCCTGTGGCTTTAACGCTGAACGCAGTGGAAATCTCCTTGGGGTTCTGAGCAGAGGATGCCAGGCAGGGGGTGGGTTCCAAAGAGGCAGGATAGGAAAAGGGAGGACGCAGGGGTCCAGGTGGGGCTGATGGGGCCTGGACCAGGGCAGGGGCAGGGAGGCGGTGGGAGGGCCCAGGGATCCCTCCTCTCTCTCTCTGCTGGCCCCTCGCGACACCCATCCCTCCTCTGGGTTTAATTCCCAACCGTAAGCTTCCTGCTTCCAGGAAGCCCTCCCTAGTTCTCACACCCCGACTTGTATCTGAAAGGGCCCTTCCCTGTCCACGTCACTGGCTGGATTACTGTCTTGGAGCTGCACACACCCTCCTCACCCAGGGGCACCCCCTACATCTGTGGGGTCAACAGCTTTAGCTCAGGGTGGAGCCCAAGACTGGAGACAATTCCTGAGACTCAAGCTTAGAACCAGCCGTCTCCAGAGGACATCTGCTTTCCCCATCCCTCTTAATACCCTCCACCTGCAGCTCTGGATCCAAAGGGCTTAGGAATGGACTTGCAGAGGACGGAGCTTCCCACGCTGACGCCCACCTAGCCCCCTCCCCATCCACCCCCATCCCCAGTGCCAGTCCTGACAGCCCTCCCTCCAAACCCTCTCTCTCATCTTTCCCTGCCTCCCTCATTCTCCCAGGAGACACTTACCAGGCACCTACTGTGTGCCTGGTTATGAGCCAGGCCCCGGGATCAAAGGGAACCAGGGCACAGCCAGGCCCCACGGTCTGGGGGAAGCAAACGGGGGAGCTGGTGACGACGATGATGGTGGTGATGAGGGGCCAGTGGGGATGGTCAGCCCAGCTTGTTGAGGGCTCACCGTGTGCCCAGCACGGTGCTAAGCACTTGGGGTGCATTAACTCATCTAATTCTCATAATAGCCCGATGAGGTAACAGTGATTATTTTAATAAGGGGTAACACTTACTACTTATTAAGTGCCAGACACTGTTCTAAATGCTTTGCAGGTGTTAGCCCATTCAAGGTGGCACTATTATTACCCATATTTTACAAGTGAGGAAACTGAGGCACAGAGACGTTTAATAACTTGCCAGGGCCACACGGCCAGTTTTTGGCATGATGGCCAAACGCATTTGCAATGGTGGCTGAAGGTAGGGTGTGCCATGGGACACAGAGGAGAAAGGAGTCCATTCCAATTGGGCAGATCAAGGAAGACTTCAAAGAGGAGGTGACTTTCAAGTCTTATGGGATTAGCAGGGTTTTGCCAGGTGGGTGGGAGGGAAAGAGCACTCTAGGCAGAAGGTCAGTGGAGCAAAGGCCCGAAGGATGTTTAGGGCCGAGGCACAGGTCAGCTTGGCTAGAGGGTCAGGCGGGGATGCTTGCATTCGAGAGACAGGGAGAAGCCAGGTGGCAAAGGGCCCTGGGAGTCAGGCTGAGCGGCTTGGACTGATCCTGGGGGTAACAGGAAGCTGCCGTTCCCTCCTCTCTCTCCCAACCTGCCAACACTAACTTCCAACCCTTCTGGACACAGAAGAGATAAACCTTCCTTCAATGAGGCCCACTCAGCACCCTCACCCGCCCCCACCCTGGTCTTATGACACTCAGAAAGCGCCCGCGGTGGCCTCAGAGCACCACACTGCCACCTCTAACACTGTATGGGTTTCACCCTTCCAGCCCACTTCCCTGTACCTCACCCCCCGCCCAAATGCCCTCCTTCTTGCGTCCGTCTGTCCGCAGCCTGTTCCTCCCCTAGGTCTGGCTGAGGAACCCCTTCCGGCAGAAAGCCCTCCTGGATCCCTCTGACCCACGTGAGTTTCCATCTTAATTCTTCCCGCTTGCACATCGCTTGGCTTCCCCGCCGCGGCTGGAACTATGGACTCTCAGGTTGCCTCTTACCAGGCCTGTCTCTTCAGCTGGAATGTGAGATCCTGAAGGGTCAAGATCATGTCCTATAGTTCGGTGTGAAAGGTGGGCACTGCCTTCTGAACGCTGTGCCAGGCGGCATGACCGTGTGCGGCTGTGCTCCGTGCTCACCCGTGCCTTCGGCCATCCTGCAGTTTGAGGAAACCGAGGCTCAGGGGGATGGAGGCGCTCCTCTGCACTCGCCGTAAGTCTGACTCCAGACTCCGTGTAAGGAGCGTTTTCTCACACCCCACCTGCGTCCCACCCTCCCAGGTGGAGGCCCAGCCGATGCTCAAGAGGGAATCAGAGAAGGACCCGAAGGCTGGTCCCCTTCCACACGGGGCCTGCTCCAGCCCTGCTCTCGCTTCCTCCCCGCTTCAGAGGGGATGGGACCCTGCAGGACTGCTGGCCGCCCTCCGAGTTACTGCCACGGGCTGACAACACTGCTGTCTGGGTGGCCCCCAAGCCCCCAGGAGCTGGAGGCTGAGTCTCAGAGGTTCCGAGTTCCTTTATCAGAGGCTGGCCTGGGCTCATTCTGAAAGGCCGTGGACAGAGCCTGAACTGAGCCCCAAAGGACCCAGCAGGGTGACAGGCGAGAGCCCACATCACTTGCAGCCAGGCGATCCTAATTGCACCACCGAGTCACAACGGCTCAGCGGGAAAGAACCCGCCTGCCAGCGCAGGAGACCCGGGGGTGATCCCTGGGTCTCGAGGATCCCCCGGAGGAGGAAATGGCTACCCACTCCGGTATTCTTGCCTGGACAATCCCACGGACAGAGGAGCCTGTCTGGCTACAGCCCATGGGGACGCAATTAGTTGGACACAACTGACCAACTGAGCCACAGTGATAATCAGCGTTGGCAAGCATCGGGCACTTCCTCTGTGCCAGGCACCGGCTGTGCTAAGCCCCTCACAGGAATTCCTCATTCCTCCTCCCAACAGCCTTGAGACGTTAGTAACATGGCCAAGTCCATTGCGCAGATGAGGACACTTCGTGCGTTCTTTCCACCGTCCCGTCACCCACTGAGCACCCAGCACACGCCTGGCACGGAGCCCAGAACCGGGGTGAAGAGCATGTACAAGACGCACCCAGCCCCGCTCTGCAGGGCACGCGGCCTGGAGGGGGCCTGGCGCTAAGGCCGCAGGCAGAAACCCTCCTGGGGGCAGGAGGGGCAAAGGCCTCACTAATTGCTAAGGGTGAGGAAGGGGAAATAACTCCTCAGGTCCTGAGTGTAGCATCGGGAACCGCCGTGAGCGTGAGCTCGTGCATTCCAGAGGAGATGCCTCATGAGCAGGTGGACATGCGCCCCGGGAGCTGCTATCACCGAGGGGCGGCTGGGCCTGGCTGAGCGTCCCATCCCGGCAGCCTGCAAGGGCGAGGAGAGGAGGTGCTGGTCGAAGCAGCAGGAAGACCAGGAAACTGCCACGCTCCCCTGCCCGGGAAGGGCGCAGCAGACGGAGTCAAAGCCGCCGTGCAGTCAGGGGCTTACCTTGAGAGGAGCCAGAGTGGAGGGGGCTTTGGGACCATGTTTCCCAAACTGAGGGCTTCCCTGTGGCTCAGCTGGTAAAGAGCCTGCCTGCAATGTGGGAGACTCCGGTTCAAGTCCTGGGTTGGGAAGATCCCCTGGAGGAGGGAACGGCTCAGTCCAGTTGCTCAGTCGTGTCCGACTCTCTGCGACCCCATGGACTGCAGCATACCAGGCCTCCCTGTCCATGACCAACTGCCGGAGTTTCCTCAAGCCCATGTCCATGGGGTCGGTGATGCCAACCAACCATCTCCTCCTCTGTCGCCCCCTCTCCTCCCGCCTTCAGTACTGTCGGCCCCTCCAGTATTCTGGCCTGGAGAATCCCACGGGAATCTGGTCGCAAAGAGTCAGACACGACTGAGCGACTCACTCGCTAGTTGCTTGCTTCCCAAACTGAAGCTCCTCTGGGTCTGGGGACTGCCCAGGGCTCTGGCCTCACGGGCAGGTGGGGACACTGAGGCCAAGAGGGCAAGGAGCGCTCCAGGGCCACGCGGGGCGGCCGTGCGCCACTGCGGGGCCGCTACTGAGTCTTGGCCCCCGCGGGTGCTGCGGCTCCTCCTGGGGGGTCTCCCGGCCGCCGGGCAGGTACCCACGGGCTTGTTGCCGAGGCCCCAGCAGGCAGGCGGGGGTGAGGCTGGAGAGGCCCGCCATGGCCTTGGCCTCTGGCCAGCCCCCTGCTCCGGCTTCTCCCTCCCGCAGGCCTTCTCCCTGCTCCCTTCCTGGAGCCCCTGCAGGCGTCTGAGCACCCCTCCAGAGGAGCACGGGTGCTGCTAAGCCCCCTCACTGGGCTGGGGTCTGCTCCAAGGCCAGGCCTGCGTCTCTGCAGCCACACCAGGAACGCCCCGGGACTTCCCCTCAGACTAGCGATTCTGCCTGAACAGAAGCTTCTCCAGGATGGGCCCGGGTGTCTCCCACGCCCTAGGAACTCCTGGACCCCCTGCTCTGGGAGACCAGTCAGCTCTGCTAAACGAACTCCTCCCTACATGGGGCTGGAAAGAACTCAAGTGCTTCCCTGGTGACTCAGATGGTAAAGAATCTGTCTGCAGTGCAGGAGACCGGGGTTCAGTCCCTGAGTCAGGAGGATCCCCGGGAGAAGGGACAGGCTGCCCACTCCAGTACCCTTGCCTGGAGAATCCCACGGACAGAGGAGCCTGGCGGGCTGCAGTCCGGGGGCAGCACAGAGTAGGACACGACTGAGCATGAACTTGAATGCAAGCGGCGGCCTGGAGCCGAGGCCAGGGCCTCAGCCCGCTGCCAGCCAACCGCCAGGTCACCCTGACCGGGGTGTGCCTGCGGCACGGCCATTCCTCGCCCTGGACCTGAGGCCACCTCCTTAACCTCTCCAGCCTCCCGCCTCACCCCTGAAACGCAGTCGGTCACAGCCGCCTGCCTCGTGGGGTTGGTGAGAATCACTGACATAATGCTTGCCAAGTGTTTATGTGGGGCCGGCGCAGTGTAGAGCCTGCTATTATCATCATTATGAAGAGAGTCACGGGAGCTGACCGCGCCTCAGCGGTGCCTGGCGCTCCACAGTCTACACAGCACTCCCATCTGTGGCCGCGTGGGAACCTCGAGGAAGCAGTGTGGCGTCTCGGATGGAGCCTCCAAAGGCCCACACTCCTTTTCTGGAGTCACGGAGCCCAACCGCTTGGCTCTGGCCTCATGATCCTGACCCACCAGCGGCTCGGTGTCTGTACGGCATCTGAATGTTTACAGGCTGGCTGCCTGGAGCACGTTACTTCACCTCTCTGAGCCTCAGTTTCCTCATCTGTAAAATGGGGGCAAGAGTACAGCTTCTCTCACAGGCTTATCGTGAAGAGTAAATGACATGCGTCTTCAAAGGTCCCAGAAAAGGGTCTGGCAGAGTCCGTGCTATGTACTTTTTTCGGGGAGGGGGCACGCCATGCAGCTTGTGAGCTCTTAGCTCCCCAGCCGGGGATCAACCCAGGGCCCCTGAAGAGGAAGCAGAGTCCTACCCACTGGACCACCAGGGGGTCCCCCCGGTGAATGCAACTTTTGGGTTGTGCCCTTGAAAAAACAAAAGAAACGAAGGAAGGAAGGAGCCTGCCCCGCCCTTCCCCTTCCTCCCTCTGTTACCTGTCCCCGTGTCACAGAGGGACGCGGGGCAGCCAGATCAGACCGTGAGGGAGCGGGCGAGCACTGGGGAAGCAGAGCAAGACGGAAGGACTCGGGGCTCAGGCTGTCAGTCAGCCCCCGCCACTCCCGGGCTGTGCCTGCTGCCCTTTCCTCTGCTCTGTTGCGAAAGCCTTTTGTCAGGGGGTCGCCAAGGGCTGGACACCACTGAACCAACGTTACAAGCCTTTTCTGACCTTTGTTACTACTGCAAAACCCAAATGCCAGCTGATGCGGGCCAGAGCAGTCCCGCCAAAAGGGGACTTTATGAACACCGAAGTCTCTTCTTTCCTTTTCCCCTCTTACATCAGTGCACGTGGGCATATGTATTGGAATATGTGATGGGTGCAGGCTTCCCGGGCTGAAGATGCAGGCGTGCAACAAATGCAGCTTTATTTCGCTGCACCTGAACGTAATGTCTCACGGCCCTGTTCCCTGGGGTGGGAATCTAAACCAGCCAATGCGTAGCGTCAGTCACTTCAGATTACTTCCAGCTAGGATGTGTCTGCCTTGAGCAAAGCAGGGTGAGTCCCAGCAGTCCACACACCTCCCTCTCTTCTCGGTGGCATTTCGGTCCTGGTTAGTAGCTGAAACAGAGCATCACAGTGTCACTGACCGAAGCCAGGCCAGCTGGTATTCGCGTGGGGCCAGAGCTGGGCGTCGCGCCGTGTGACTCATGACAGTTCTGAGTGCTCCGCATCCCTGCCTGGTTTCCGGCTGTGGAGTCTCAGCTGCCCGGGCCCAACACCACCTCGTCATGTGCCGGGAGCCAGCGTGAGGAGCTCCGCCCACGGCAAAGGTCATGAGGAAGGAGGCTTGGCATACGCAAAGGCGTGATCAAACCTCAGGAAACCCCCTGTTCCCGAGCATCTAACCCCCAAACCAGAGTCTGTTTTATGCTCTCACCTACACCTCTGACTTTACGGGGGGCTCTCCCCCATAACTGTTTCTCTCGGAGGAGTAAACATGCAGCTCCAAGGCAATAAAAATTCCTGGGCGTGACAGGAGTGTTTCAGCTTACGGATTCCTCTGAAGGTTATCTAGCCCACCTGTATAGGTTCGTCCGGCCACATGGGATTGTTTACAGCCTCCCAACCTGAGAGGCATGAGATGTTTTAGACTTACTAAAGGCATATTCTTCTGGGGAGTTAGAAATTATTAGTATAGTGGGTTGGTTAGGAATTATATTGGTGAAGGGTTTTTCATTTGTTGTGTCAATAATTGCTGCTAATTCCCTGCTCTGGGTGGGACAAGGATGTCTCAGGTCAAACCTCTCTGCTGACAGACCAGCTTGTGTGACAGGATTATCCATACTGCTGCCACTAGGCACATGATTGTTTACTACCTCTTAACCATAAACAGCACAGAGAGTTTTGGAGTATTTTGAGAGTCTTAATTAGCATAGGGCTTTTTCTTCTTGTTGAGTCAATGATTGCCGCCAGGCCTCCATGTCCTTAGGCACCTGGGAATATATTAATCAATGTATTTGGAATATAACAAAGGAAATATAGTAGCTTTTAAGGTTAGCAATACTAGACTTTTTGAGTTAATGGATTTTCTCTTTTGTAATAGATCACTGTGCTTTGTTATAAATCACTGTGTCCTTGCTATGTAAGAATGTAACTTTATCATATCTTAAGACTAAACAGATCTTAAGAGGAGCATTGGTGAAAGGATTTTCATTTGTTGGGCTGATGTTTGCTGCTAAATCTCCACGTTCCCTACCCTTATAATGAATATAACTAACATATAGGAAGAAATAAGTATTAACCTTTAAGATTAATCATGTTAACCTTGGATTAAATAAATTCCTTTCTTGATTGGAACTCACTACACCCTCACCCTATAGGAATGTAACTTTATTTGGAGGGTGGTGCCTGGTTTAAGAAAAAACACCCTTAGAAGAAATAAGTTTTTTGGTTATCAGAAAAAAGGGTCGTAAAATGTCAGCAGGTCTCACTCATGGCCAGAAGATGATGTACTTTTTTATACATTTATGTGAAGCACCTGATTTTGATAAAGGTCAGGACTGCTGACTCCCGCGTGACTCTGTATTCATCCCTATGTGTAACAAAAGGTATATAAGCAAACCCCAAAATAAAGAAATCGGATCAGTTTCCAGAAAGACTGATTCCCCCATGTCGCTTCTTTCTTGCTCCTGTTTTTCTGGCTGAATTCCCATCTGGAGCATGGATGCTATTCCACGTAATCCAAGTTATTCAGCCTCTTTTCCTCCACTGATCTTCCTACTACACTATCCATTTCTAATCTCTCTATATCTGTGATTAAATATGTATTTTCCCAAAGACGCCGACTCCGTCCCCACCTTCGCATTCCCTGGATCCACCGGGGCTGGACCCCGGCGGTCATGACCCCACAGCGCCATTGCACAGCTTCCTGGGGAGGTTCCTGGGCTCCCCAGCTGAGGCTGGAGCATGCAGACTGCTTCCAGGCAGCCCTCCCATCATCACGGCTTCCTAGGTTCCAGGCTCATGTCCTCTCTGATCTCAGATTCCCAAACTCCTGGGCCCCGTCCCCTGCCTGCCGAGCTCCTCTCCAGGGAACGAGGGCTGGAAGCGGTGCAGTCTCCTGGCTCTCCCTGCTGCGTACAGTGGAGCTGTTTCCCTGGCCTCTGCCCTGGTCCCCAGGACCGGCTCCCCTGCCCTGAGTCGGGGAGGCCTCGTGTCTGGGCTCGAATGCTTTCCCTGCTTCTGCCCTGGTCCCCAGGACCGGCTCCCCTGCCCTGAGTCGGGGAGGCCTCGTGTCTGGGCTCGAATGCAGGAGAGTCGGGGGCTGGAAGAAGTACAGGGCAGGACAAGCTCCCTGTTAAGAGACGATGCTCACCCCTCCCTCTTTATTCCTGCCCACACAGAGGACACCATAGTGAGAAAACGTGGTCCCCAGCAAGTCTAGGTTGAAAAATGATTCTGAAAAGTCACACTCTGAATGTGAAGATGTTTGAGAAATATCTTGACTAATACATTTCACTTATACTTTCCTTCAATGTATGTATAAGACTGATAATAAAGAACACTGCCTGAAAGAGCTCATTTGGTAAGAATAAAGTAAAACCTAAGAGATGCTGAAGCCTGTGTCCTAGATTAGTTGGTGGCCTTTTTTCTTTATTTATGGTACGCAAAATATCGGTGTTGGACAATTGATGGAGACTTAGATTTGATGAGCTTTGGTTGCTTCTAATATTCTCCCCACTTTGCAGATGAGGAAACTGAGGCCCAGAGAGGTGAAGTCAAGGTCATGCAGCCAGCAGACGGGGGGATGGGACGTGAGCAGAGGCATTGTCACTTTAGCCACAGGCCGTTCTGCGTCTGTGGGGCACCCTTCCCTTTCCCCGTCCAGGTTCATCCTCAGTTTCCTTTGCTGTTATCGAATATCTCATAAGGAAGTCAAGATTCAAGATGGCGGACTTCCCTGCTGGTGCTGCTGCTGCTGCTGCTAAGTCGCGTCAGTCGTGTCCGACTCTGTGCGACCCCATAGACGGCAGCCCACCAGGCTCCTCCGTCCCTGGGATTCTCCAGGCAAGAAGACTGGAGTGGGGTGCCATTGCCTTCTCCTCCCTGGTGGTACAGTGGATGAGAATCCGCCTGGCAATGCAGGGGACACGGGTTCCATCGCTGGTCCAGGAAGACCCCACATGCGTGGAGCAACTCAGCCCGTGGGCCACAACCACTCACTGAGCCCCGCCGAGCAACGAGAGACGCCCATGCACCACAAGGAGGAGGAGCCCCCGCCTGCTGCCCCTGGAGAAAGGCTGAGCCCAGCAGCAAAGACCAAGTGCACCTCAAACCTGATCAACTAATAAATCAGGTGGGGATGGCCTCTGTTTCACAGCTGGGGAAACCGAGGTCCACTGGAGAAGCGTGAGTTGGCCTCAGGGATCCAGCTGAGGAGAGTGAAACCAGCTCTAGACCCAGGTCTCCTATGGGGAGGGCCCCGCCCCTGTCCAGGGATACGCCCCACACTTGCGGACCGTCCTCAGCCACACACACACACCACACACCCCCAAGTGCACATATGTACCCAGACGCAGATACACGCAGAGCAGGGCTGGCTTCATTTCAGGATGCAAAAAACATTACCCGGCCGCACACTCCGCAATGCTGTCTGAGCAGCAGCGCCGGGCTGCTGGCGGGGAAAGTGGAACCACAAAGCGGTGGTTAATCCTCCACCTCAATTACCAGCAATAGTTGGGAAGGGCCTGTTGGCTCCTGGAACCAGAAGGAGCAACATCAAACGCAGCTCCTGAGTGCGCCAGGAGGAAGTCTGTTTCATTAGCCAGGAGGCGGCTCCTGTGTGGGGAGGGGAGAGGCCACGGGTCTCAGCAGAGAGAAGTGGAGGCTTGGGGGTCAAGTCCCAGCCCCACAAATGTGTGGCGTTGAGGACATCACTCCCCACCCCACCACTGGCTGGGAAGGTCCCTCTGGCATCCGCATATTTTAACAATCATAACGACAACTTGTGTACGTGGGAACCTCTGGGCCTTTGGGTCAGGGACCACCTCTGTCCTGCCCATCATCAGAGCTCTAGCACGAGGCCTGGCATATGGTCGGTGCTTAATAAATGATGGTTTAAAGACTGGATGGCCATCTCTTCCTATTCATACAAGCTTTCAGAAACCTCCTCTCATTTGATTTCATGATACTGGAGTTAGTATGTCCATTTTAGAGATGAGAAAACTAAGGCTCAGAGCAGCTGAGATGAAGCACAAGCTGTGACGTTAACCTGTGCGTTGCTTCTCCCCAGCTTTACACTATTTGACCTTCATTTCCTCTTCCCCCAACTTCTTTTTCATCTGAACACCCCTACACACACACACACACACACACACACACACACACACACACACACACACACACCGTACTTTCCGTACGTACAAACATGTCCATTGCTCAGACTGTCACACACCACAAGGCCGTATGTCTTTACAAGGAGGACATGAGGAGGAGAAGGAGGGTGGTGACATCGGCTCCTCGACATCTAATCTCCCTTCCTAATGAGACCCTGAATTTGCCAACTTGCTGCTTTGGGAGGAATTATTATAACTCCACCCTCAGCTTCAGAGGCAAGTGCTAATTAACCAAAGCCGCTTAGCATGTATTATTCTCCTGGCCACAGTTATTGATTGGGAGGTGGACAGATGACCCGAGGCAGGTCGATCAAGGCCAGCAAGATCCCTTTCCAGTACTCTTTTGAGCCACTAGGCAACTTTCCTTTCTGCTACTACATTTGAATCCAGAAACAAGAGTTCCAGAAACTTCTTAAGCCATCTTAGGAACACAAGGGCAGAGTCTGACCGAGCATGGAGCTAATATTGAGGCTGTATTGAGCAACTGTGAGCTGCTGGGTCAGGCTGCACCTGAAGGTGAGCCTAGCTCTGGCGTTTCAGTACCACGAGCCAATAAATTCCCTTTATTAGTGGAGTTGGGTTTTCTACAACTTGTAACTGCAGAAAAGTATCCTAACAGCTATAAGCAGTTTCAATACTATCTCCACAATCAACGCAATGACTGCTTTTATAGGTCCTCATAACCCTGCTTGTTATCAGGGCGGACTGCAGGAGAGCAGGAAGCGGGTATGAGGACCCTTCCTCCAGCTCCTTCCACACTTCTCTCCACAGTTTTGTTAGATAGTGACCTCAAGGCCTTACCTCCAATGCAAATCTAGGGAGAAGGCCCAGAAGCTGTCATGTGAGCATGGAGCTCAAGAGACCGCAGCAGAGGGCCCCAGGCTAGTCTCCCCAGCCCCACCTGAAAGGAGCCACATGGCCCACAAGCAGGTTCCTGTCTCTCCCGCAGCCTTGGTAGAAAGATCAGCTTTCCATAGGCAATGGTGATACGGTCTCATCCTTCCACCTCATCTTCCACTCTGTCCTCCACCAATCTCATCCACTGAGTCACTACCTTCTGAGACGTCACAGTTTCTCAAATGACTTATCCATTTAGAAGGTCCCTGGGGCTTCCCTGGTGATCCAGCGGCTAAGCCGTTGCCTTCCAGTGTCCGGGGCGCAAGTTCAATCCATGGTCAGGAGCTAGGCCCTCACGCGCCGCTTCTGGGGTGTGTGGCTTTGGGCAAATCACATCACCCTCTTTGTGGGAGGCTTTGCTGGGCAGATGGTAAAAAATCTGCCTCAACGCAGAAGACCTGGGTTCAGTCCCTGGGTCGGGAAGATCCCCTGGAGAAGGAAGTGGATACTGATGCCAGTATTCTTGCCTGGAAAATCCCATGGACAGAGGAGTCTGGTGGGCTATAGTCCATGGGGTCACAAAGAGTCAGACACGACTGAACCACTCACACACACACGCACACTCACACACACACACACACTCACACACACACACTCACACACAATCTGACCAAATCAGCAGTTAAAAGTGGAGAACTCTTCCAGGCTGTGATCAGAGGGAGACGTGACTACAGACGAAGGGTCAGAAAGACACAGCATTGGTGGGACTTCCTGGTGGTCCCGTGGCTAAGACTCCACGCTCCCACTGCAGGGGGCCTGGGCTTGATGCCTGGTCAGGGAACTAAGTCCATCAGGCCGCAACGAAAAGTCACACCATTGCCGACTTTGGAGCTGAAGGAAGGAGGCTATCAGCCAACACGAGTGAGTGGCCTTGAGAAGCTGGACAAGGCAAGGAAACAGAGGCTCCCCCAGAGCTCCCTAATGCAGCCCTGTCGACAGTTTATTTAGCCCGGCGAGACTCACGTCAGGACTCAGACCTCCGTGAGGATCCGTGGGTATTGCTCAGCCGCTGAGTTTGTGGCGTCCACTGCAGCAGCCACGGGAACCTGATGCAGACCCTGAGCCTCATGCTGCTCATCTGGGATGCAGGTAACAGCCCCGAACTCCACGGGGGCCTGGGAGACCTAGAGGTTGAGAGCCCAGCCCTGAAACCCCCAAGTCTAAGGTTCAAGCCCAGACTGACGCAGGGGTCCAAACTCTCACCCCAGGTCGGATGGCCCCGGGAAAGCTGCTCCCTACCTCGTGAGGCCCCACCCCGACGCTTCCGGGCCTTGGATCTTGAGCTGTCTCACGGGGCCAGGCCGGCGGGGGGTGGGGGTGGGGGTGGGGGGTTAGGGATTAAGGGATTAAGGGATTAAGGGGCTGGAAGTCCTGGGCAGGGCCTGGGTGCTGGCCCAGGTGTCAAGGGCCGCCTGGGAGTCGGCGGAGGGGAGCAACGCCCCGAGTCTTGTCCCTCACGCCTTCCATCAGCCCTCGCGGAGCCTCTCTCCAGGGAGCAAGCAAAGGAGAGTCTGTCTCCCACCTCAACCGAGACCCAGGTCAGCCTCCCATCTCCCCGGTTCTTTCACTAACCACTGTCCCCAGAGGTTTCATAAAGAGGGACTGGGGTCACACATGGGGCAGAAAGATAAAGCCAAACGCCAGATTGGCCCCCTACCAGCTATGAGAACTCGAACCAAGGACGTTGTCTCTCTGAGCCTCCTCACTGTCCCTCATCAGAAAAATGGGGACAAGGATGTCCCTGGTGGTCCCGCAGAGAAGGATCAGCCTGCCCCGGCTGCCTGGCTGGAGACAGGTGAGTCAAGCTTGTCACATTCAGGGCAGCGGGCTGATGACTTGTTCACTTTAATAAAGACAGATTTTGGTAATGTTAAAGAAAAAAAAAAGAATCTGCCTTCCAACGTAGGGGACCCGGGCTCGATCCCTGGTCGGATAACTAAGGCCCATGTGCCACGGAGCAATGAAGCTCAGGCCCCACGAGTAACGTGACCACGCGCCACAGTGAAGAGGGCACACGCCCTGCAGCTGCTGAGCCCCAAGCCCCAGAGCCGGGCACCGCAGCGAGAGGAAGGCCACGCACGGCAGTGAAGGCCCCGTGCAGCCAACAACAAACAGGGAAAGAAAATGGAGACCAGAGGAGTACCTAGACAGCGCGTTAAAAAGTGGAGACATCACTGCTGATAAAGGTCCATCTAGTCAAAGCTACGATTTTTTTCCAGATGGTCACGTACAGATGTGAGAGTTGACTGTAAAGGAGGCTGAGCACCGAAGACTTGATGCTTTTGAACTGTGGTGCTGGAGGAGATTCTTGACAGTCCCTTGGACTGCAAGGAGGTCCAACCAGTCAATTCTAAAGGAGATCAGGTCTGAATGGTCATTGGGAGGACTGTTGCTGAAGATGCAGCTCCAGTGCTTTGGCCACCTGAGGATAAGAGCCAACTCACTGGAAAAGCCCCTGATGCTGGGGAAGATTGAAGGCGGCCGGAGAGGGGACAACAGAGGACGAGATGGTCGGATGACATCGCGACTCCGTGGATGTGAGCCGGAGTAAACTTCAGGAGAAGAGAAGGACTAAGGAGCCTGGCGTGCTGCAGTCCACAAACAGCCGGACACAACTTAGCGACTGAGCAACACCGTCACTACTAAGGTTGTTAACTTAGCACCACATGAATACTCATGTAACGTGTTCAGCAAGGATTAGAAACACAGTAAGTGCTAAATAATGGTTATCATTAAGTACCCACCCCTACACACACACAAAGGAGAAAGAAATAGTTTCTAGGTCAGCACAGTCAGACCTGACAAGTGCTTATTAATGGCCTGTTCTGTTGTCGCTCAGTAGCCCAGTGGTGTCTGACTCTTTGTGACCCCATGGACTGCAGCGCGCCAGGCTTCCCTGCCCTTCACTGTCTCCTGGAGTTTGCTCAAGCTCACGTTCACTGGGTCGATGATGCCACCCAACCATCTCGTCCTCCCTTCTCCTCCTGCCCTCAGTCTTTCCCAGCATCAGGGGCTTTTCCAATGACTAGCCTCACCTCATCAAGTGGCCAAAGTACTGGAGCTTCAGCTTCAGCATCAGTCCTTCCAATCAGTATTCAGGATTGATTTCCTTTAGAATTAACTGCTTTGATCTCCTTGCTGTCAAGGGACACTCAAGAGTCTTCTCCAGCCCCACAATTTGAAAGCATCAATTCTTCAGCCTTCTTTATGGTCCAGCTCTCACATCTGTACATGACTACAGGAAAAACCATAGCTTTGACTACACAGACCTTTTTGGCAAAGTGATGTTTCTGCTTTTTAATATGCTTTCTAGGTTTGTCATAACTTTTCTTTCAAGGAGCAAGAGTCTTTTAATTTCATGGCTGCAGTCACCGTCCGCAGTGACTGTGGGTAAGGCCCAATCAAACCCTAACAGAAACTGGAGGACACACATCCTTTCCCTTCCGGGGGACTCGGCCTCAGGGAGAAAGGGAGACCAGAATTCACAGCGCAGCAGGCCAGGGTTCAGGGCGGAGCTGCTTTCTGGGAAAAGACAGCGGAGGGCAACCAGGGGTCGCAGAGGGCAGCAAAGGTGGGGCGCGAGAGCCCCTGGTGCTTGGCAGCCGTTTATGGAGCCAAAACTCCATCCCAAACACTGTCCAACTCTTAAACCTTTAGGTGGTAGAATCCTCACACCAGCTCTTAGAAAGCACGCTATTATTATACCCATTTCATAGACAAGGAAACTGTGCCCAGAGTAGCCTTCCCAATCTTGGACGCTGGTATGAGGCAGACAGGGTCTATGGGCGGGTCCTGGCACTCCAGCGCTTCCCAGACTTCAGCACACACTGGAGTCTTCTGGGGATCTTGTTAAAATGCGGTCTGGCTCAGCAGGGCTGGCCAAAGGTCCAGCCACCCTATTTCCAACAAGCTCCACAGACCATACTTGGAGCTTCTGGCTCTATATTGCCCCTTACTACGTATCCTTGGCCTGGAGAATCCCAGGGACGGGGAGCCTGATGGGCTGCCATCTATGGGGTTGCACAGAGTCGGACACGAGTGAAGCGACTTAGCAGCAGCAGCAAGTGTTCACTGGAGACTTAAGAGATGTGGGCTCGATCCCTGGATCAGGAAGATCCCCTGGAGAAGGAAATGGCATGTCTGACTCTTAGTGACCCCATTAACTATAGCCCACTAGGCTCCTGTCCATGGAATTCTCCAGGCAAGAATACTGGAGTGGGTTGCCATTTCCTCTCCAGGGGAATCTTCCCGACCCAGGGATCGAACTCCAGTCTCCTGGGTTGTAGGAGACTGAACCACTGAGGAAGTCCCAGGAAAGGGCAACCCGCTCCAGTAGTCTTGCCTGGAAGTTTCCGTGGACAGAGGAGCCTGGCAGGCTGCAGTCCACGGGTCGAACAAGAGCGGAGCGCGACGGCGCACAGCGCACACACGTTGCTATTATTAACAGGAGTTTTGCTGTGGTTCCCGGTAGGTAAGCAGGGACTTGGAGAGCTTCATTTGCCCAGGTCGTGGAGCTGGCAAACAAGAGTTAGGACTTGAGGCCAGGGCTCCTGATCACATCGGTACACCAGGCTGACGTAACCCGGAAGGATGCCCAGGAGGAAGGGTGCTGAACCCACCGACAAAAAGGGGCTCCTCGGGGGCCTGAGACCTCGCTTTGGCAATTCCAGATCTTGGTCCCAGGGTTGGGACCAACCTTGGTCCCCTTGGTCCCGGGGGCTCTGTGGGGCTCCAGCAGGTCCGGAGAGGTGGGGGTGCCTAATTTTCCAGACGGAGATGCAGCTGCCTTCAGCCAGTCAGCTCTGGCTTTTCATCCCCATCCCAGGCGGTCGGAGGAGGGCACTCCCCACCCCACCCCCGATCACCCAAGGGCGCCTCCGCCACCCACCGCCAGTCCTTAGGGGCTGGGATGCCCGGGGTGGTGGCTCCTGCCAGGAATCTGAGCTTAGTCACTAAGGCCCTCGCCGCCTGCCCTAATCCCAGCTAATCTGTGCTAAACCCTGCTGCGGGCTCACTCCTGGGCGTCATGGATCCGGGCTTCACGGGGCGCGCCTCTCTCGCCCTGCTCACACCACGAGCTTCATGCTTCCCCGACCCCAGCCCCCCAACAGCACCAGCCGACCCCCACAGGGAGCACCAGAGGAAGGGCTCTGGCAGCTCTGGTCTAGGCCGACAAACCCATGTCACAGACGGGAAAACTGAGGCCCAGGAGGAAGACACTTGCCTGGGGCCAGCAGAGCTGCACTCTGGAATTCCGTGGACTGCATCTCCTATTCCCGTCTAAACGCGTGCTCTCACGCTTAGGCCAGGCCTTGGCGGTTAGGTGTTGAGTGAACCTGGACCTGTGGGATCATCCCAAACAGCACACTGAACAGGCAAAAAAGACAAGACTGTGGCTGCAAAGTTAGTGAGAGAGACGAAGGGGTGGAATATTCTGGAAGGCGCAGGGAAAAACAGTAAAATGTGCCTTTTTATATGAAATGCACGCGTGCTAAGTCACTTCTGTCGTGTCCAACTCTGTGTGACCCTCTGGACTGTGGCCCACCAAGCTCCTCTGTCCATGGAATTTTCTAGGTAAGAATGCTGGAGTGGTTGCCATGCCCTCCTCCGGAGGAGCTTCCGGACCCAGGGATGCAACCTGGGCCCCTGCGCTGGCAGGCGGGTTCTCTCCCACTAGCGCCACCTGGGAAGTCCGAGTCATATGAAAACCTGCCAGAAATACTGGTTGCTGGAGCCTGAATGCGCCCGCTTTTCTTTGCTTTTCTTTCACTTTTAAAAACGTAAATCACGGGGCTTCCCTGGTGCCCAGTGGTGAAAGATCCACCTTGCAACGCAGGGGACATCAGTTCGGCTGGGGAAGATCCCACGTGCCACGGGGCAGCTAAGCCCGTGGCCACACACACTGAGCCTGCGCCCTGGAGCCCCCGCTCCGTAACAAGAGGAGCCCCCTCTCAGTGAGAGGCTGAGCGCCACAGCTGGAGACGAGCCCCCACGCTCCCCAACCAGAGAAAGCCCGCCCAGCAAGGAGGGTCCAGCACGGTCATAAGTAAATTTTAAATAAATAAAATGTAAACTCGTATTTTCCAGGTCAAGCTGCTGGCAGTTTACGTGCATATTCCATTTAATCCTTTTAGCTAGAGATTATATTACCCTTGTCTTACAGATGCAGAAACTAATCGGAATCAGGTGTTAGGTCACTTGCCAGAGATCACGCAGCTAGAGACTGATGTGAGATTTAAACCCAGGTCTGCGCTTTTTTTTTTTTTCCAACTGAATTGAACTAAAAGTGTGTTGAGAGCTTTCAGGCCTGAAGTTCGTGGCTCTGTTGAAACAGTTTATATTTTTGAACTGGTCTTCTTGCAAAGGCCGCTCTTCTGCAGCCTGGTGCCTGAGCCTGTCCCCAGCCTCTGCCCAGGTCAGCCCGTGGCTCCCAGAAGGAGGCACCACTCTGTCCCCAGCCTCCTCTGGAAGCTGTTCCTCTGTGAGAAATCTCCCAGGAAACATGCGAGAGTCTGTGCACCAAGCAGCCGCTTGTCCAGGCAGAGCAGAGAGAGCATGAAACATGGGGCGTGGGGGAACGGGCTATCAGTCTCACGCAAGCTAACCCCTGGCGTCACAGGACAGACACTCTTCTGAGACCGGAGACAGAAAAGCCAGGGAGACACTTCTGCTCTCTGCTCCTCAGTCTGCCCACCTGTAAAACGAGAGCCTTTGACTAGGTCAGAGGTGGCAGGAGGCACAGCACACCGGCCACTTCTCGCCATTCCAGCTCTCGGGGCAGACACTTCTGATCGATCCCGGGGTGCTTTCCTGCTGAAACACGTCAGCCTCAGCTACACAACTCCCAACAGTCACCAAACACCAAGGAAAGAGGTGCCAGAGGAGATGGAATATTTTGCCTTCCCAGGACCAGGGCAGTTCAGCTTCTGCCCAGCCCTGCCATTCAGCCACTATCTCCCACTCCCCCAGGGCCCTCAGCCGTGAGGTTTGTCTGCTCCAGGAAAGTGTCCTCCACTGTGATGAGTGAGACTGCTGGGCCAAGCCTAACAGCCACGGGGCAGGCTCCTCTGTCTCCTTCCTTGTGGTGAGAGGAAGGACACTTAGCAAGCCCCCTGAAGACCTGCCCCCGGCAGCACCTCCTGGCAGGCCTGCTTCCCAGGCTTGCCGCAGGGAGGCTCAGCACTCCTGCAGGCAGACGTCGCTCAGCTGCCCCTGAAGACCACACTGGCTCAGACTGAAGTTCGGAAAGGAAGGAAGTAGGAAGTTGGGGTGAGCCAGGGAGGCATCCCACAGAGCTGTGGCTTTCCCATATCCACACCCCCAAGCTTTCGCATGCGCAGCTCCCTCTACGCTGACCGCTCTGCCCCTTTGTCGGCCCGATGAGCTCCTGCTCACTGCTTGAAACCCTACTCAGATATCCTCTCCTCTGGAAAGCCTTCCTCGCCTCCCCTCCCGGCAGTCCCCCACTTCTTCTTGGGTATGCCGTCTGCGTATTGCCTACACACTTCTTTCTCGAGGTCACTGGAGTGGAGTTGCTTCCTTGCCTACTCTCTTTAGACTGTAAACTCCTTGAAGGCAGAACTACATCTCATTCAGTCAAGGACTTGGCACAGAGCACAAACTCACTAAATACGGATCCAACCCCAAGCCCTGCCCCCTGAGACGTTTAAACTATCTCAAGCTAATGAACCAGGAACAAGTACCATTATCCCCAATTTGCAAGTTGACTCACTCAGGTCAAGAGGCATGCCAAAATGTCGTCCGCTCACGCCACTAGCTAAGTCAGGGCAAGGATCTGGATGCCCAAGCTCGCCAACATTCCAAGGGGGGGAAGTGGTCTCTCCTTTTGGTGCTGCGTAAGAGCGGACCAACCCTGAGCATCCACTCGTGTTTTTCCACTGTTTATATGCTGAGGCTGGAGCCGTCCCTCCAAGCGGGAGGAGCTACCATTGTCGGAAGGCTGCAGCCTCTGTTTCGGCAAATGCTTTTTAAGAAATCAAAACAAAAGTGTTAACATCCTTGATAAACAAAGAGCTCTTACAAGTAAATAAAAGTAAAAGCTCAGTAGAAAACAGATAAAAGTCACGGACAGGCAAGCCACAGAGTTTTAAATAATTCAGTGAGCATTCACTGAGCAACTACTACGCGTGAGGCACTATTCCAGACGCTGCAGGTGCACTGAGCGGGACGAGGCCCTGCTCTCGTGGAGCAGCCTCGCGAGAAGGGGGCAGACATGATTAAAGAATGAACAGGTGTGTCTCATGCAGAAGGCGGCGTATGTATCGAGTCAGTTCCTAGGCGTCCGGAGGTCCCCGAGGAGAGAGGGGTCTGGAGTTCCCAAGGAGGAGGAAGACAAACATCTCGTTTTCTCTACGTTCCTTCCTCTTGGTCACTTAAAACGTCTTTTTCTTTAATTGGTGATTACATAACAAACAACTCAGTTTAAACTCTGTTCTAAGGATTATAGAACAACAGTGTGTCCTGCTTGAGGACAGTTTCTCCTTCTTGAAAACCTTTGGGCTAATCCTGTTATCTTAAAATGTAAACTATGGGAGTGGGTCTAGTGAGAGCTTTACAACCTTGAGACATTCTTTTGATTTATTGTAGTAACTAATTTAAAAAGTATTTAACTCCCTTGCTAACACTAGCGAGAGGGACGCTCTCCGTCCCCCTTCCGAGTCTACGTCAGAAACTTTCTCTGTCCCTTTTCTTACTTTAATAAAACTCTGCTACACAAAAGCTCTTGAGTGATCAAGCCTCGTGCCTGGTCCCGAAGCTAAGTCTTCTCCTTCGGTGATCGCGAATCTCACCCAGTTCACTGCAAGCTCTCAGTTCTGCGTAGCAGAGTGCCAGAGCTAGGGTAGGCAGGAGGGTCAGGAAAGACGCCTCAAGAAGGCACTGGACGGCTTACAATGGTGAAGACATTCGAGCAACCACAGTGTGCACCAGCAGAACAGACACGTGGGCAAAGATGCGGTGTGCTTATTGGGCTGGCCAAAAAGTTCATTCCGCTTTATACCATCTTCATGGCGAACCCGAATGAACTTTTCGGCCAACCCAATACAGCCTGGAATACTGCTTAGCCATAAAAGAGGGTGAAATAATGCCATCTGCAGCAACATGGGCGGGCATAGCGATTACCAAGGTATTCAGTGGTGGTACTGAGTGCAGTAACACACATGATATAACTTACATTTGGAGTCTAAAAACTGATGCAAATGAACTTACTCGCAAAACGGGAACAGACTGGGAATTCCCTGCCCCGTCAGTGGTTAGTACTCCACGCTCCCACTACAGGGGGTGAGGTTCAGCCTCTGGTCAGGGGGCCGAGGCCCCTCAAGTCACGCAGCACAGCTGAAAAGAAAAACCCAGATTGACAGACACAGGAAACAAGCCAGGCGTGCTCACCCAGGCGGACGGGGAGGACTCTGGGCCTAGCAGTCGCACGGCGCTGTGTACGGGGTGAGCAGCGAGGGCCTGCTGCGCATCACAGGTCCATAGCCGTATCTTGTGATAACCCACGAGGGGAGACAATCTGGGAGGAAGGCGTGCCTGCACACACACACATGCGTGCTCAGCCGCTCCAGTCGTGCCCAGCTCTTTGCGAACCTGTGGATTACAGCCCGCCAGGCTCCTCTGTCGGTGGATTCTCCAGACAAGAACACTGGCGTGGGTTGCCATGCCCTTCTCTAGGGGATCTTCCTGACCCAGGGATTGAACCCCAGTCTTCTGCGGCTCCTACGACGCAGGCGGATTCTTGACTACTGAGCCAGCAGGGAAGCCCACATATACACACGCACAGGTATATATGTGTATATGACTGAGTCACTTTGCTATATAACATGACACTGTAGATCAGCTATAATTTTTTAATGGGTAAAAAAAAAGCAAGTGCTGATATCTGAATGACAGAACCACTCCTGAGGAGGGGCCGGCGAGGCAGGACAAGCTCTCTGGGGAGGAAGGAGCTCACACTGCCAAGAAGCCAAAGGAAGGTGAGTGTGGCCAGAGAGGAGGGGCAAGGAGGGGTGTGTGGCCAGAGAGGAGGGGTGCGGAGGGCGAGTGGACAGGAGGGCCCAGCGCACAGGGCTCAGTGAGCTGGGAGAGTTGAGACGTGAGAGAGGCAGGAACCACCAGAAGCAGGAGAAGGACACGATCTGGCTGCATTTTTTCATCACTTTGGCTGCTGAATGGAAGTCCACAAAAGAGGGGCCAGAGGGAAGTAGGGAGTGCAGTCAGGAGGCACCTCATCCATCCAGCACAGGCGTGACGAGGACTTGGACTGAGGGCGTGCCTGGGGTGGGAGTGTAAAGATTCAGGATGTCTGGGGGAGTAAGTCCCAGGATTTGCTGATGATGGACTGGATTTGGGGGTGAGGGGGAAAGGGGAGTCGAGGATACTGTATGTATCTTGCCTGGGGTAGACGGTGGTACTTCCTCTTGGATGGGAAATATGGGAGGAAGTGGGAGGGAAGGAGCTGGTTCAGACAGAGGTTTGGATCTTAGTTTCCCAATCAGGGATCGAACCTGTGCCCACTGCACTAGAAGCATGGGGTCCTAACCACTGGACAGCCAGGGAGGCCCCCGGGAGCTCTGAAGCAGTGACATTCGCTGACGTCAGCTGAGCTGTTCCCGTGTGCCTGGCACTTCCATCACGGGTTTGAGGCCAGATAGTTCTTTGTCCCGGGGCGGTCTTGGACCCTGTAGGGTGTTTAGCGGCATCCCTGGCCTCTGCCCACTGGATGCCAGTAGCCTTGTGCACACACACACACACACACACACACACACACACTCAGCTGGAAAATCAAAACCGTCTCCAGACATTGCCTACTGACTCCCTGGGGTAAAACCACTCCTGACAGCAGACGCTGCTCTTCACAGATTCTCTCAGCTAATCCTTGCAAGCACCCTGTGAATTCAGCCACCACCCCCAACTTATTACAGATGAATTCAGCCACCACCCCCAACTTACAGATGAAATCTTATGAATTCAGCCACCACCCCCAACTTACAGATGAGACCCTATGAATTCAGCCACCACCTCCAACTTATTACAGATGAAATCCTATGAATTCAGCCACCACCCCCAACTCACAGCTGAGACCCTATGAATTCAGCCACCACCCCCAACTCAAAGCTGAGGAAAACAGAGGCCCGGACGAGCTACGCCCCTCTTTGGCCAGGTGGCCATCTGCGGCGAGACACCTTGGAGTCGGGGGCGTGGACGTGCCTGCGGTTCGCAGGAGCAGGTAGGGTGACGAGCGCATTGCAGTTGGTCGTCACTGGTGTCTCAGTGGGGCTGACCCCATGGACTGGGGGAGGCGTCCCACTGCTGCCCGCCTTGCAGGTCAGTTCTCCGACCAGGGCCTGAGCCTAGGCTACAGCAGTGAAAGCCCCGAATCCTAACTACTAGGCCACCCGGGAACCCCCACTTTTCTTCTGAAGAACATCATTCCTCCTGGTATCGCTCTTGTCTCCTGAGTCGCCAGTTTCTCTCTTTTCTGGATCGTCCCCGTGAGCAGCCACAGGCAACGCCACCCTCCCTGTATCTCACTCCCCTCCAGCTCCCACCCCGTTTCTCCACTCCCCTTCACAGCAGCGCTCCTGAAACAGCTGGCACAGGCTGTCTCTTGCAAACCTCACCTCCCCTGCTCCCTGCCGTCCTCTAACTCCCGGCCTCCGTGCCAACTGAGCCCACCGGTCACCCCCCTGTCCCCGCCTCACTGGCCCTCTCAGCAGCCTTGGACACACTCGGCCTCCCTCCCTCTTGAAGCACCTTCTTTCCTGGCCATCTTTTGTTGTTGTTTTTTAAAAAGTTGCGAAGTTGTGTCTGACTCTTTGCGACCAGGCTTCCCTGTCCTTCACCATCTCCCAGAACTTGCTCAAACTCATGTCCACTGAGCCAGGGATGCCATCCAACCATCTCATTCTCTGTCGCCCCCTTCTTTTGCCTTCAATCTTTCCCAGCATCAGGGTCTTTTCCAATGAGTAAGTTCTTCGCATCAGGTGGCCAAGGTATTGGAGCTTCAGCTTCAGCATCAGTCCTTCCAATGAATATTCGGGACTGATTTCCTTTAGGATGGACCGGTTGGATCTCCTTGCAGTCCAAGGAACTTTCAAGAGTTTTCTCCAACACCACAGCTCAAAAGCATCAATTCTTCAGCACTCAGCCATCTTTAGGGTCTAACTCTAACATCTGTCCGTGATTAGTGGAAAAACCGTAGCTTTGACTACATGGACCTTTGTTGGTATCTTGACTTTCCTCAGCTCCTCTGTTCCTCCTCTGAATGTTAAAAGGACCCAAAAGGGACTGTCCTGGGGGTCCAGTGGCTAAGACTCCACACTCCCAATGCAGGGGGCTCGGGTTCCATCCCTGGTCAGGGAACTAGATCCCACACGCCGTGACAAGAGTCCACAACGGCGCAACTAGAGTCCACAAGCCGCACCCGAGACCTGGTGCAGCCAAATAAACAAACACGTAATTGTTAACAAGTAAAACACGAGGGCCCAGGGTCTGGGTTCCCTTCACTTCCTACTCACACAAAAGGGAAAATAGACATGGCTAGCACACACAGAAAAATGTGATCAGCCCCAGCTGTAACAAAAAGAAATGTCCAATAAAACAAATGGGATATATTTTCAATTTATCACAATGTCAAAGACTCAAAAGATGAATAATACTCAGTGTCAGTGTGGATGTGGGGAAATGGGCACTTCCATTCACCGCCGGTGAGAAAGATAAATGGGACCTTTTGTGGACGGCAGTTTTGCAATAGCTATCTGCAGACACATAAAACAGAAGAGAATGATCTGTCCTCTGCTTTGTCCTAAAATTGCTTTATTGACATAATTTAAGAATTGCAGAAAAGTTGCGAGAATAAAACAAGGAGGGAATTTCCTGGTGGTCCAGCGGTTAGGACTCCACGCTTTTAGTGCTAAGGGCCCAGGTTCAGTCCCTGGCCTAGGAAATGAGGTCCTGCAAGCCACACATACACAGCATGGCCAACAAAGTGTAAAGAACAATAAACAGAAAAGAACAAAGAGTTTGCAGGTGCCCTGCTCCAGATCGCCCGGAGCCCACAAATGATACCGTCTTACTACCTTGGTGCTGCCCCTCTCCCACCGTGTGCATTTATTTACAGTCTATATACACTCATATACTGGGTGTTTACAGCCCACGTAGTACATGTTTGTTTGTTTCCCAAACCACGTAGTAGTGAGTTGCAGGCATGATGTTCTTTTTCTGTAAACACTTAAGTATGCGTTTCCTGAAAGTATGGAATTCCCTTCTATAACTACAATACAATTATCAAAATCAGGAAATTAATACATTGATACAACACTCTGCTCTAACCCATGGATCTCATGGCAATCTCACCAACTGTCGAAATAACATCCATTTCAGCAAAAGAGAATCCAAGATCCTGTGCCACGCCCAGCCACTGGTATCTCCTTAGGGCCCTTTAATCTGGAGCCGTTCCTCAGACCTTTGTATTTCACGAAACTGACGTTTTTGAAGAGTCCAGGCAATTTTTTTTTCATAGAACGTCCCTTGGTTCAGGTTTGTCTGACGCTCCTGGGGCTTGGCGAACTGCAGTTCACAGGCCAAATGTGGGGCCTGCCTGTCATTTTTCTACAATGACGTGAGCTGAGAATGGCTGTACCATTTTTAACCGGTGGGGACGGGAGCAAAAGCCTAGTCCACGACACTTGGAAACTGAACGAAACTCAGTTTTCACAGATCCCTTGTCCACAGATAAGGGCTCACTGGAACACGACCACACCTGCCCATTGCGTTCTGTGTGGCCCTTCACCCTGTAACTGAGGCGTTATGACACACGCTCGTCCTCTCAGCCCTTTGCCTGGCTGCTCGGAGCTCGACGGGTCACTGGCCCAGCTACACCTTGACAAGCTGCGTATCACCGTCACACAGCTTTTTACTATTTCCAGTGCCCAGCCATCATGTCAAAACAAGAAAACAGGACACTGACTGTCGCACCTTTTTTATCGTGTCCGACTCTTTGTGACCCCAGGGATTATATAGTCCATGGAATTCTCCAGGCCAGAATACTGGAGTGGGGAGCCTTTCCCTTCTCCAGGGGATCTTCCCAGCCCAGGGATTGAACCCAGGTCTCCCGCATTGCAGACAAATTCTTTACCGGCTGAGCCACAAGGGAAGCCCTTTTATTGTGGTAAAATACACAAACTATGAAAGTTGCCATTGCAACCACTGCTAAGTGAACGGTTCAGGGGCATTAAGCACAGCCCCACGCTGGGCGGCCATCGCCCCCACCCACCTCCAGAACGCTTCATCTTGCAGAACCGAAACTCTGCCCCATTGAGCAAAAACTCCCTGTTCCCCAGCTTCCAGCCCCTGGCAACCACTATTCTACTTTCTGTATCTATGAATCTGACTACTCTAAGGACTTTTTAAAAATATATTTATTTATTTATGTATTTGGCAGTGCCATGTCTTAGTTGCGACACGTGGGATCCAGTTCCCTGACCAGGGGTCGAGCCCAGTCCCCCCGCACTGGGAGCCCAGAGTCTCAGCCACGGGACCCCAGGGGAGTCTCCTCAGCTACCTTCCACGACTGGCTTCTTTCACTTAATGTTCTCGAGATCCATCCGTGCTGCACCACGTGTCGGAACCCCTTCCCTGTTTGCACACTTATTTGCTTTTGGCGGCTCTGGGTCTTTGCTGCTGTGCACGGGGGCCTTGCTCGGCTGCGGAGAGCGGGGGCTGTCTCTAGGTGGGCGTGCGGGCTTCTCATCGCACTGTTGTTCCCTCTCTCGTTACGGAGCACGGGCTCTAGGGCGCACGGGCTTCAGCAGTCGCTGCAAGTGGGCTCAGGAGATGCGCCTCGTGGTCTCCAGAGCACAGACTTAGTAGCTGGGGCGCACGGGCTCAGCTGTCCTGCAGCATGTGGGCACTTCCCCGGTCAGGGGTTGAACTGGCGTCCCCTGCACCGCGAGAGGGATCCGTAACCCCTGGACCAGGGCCACCCTCCTTCCTTTTAAAGAACACTCTGTTGCATGAGCGAATCACATTTAGCCCATCCACGCACCCACTGGTGCGCAAGCGGTGCGCTTTCAAGGTCCAGTGGGCTGTGTCCTTTCTAGTGCAATGAGATGGCACAGCGTTGTCTGGACTGTGCAGTGACGCTGCTTCTGCGCTAAGAGAATGCAGTGTATGTCCTGGTCCACTGTGCCTAAGGTATTTACTATTAGTCATCTATACAGAGACTGGCTGGCCCTTGTCTCGTTTACCCTGGCTTCACAGCAGCCCCGGGGCGTTCCTGCATGTAGGATTCCATTGCACGCCAGTGCTGCATGGTTCCCATTTCAAATACAGGCTCAGGTGCTCAAGCTCTTTGTCCACAACTTTGTACGGGTTTCCCACAAATGCATTTGACTCTTTCCTCTCAGCTGTGCCAACACAAGCCCTGTACCTGGCCCAAAACCATCCCCAGCCCCCGACCCCACCCCCAGCCAGCCCTGCTCTTTCTCACCCAGACGTCAGTCACTTCTGTGTTTCCTGATTCCTCTGTTGCGCCCAGCCCTGGGGAAGCCGACACTTGGGGAAGGGAGGGGTGGGGGTGGGGTGGGGGGAGTGCTGCTTATGGACCAGAACTGTTCCGGCCTTCCCCACCCACACACCCACCATCTTCCTGAAATTAATCATACAGTCTGCAAATTACAGGATCTGAGACACAGGGCCCCTCAGTACGTGTGAGTCACAGAACTGCTGAGTTTCCTAGCTCTTGGGTTAATAGAAGTTGAGAATGGAAGAAATACAGGACCTTAGACCAGTAAAATGTTAGGGTTGCGGAATCTTAATATGCTAAATTGTTAAAGAATAAAAAAGCACTGGGCTCCATGGTGGCTCAGTGGTAAATAATCCACCTACTATGCGGGAGGCACAGGTTCGATCCCTGGCCCTGGAAGGTCCCACAAGCTTCAGAGCTACTACACCCATGCGCCCCAAGTACTGAGACTGTGCTCTGGAGCCCAGGAGCCGCTACGACTGAAGCCCGGGGCCCCAGAGCCTGCGGTCAGCAACCAGAGAAGCCACCAGAATAAGGAGCCTGCCCACCGCAACCCGAGAGGAGCCCCCACTCAGCGCAACCAGAGAAAAGGCCAGGCTGCAGTGAGGACCCAGCACAGCCCACAAATAAATCATTTTTAAAAGTAAAATAAAAACCCTGAAACGTCCAAGCCCTGACCACATGGCCTCCCCTGCCCAGCTTGCCCATCCCCTCTCTCCCCACCTCCCTACCTCTCCCTGTTGACAGACTGACCACTCACGGATCTCCCCAAACGCCACCCCACTGGTGTGCACCCCATCATTCCCCTGGGCAGAGGCCACAGACCCCTCTATCCTCAGGTTCACTTCCAGACTACAAGTCACTTTAATTCTCAGAGCTTCAGTTTCCCATCTAGAAAATGGGGGTGGGGAAAAGAGCCCCCTCTCAAAGCGTTGCTGTGGGGTGAAATCAGAGCACGCAGGAAATGCTGAGCCCAGCGCCGGCGCGAGCCGAGGCGCTCCAGGCGGCGGGGGAGGGCGCTCCGGCTCCAGGGCCCTTGCTGAAGGCTCCAGGCACATGGCTGCCGGGGGGCACGAGCAAAACCATTTGATTGTGGTGTTGAACTGGAGCCCAGAAAGAAGGGGGGTGTGCTCCTGGCAGGGAGGTGCGGCCAGCGGGTGGATTACCCTTAACTGGCTCCATTTAGACGATGGCGGAGGATGAGGGGCAAGGGTGGGGTGAGGTCAGCATGTGAGGTCAGCCTGCGCCGAGGTGGCTGACCGGTCACAGGGAGGGGCGGAGGGACGAAGCGGGGAGTCCGTCATGAGCCTGCTGGGCAGGGGTTAAAGTTTCAGCTCTGAGAGGACTCACCTGGCAAGCAAGGAAAGGAGCAGCGTCCTTACTGAGCACCTGCTGTGGGCCTGGGCGTCCCAGGTGGCGCTAGTGGTCAGGAGCCCGCCTGCCAAGCCAGGAGACCTAAAAAGCTTAAAATCGATCGCTGGCTGGGGGAGATCCCCGGAGGAGGCATGGCAACCCACCCAGGATTCTTGCCTGGAGAATCTCATGGACAGAGGAGCCTGGCGCGCTACGGCCCATGGGGCTGCAGAGTCAGACACGCCTGAGCGGCTTAGCACGCACAGCGTGTGCCTGGTGCTGCGCTGGACACTTGACATGGCTGGGTTGGTCCTCACCAAGTCCCAGCATGAGATTCAAAGTGTAGCAGGAGAGCCAGGGCATCTGGGTTCAAATCCCATCTCTGCGGCTTCATGGCTGTGTGACACTGGGCAGGCGCTGAAGAACTCTTTAAAGTCCCCTGGACAGCAAGGAGATCAAACCAGTCAACCCTAAAAGAAATCAATCCTGAATATTCATTGGAAGGACTGATGCTGAAACTGAAACTCCAATCCTTTGGCCACCTGACATGAAGAACTGACTCACTGGGAAAGATCAAGGCAGGAGGAGAAGGGGACGACAGAGGGTGAGATGGTTGGATGGCATCACCGACTAAATAGACTTGAGTTTGAGCAAGCTCCGGGAGTTGGTGATGGGCAGGGAGGCCTGGCGTGCTGCAGTCCGTGGGGTCGCAAAGAGTCGGCCACGACTGAGCGACGGGCCAACAGCAACATGCAATAGGAGGCTCAGAGACGTTAAGTGACTAGCCCAAGCTCACCAGGCTGGCAGGCAGCGGAAGGAAAGGGCTAACCCAGAGGCGAGCCCTCTCCTCTCTGCAGCCAGCGGGGTAGACTCGGTGCCACAGACGGCGCTGTTCTAGCTCGGCCTTCTTTCCAAGCTCAGGGGCAGGATCCTGCGGGCTGGAGCCCACGTTCCATTGACTCGGCTTGGGGCCTGAACCACAACCTCGAGAGAGACCGGCGGCCACTGCCCCCTCCTGGGAGGGCAGGGGGGTCGAGAGAACCCCGCAAATGGCGGAGGGAGGACGGGGAGCCACAGTCACAGCTACCGCAAGCTTTTCCTTAGACTCCGCCCCCTTCCTGGCACAAAACAGTGTGACTCGCAGCGCCTGGCGTGCTGGGTGAGCGTGAGCATGTGCACGGGGTGGGACGGGCGAGCGCGTGCACGTGGGTGGTGGGCGGGGCGAGCACGTGCAGGGGGCGGGGCAGTGGGGCGAGCAGGTGCACCGGGACAGGGCGCGCTCACGCCCGGGACGAGGCTTGAGGCCAGGGGCGGTGCTGGCGGGAACGCGCGAGCCCTCGTTCCAGGACACGGGTTCCTCACGCATGTTTTGTGCATGTGTGTGAGCCTGTGTGTCTCTCTCCCTGGAGTCGTGTAGGCGGTAGGGGCCCCAACAGACGGGTTAGCAGAGCTTCCCGGGCAGAAGGCCTGGGTCTGAGCTCCAGCCCTGCCACTTGCTGTCTGACTTTGCTTAAGTTTTGTCCAGTTCAGTTCAGTTCAGTTCAGTCCCTCAGTCCTGTCTGACTCTTTGCGACCCCATGAACCGCAGCACGCCAGGTCTCCCTGTCCATCACCAACTCCCAGAGTCCACCCAAACCCATGTCCATTGAGTTAGTGATGCCACCCAGCCATCTCATCCTCTGTCCTCCCCTTCTCCTCCCACCTTCAATCTTTCCCAGCCTCAGGGTCTTTTCAAATGAGTCAGCTCTTTGCATCAGGTGGCCAAAGTATTGGAGTTTCAGCTTCAACATCAGTCCTACCAATGAACACCCAGGGCTGATCTCCTTTAGGGTGACCTGGTTGGATCTCCTTGCAGTCCAAGGGACTCTCAAGAGACTTCTCCAACACCACAGTTCAAAAGCATCAATTCTTCGGCGCTCAGCTTTCTTCATAGTCCAACTCTCACATCCACACACAAATACTGGAAAAACCATAGCCTTGACTAGACGGAGCTTTGTTGACAAAGTAATGTCTCTGCTTTTGAATATGCTATCTAGGTTGGTCATAACTTTCCTTCCAAGGAGTGTCTTTTAATTTCATGGCTGCAGTCACCATCTGCAGTGATTTTGGAGCCCCCCCCAAATGAAGTCTGACGCTGTTTCTACTGCTTCCCCATCTATTTCCCAAGAAGTGATGGGACCGGATGCCATGATCTTTGTTTTCTGAATGTTGAGTTTTAAGCCAACTTTTTCACTCTCCTCTTTCACTTTCATCAAGAGGCTTTTTAGTTCCTCTTCACTTTCTGCCATAAGGGTGGTGTCATCTGCATATCTGAGGTGATTGATATTTCTTCTGGCAATCTTGATTCCAGCTTGTGCTTCCTCCAGCCCAGCGTTTCTCATGATGTACTCTGCATATAAGTTAAATAAGCAGGGTGACAATATACAGCCTTGACATACTCCTTTTCCTATTTGGAACCAGTCTGTTGTTCCATGTCCAGTTCTAATTTTTGCTTCCTGACCTGCATACAGATTTCTGAAGAGGAAGGTCAGGTGGTCTGGTATTCCCATCTCTTTCAGAATTTTCCACAGTTTATTGTGATCCACACAGTCAAAGGCTTTGGCATAGTCAATAAAGCAGAAATAGATGTTTTTCTGGAAATCTCTTGCTTTCCCATGATCCAGCGGATGTTGGCAATTTGATCTCTGGTTCCTCTGCCTTTTCTAAAATCAGCTTGAACATCTGGAAGTTCACAGTTCAGGTATGCTGAAGCCTGGCTTGGAGAATTTTGAGCATTACTTTACTAGCGTGTGAGATGAGTGCAATTGTGCGGTAGTTTGAGCATTCTTTGGCATTGCCTTTCTTTGGGATTGGAATGAAAACTGACCTTTTCCAGTCCTGTGGCCACCACTGAGTTTTCCAAATTTGCTGACATATTGAGTGCAGCACTTTCACAGCATCATCTTCCAAGATTTGAAATAGCTCAACTGGAGTTCCATCACCTCCACTAGCTTTGTTTATAGTGATGCTTCCTAAGGCCCACTTGACTTCACATTCCAGGATATCTGGCTCTAGGTGAGTGATCACACCATCATGATTATCTGGGTAATGAAGATCTTTTTTGTACAGTTCTGTGTATTCTTGCTACCTCTTCTTAATATCTTCTGCTTCTGTTAGGTCCCTACCATATCTGTCCTTTATTGAGCCCATCTTTGCATGAAATGTTCCCTTTGTCCAGTAAAACCCAACAAATCCAGACTAAGGAGAGCCTTCAAAGAAGAAGACTGTCGCAGGCAGACGCCCCTGCAGTGCGCATGGTGGGGCCTCTGGCACCCGGGAAAATGCGCTGGCTGTAAATGCTGTGAGCCTCTCGAGAACTGGGCAAAATGAGGTTTTCTTTTATAGTGAGGAGCAAACAAGGCTGCAAGGATCAGGTGTGGGAAAGTGAATAAAAGGCTGGGGGGCAGGAAGGAGGGTCTGAGACTATTCTATCCCGAGGCCGGCCTGTCCTCAGGAGGGATGGGGGCCACAGGTCACGGGCCTGGACAGAGGAAAGAAGCTCAAGTTTGGGTAACAAGCATTTTGTTCTGATTGATCAGCAGAGACAAGCTATTCAGCTCATCATTTATGCAGCAAAGAATGGGAGTTCCGAGGGTCTGCGTCGGGCCTTGTCACGGAGAAACCAGGGGCATTCGTCAGTGTGCCATGCAGGTGAGAGGAGGGCTTCCCGGGTGGCGCTGGTGGTGAGGGGCCCGCCTGCCAGTGTCCGTGACGTCAGAGACGCAGATGCCATCCCTGGGTGGGGAAGACCCGCTGGAGGAGGGCCTGGCAACCCGCTCGCCTTCTTGCCTGGAGAACCCCATGCACAGGGGAGCCCGGAGGGCTGCAGCCCGTGGGGCCACAAAGAGTCGGACATGACTGAAGCGACTGAGCACAGCACACACACACACTGACACACACACACACACACACACACACGCACACACACAAACACATGTGCACAAACACGCACACACAAACACACACACGCACACACAAACACATGTGTACAAACACGCACACACGCAAACACACACAGACAAGCGCGCGCACACACACGAACGCACGCACACACACAGGCACACAAACACACACACACAAACGCACACACGCACACACAAACACATGTGCACAAACACGCACACACACGTGCACGCACACGCAAACACACACAGACACGCGCGCGCACACAGGCACACAAACACACACACACAAACGCATACACGAAAACACACACAAACGCGCGCGTGCACACACACGAACGCACGCACACACACAGGCACACAAACACACACACAAACACGCACACACACACACACAAGCGCACACACACAAACACGCGCGCGCACACACACACGGGTGAGTGGGGTTCTGCACAGCAAACCATTTTCTGAAAGAAGATGGGAGGGGATTTCTTTCTTTCTTTTTGGGTACGAAGATCCTGCATGCTGCATGGCACCGCCAAAAAGAGAGAGCAGTTAACCTCTTCCACTCGGTAGGGCTTTCAGTATCTACAAAACAGCTCAAAGGACATGGCTCAGAATATTATATATATAGCCCATAGGGTAGAACTGAAGATCCTGAGTTTGTTTTATTTCTAAACTATTATTTTTCCTTGTTTGACTATTTTTCTTTGATTCTACTTTTTTTTTTTTTCATTTCTCTGATTAAATTTGCTCTTTGGAGCTCAGAGAAGGCCTAGGAGGCCAAAGCTTTTCTACAAACAGGAGGCAGGGGACACAGCAGGGCCCTGCTCAGTCACCATACCCCTCTCGACTCTGCCTTCGTCAAGCCGCTCATTCATTCATTCAGCACCCAGCATGAGTTGCGTCCTCTCCTGGGACCAGGAGCACAGCAGTGAGCGAGACAGAGGCTGGCCCTCCAGGGTCACAGTGTGGTGGGGGAGGGGCGCAGGGCGGACAGTTATCGGCACAAAGCAGCAGCGTGCCAGATAAGCCGCAGGACACCCGGTTGAGCTTCAGAAAGACAGTGAATAATTTTCCACGTCCCAGGCAATATTCTGGGGTCATTAGCCATGTTGGCCTGAAATTCAAATCTAAGTGCGTGCCTTGGGTTTTTACATGCCTACATATTCTCAGTAACAATCTGAGGAAACTAAGCTAGTGTGACTTTTGTGGTTCGGAGTGCTGGGGGCTGGGGTCTGCTTTAGCCAGGTTGTCAGGGAGCTGAAACCTGAATTAGGGGGGAGGCCCCCACCCGACTCCACCTCTAACCCATTCACCTCCGATTTCTTCATTTCTTCAGCTGCATCCTGGCTTCTGAAGGTTAGACTCACTATCGCTATTAAAAGAGGAATCCTGGGGAGCTCCCTGGTGGTCCAGTAGTTAAGAATTCACCTGCCAATGCAGGAGACGGGGGTTCGAGCCCTGGTTCAGGATCTAGAGCTCGTGAACTGCAACAAGAGAAGCTACTGCAACGAGAATCCTGAGCACTGCACTGGGGAGGCTGCACGCGGGAACGGAGAGCAGTGCAGTGGGGAGGCTGCACGCAGGAACCAGGAGCACTGCACTGGGGAGGCTGCACGCGGGAACGGAGAGCACTGCACTGGGGAGGCTGCACGCAGGAACCAGGAGCACTGCACTGGGGAGGCTGCACGTGGGAACAAGGAGCACTGCAGTGGGAAGAGCCTGCACGCAGGAACCGGGAGCACTGCACTGGGGGGAGGCTGCACGCGGGAACCAGGAGCACTGCGCTGGGGAGGCTGCACGCGGGAACCACCAGCGCAGCCAAACCTGATTAAAACCCTTAGAGCTCTTCCCAGGAGCCAGGCAAAAGCAGAGAGACTCAGTAACATCTGTAACAGGGTGGCCCCCAAAGAGAATCTTTGAACAAAGTAAAGAACAGAATCAAGCAGTAAATTCATCAGCTGAACCCAAACCCAAACACTGCAACTCAAATCTGACTTGAGAAATGGGGACTACAGAAACTGAACCCACAGGAGCCAGGCTACATAACCACTCACATTTGGATGATGGGAAATCTTGTTCAAGAGATTATAAGTGGACTCATGTCCCAGCAAGGTCACGGGCAAAAGCCTATATCTCAGCCTGAGGTTTCTGTGGACATGAAAGAATCTTAGAGGAGATGATTACCCCAGAATGGCTTGGGAAGTCAACCCCACAATTTGCTTGGGGTGGCAAAATCCTCAACGTATGAGCCCACATCCCTTAAGCATGATAAGAATTGAGTTTTTCAAAAAAGGAGAGAGAATCAAAAATATAGTAGTTACATATTTGCGTTAAGAAATTACAGGTGCTGGCACTTCCCTGGTGACCCAGGGGCTAAGACTGTGTGCTCTCAATGAAGGAGGCCCTGGTTCGATTCCTGGTCAGGGAACTAGATCCCACATGCCCCAATCTGAAAGGTCCCTCGTGCCGCACCTAAGACCCAGCTCAGCCAAATAAGTAAATAAAAATAAATAAATATTTTTTAAAAGAATAATGGGTACCAAAGTATATTAGACACGGGAAGGGCATCTGAACGCTCTTAGAAACTTCTTTTAACTTCATGTTAAATTGCTCAAGTTCCTAAGAAAACAAAAATCATGGCCATACATGAATATAATTAGAATGCTACATTGCTTTCCAATCTTAGAGGCAAAAAATTTTTAAAGACTCATAATGAAATCAAATAAAACAAAGACAGATAATGTCCAAGATTAAAAAATAAAAAGAGGTGCATGCTTGAAATCTTCAATATTTGTAACATTTAAAAGAATACGCTCTATGGGAATAACAGATTAGGCTCAAGTTTCTAATTTAACATGCATAAATGAATCATTGGTTGATTTAGACTTCTGATTTTCAAGTCAAAATCTTACTAAATTTGTCAACAGTACTAGAATAGCTATAAGAATTTGAATTCGCCCTATTTATAAATATAATTATTAGATTTCTGAAATCTATTTAAGTGCTTGAGTGAGTTTTGTCAGTAAAGCAAGTGAAGTGTTTTAAAGAGAAACAGTGTATTAAATTTACGTGTAGTTTAAGATGTTTAAGCATATTTAATTAGCCATTAATTATTTTCATAATTAATTATAAACACTCATCTAATGTCCCCTTAAAATTATTTTCAAAGTTGCTATATTCATAAAAGAAGCTTTTTAACCTAACTCAAAGGCCAAACATGAGAGTGTTGGATTTATAAGTATAGTAAATTGAACGTCATAAACTAATAATTTTTTTTTACAGGAAAGGGGTGTCCGAAGACATTTTTCTATTCAAAAAAGCTACCCTCGAGGGCACCAAAACTCACACTGACATTCATGTAGCAATAGCTATGGAAATTAAAATTAAAATCAGGCCCAATGGCTGTCGGAGGTCCCCAGGCTGTCCGGAGGGACTGGGCCCCTCAGCAAGGCCCGGGTCTCCGGATGCTCAGCCGCCTCCTACAGACGACGGTCCTCCGGGCCTCAGCCCTGCTGGGCAATGCCCTGTCCAGTCCCGCCCACCAGTGGCAGCCGCAGCGACTCTGGGCCGGGGGCTTTAGGTGACTTATCTCCTCTCATCCTTATGACAAACGTGAAGAAGGTTATTTTCAATCGTCTGCATTTTCAGGTGGCAACATGGAAAGGCCAAGACACAGGCAAAGCAGCGCTAGCGTCCAAGCCAGGTGGCTGACTCCTGGGCTCTCCCGGCTGCGCCACGGCCAGCTCCCCCTGAAGACAGCAGCCCCTCCAGTAACTGCCTCGGAAGCACTAGGAGGCTGAGGGTTTTGTGTGCTTGGGGCCCCTGCTGGAAGCTGGGCATATGGCACAGCCGTTCACAGCTGCTCAGAAAGATGCGTGTCTGAGATTTCTACCCACGAGAGGGACAGAAAGATCCCCAAGCCCCACGGCTTCTAGAACTCACCCCGGAAAGTCTTTCGCCCTCCAACCTGCCCCCGAGGTCAGCTCCACTGTCCCACCTAGATGCCCATCCCTTGCCACTTGGAGCACAGCCTCCCACCTGCTCTTGGGAGTCCCTCCTACCTACCACCACCTGCAGCAGAGAGTTCTACTTTCTATGGCTTCCCACTGCCCAGAGAATCCAGCCAGAATTCTCTCTGGCCTGGCACTCGAGGCCTCCATAGCTCAGCCCCGGACGGTCTTCCTGGCCTCGTCCCCGAAACATCCCCCCATAGTTGACCCGGAGCTTCCTCCTACCCCTTTCTTGGCTGTGCTCGGCCTCCTGACAGAAATGCCCCTCCCCCACCTCTGCTTGTCAAACTCCTACCCAACCTTCACAGGTGAGCACAAAGGCCACCTCTTCCAGGAAGCCTTCCCTTCTTTCCTTAGCTTGAATTAACTTTTCCTTTCTCTGTTGAAGAAGAGGCTGTACATACCAGTCAGACTCCTAACAGCACTTGTATCTCTGCCTGGAGGTTTTCTTTTTGAGCAGACAACAGACCAGGAGTGCTGGGAACTACTCCAGCCCCCACCCAGACACAGCCCTCTACCTGTGATTCAGTTGGAGGGTGGAGGATGAACTCCCCAGCTCCCTCACCCCTCGCTGGAATAACTGAGCTGTTTCTCAGCCGCTCAGCCGTGTCCGACTCTCTGCGACCCCGTGGCCTGCAGCACGCAGGCCTCCCCGTCCTTCACCACTTCCCAGTTTGCTCAAGCTCATGTCCACCTGGTGTACTGCCCCACACGCTACAGCAGTGCGCCAAGGCAGACCAAGGTAAGCTGCCGCCCGCGCCAGCTCCTCAACCCTCATGCACTCATTTCCCATTCTCCTACTGGTGTTTCCTGGCACTGCCTCTCAGACAAACAACTTGTGCTGAGTTCCTGCCACAGGATGTGCTTCCCAGGGACCCCTCTCTAGGAGCTAGGCCGTCTGCGCATCCCCATTCTGGTGCTTAGCTGATGCCTCTGCAGCAGCCCTGCTCAGCAGGGGCCTTGTGTGCCGTCCATTAAAGCCACAGGCAAGTGACTTCCTTCCCTGGTGGTTAAGACTCCTGCGCTCCCAATGCAGGGGGCCGGGGTTCCATCCCTGGTCAGGGAACTGGATCCCACATGCCAACTAAGTAAGACCCAACACAGTCAAGTCAAACAAATAAATATATTTTAAAAAATTTGTTTTAATCACAGGCAAGATGAATCCAACACTTTCTACTTCTTCTTAGCCCTATCTATGTATTATTTCATTTAAACCTCATGACAACCTGGGAAGCAGCGATCATGGTTATCCCATTTCACAGACGAGAAAAACCAAAACTCAAGTAAAATGGCTTTTCCAAGATCTCGAAACCCAGCAAGTGTCAGAGCTGAGGCTTAAATCCAAGAGGACTGCCTCCAGAGATGGGGCATTTAACCCTCTCATGAGGTGGAGCAGGAATAATTATAGCACCTGGGTCCAGGCAGTTAGAAACGCCTGTTCTCATAAGAGGGTGTGTGTGGATGCACCTTCTCCTGCCCAGCCCAACGCGTGGCACATACTCAGTGACTGTTTATCTCAGTGATTATTTGTTAAGTGCTTGTCAGAGTGAATCAACAACCAAGGCCCACAGGCCCAAGGCATTACGACAAGAAGAGCTGTGGAGAGGGTGAAGCTCAAGGGACCTGCTCGTCTCTCGATAGGCTTGGGCAGGCCCCTGCCGCCCTTCCAGCCTCGCTCCCCCTCCTCCGGGCTCCCGGGGCGGCTCAGTGGGTAAAGAACTTGCCGGCAATGCAGGAGACGCAGGCAGATGTGGGCTCCACCCTCAGCTGCCCCTCTGTCCAGGGGGAGGGCCCCCCTCTGAGGATTCGCACCGAATCCCTGAACCCTGGCCCCAACCCCCTGTGGGAGATAGGGTCCCGAAAGCTAGAGAAAGGAGCTGAGTGAGGCTGGGCCAAGGCAGGAGGCATCCTTGCCGGATCAGCTTCTTGCAGGCTAGGTGAGGAAGAAAAAACAAAACACCTCCCTCCTTCCTGCTTCTAAAGTGGGGATCTGGCGCCACCCCGTGGGCACCACCTCTTCCAACCTCCACCTTTTCTCGTCCGCATCTTCTTAACATACACTCCACTGATGCCCTCGGGAACTCCAGAGCAATCCCACTCTCCTCACCAAATATGTCCCTACTGTGCCCAGGCACCAGGGCTTAACCCAGGAGTGATGATCACAGACAAGGTACCAACAGTTCCTGCCTAACAGTTCAGAAGCGTCTGGACCAGCACTTCCAGAAGTATAAAGAAACTCACAAGTTCATGCCTCGTGTACTTCTAAATTTTCTAGTAGCCACATTTCAGAAGTGATGGGTGACATTAATTTGAATACTATTTTATGTAATCCAATGCACCCAAAATACTATCATTTCAACATGTAGTCAATATGTTTTCAGTTACCTTTTTCCTTACAAACTGTTTGAAATCTGTGCATGTTACGTTCACAGAGCATCTCAGTTTGGACTGGCTGAAGTTCAAGTGCTCAGTGGCCCTGGATGTCAGCAGCCACCTACCACGCTGGACAGCACAGCTCAGACCAGTCAGCCTCCTCTGGCCCTTGGCAGCTCCTCAGAGATTCGACCCATCGCGTCCTCTTCAGGGTCTACATTTGTAGCCTTGCTTTAGAGGCTTGGAAGGGGTAAGAAGCCAGGTTCCTTCTTCCCACTGAGCTGGGTCTGAATCTCAGAACTTTGGGACAGGACCACGTGCAAGTGATTTCACCCTTTGAAATGTGAAAGGAGGCTGCCTCTGGGGTGGTAGCAAGAAGGCCTGGCCAGAAGAACACGACCCATAACTGGGATGGTGACCTCGGCATCAGAGCCTTAGCCACTTTTTGGCATGGTTGCGGGCATGCGTGCTAAGTCACTTCAGTCGTGTCCGACTCTTTGCGCCCTCAGGGACTGTAGCCCACCAGGCTCCTCTGTCCATGGGATTCTCCAGGCAGGAATCCTGGCGTGGGTTGCCCGTTCCTCCTCCAGGGGATCTTCCCGACCCAGGGGTCTAACCCACGTCCCTTGGGTCTCCTACACTGGCAGGCGGGTCCCTTACCACTAGTGCCCCCTGGGAAGCCCTCTGGCATGGTCAACGATGGCTAATGTTACATGCCACTGTGGCTCGGCTCTGGCTCCCCCGTTGTCTAGTCAGACACAGACGAGGTGTTGCTGTGAAGGTCTTTTTCAGATGTGGTTACGTTTAAGTCCATAGATTCTGTGTAAAGCAGGTTGCCCTCCCCACCACCACCTCATACTGCGGATGCGCTCCATCCAACCCGTTGAAGGCCTTATGAGCCAAGACGGAGCTTTCCGGAAGAAGAGGAAACTCTGCCTCCAGAATACATCAGACAGGGGCTTCCCTGGCGGCCCCTGGCTAAGACCCCCATGTCCCCAGTGCAGGGGCGCCGGGTACGACCCCTGGCCTGGGAACTAGATCCCACACATGACAGCTGAAGATCCCTCATACTGCAGCTAAGATCCAGTGAAGCCAAAGAAATATCTTTAAAGGGGGACTTCCTGGAGGTTCCGTGATTCAGAGTCCGCCTCCCAGTGCCAGGCACACGGGTCTGAGCCCTGGTAGGGCTCACATGTCACGGGGCTTCTAAGCCCTCACTGCACACTGCTGAGCCCAGGCCACAGCTAGAGAGAAGCCTGTGCTCGTGAATGAAAGCACCCATGTGCCACAGCAACTCAGACCCAACGCAGCCAAATTAATTAATTAATTAAAAAAGAAGAATACATCATGGAAATCCCGCCTGAATTTCCAGCCTGCAGGTTTCAGACTCAAGACTTCAGCATCAACTCTCCCCAAACTGCCAGCCAGCCTGCCTACTCAACAAACTTCAGAATGGCCAGCCCAACAATGGCATGAAGCAGTTCCTTAAAATAAATGTCTGTAGGTGACAGTAGCCCCGGAAGGCTTTGAAGGGTCGCGTATAGAGCAGGACGCGTGTCCCTCATTCTGAATACCTGTGGTATTAGCGGCTGAGAACAGCCTTGCTCCAGCCTCTGGCATGAATGTAGCAGTGGAACGCCCAGCCCTGGAACTGGAACTGAGTTAGTTGCTCAGTCCTGTCTGACTCTTTGTGACCCCACGGACGTAGCCCGCCAGGCTCCTCTGCCCGTGGAACTTTCCAGGCAAGAATAGTGGAGGGGGTAGCCATTCCCTTCTCCAGGGGAGCTTTCTAACTCAGGAATCGAGCCTGGATTTCCTGCACTGCGGGCCGATTCCTGACCACCTGACGCACCAGGGAAGCCCCAGCCCTGCTCTCCCGCAGCTGGAAGATCCAGCGAGAGCGAGGGCTGGGGCAGAAGGAGAATGACTCCCCCGTCGCAGAGCCCGCCCTTCACCGGCTGGCCAGGGGCCCCTTCCGAGGGGTGGGGTGCGAGGGTGGGCTCGGCCGGGGAAGGGGCTATGAGGGCCCAAAGAGAGACCCGGGATGCGGGGAGCTGCTCTTGAGGGCAGAGGTGAGGGTGGAGGAGGTCCCTGGCCCAGAGAAGCTGCCTCGGGGACAATGACCCAGGCCCCATTGCCTCACCACCCTGGCCTCTTGTCAGAACTCCTGTTGAGTTCAGCCCTGCGTGGCAGGCACAGTGCTCTTCCTAAAGCATCCACCACGTTATTGCCATGTTTCTGGGTCCTTCCTGGGCTCTCCTGTGACGGCCCAGGCCCATCACCTCACTGCTCTGGCTGGCCTCGCATCAGAACTTCGGCTCACAGGGCAACCACCGTGATTTTCCTAAATCACCCATCAGGTCATTGCCACGTTTCAAGGTCCTTCCCCAGCTTTCCTGTGACCTTGAGATAAAGTCGAAAGTCCTCTACGTGACATAGGATACGGCCTGGTGTTGCTGGCGACGGAATGAAACACCAACACTGCAGAGTGGTTTGAATCTTTTTACTTCAACTCCTCACTTTTTACAGCTGCTTTACTTTATATCTTTTGCACCACAGTCTACAGGGCAAGTTGCCAAACACCGTAATTCAGCGACTATACAGTGCGCAGGCGCAGGGCGAGATAACCTTTACCTTAACTTAGTTACTGCAGCTAAGACTTTGTTTTGGGGAACTTCTTTATCAACTTAGGATCCGTTTTGTCCCTGGGTCTGTTCCTTTTGAGGAATCAGACAAACATCCTTGTGTGCAAGAAATGTTCTTTTCCCACGGGAACAAACAGAGGATTCTTAACTGAACATCTCGTTTGCAAGAATGTTCAGCCCTGGTTGAGAGTCTCGTTTGCAAGCACTTCTCAACCTTCTTTATACCTTGTTCCCTACATCTGCCCCTTTCTTTTCTTGTAGATGCTGAATAAGCGCTGGAATACGCAAAGCTTCTTCTTTCAATTGTTTCCCTTTTCGCCAGCGCAGGTAGACTATAAAAGCAATAAAACATAAAGCAACAATTAACGAAGCATTCACAAAGGATGTTGTTAACAATGTAGATACATGCCCTGAAGGATTAAGGTTATCTAATCCTTCTTGAAGACTCTTCAGTATATCAGAACCAAGAATATCAGGCAGCGTCTTACTAAAAGTTGACAATATAGCTTGTTCCAATTCCATAATTTCAACAGTTAAATTCTGGTGTCCCACTAAAGACCTTTTCGCCTTTTCCCAACCCTCACTCATATTAAAGGGAACAGGGGTTACACATAGGTGAGATGAGTTCCAATCACATTTTAACACACTCTTTGTAGCTAACACAGTCACTTGATCTCCTAACCAGGAAACTGTGTGTTGTAAATTCAGTACATCAGTAGCCAATTGAGCGTCCAAATCATGCTGCTGTTGCCACAATAAATGAGCATCTTTATGCCATTCCCTGACAAAATCAGCAGTCTGTATGCCCTGGTGCAAAGCAAGACCTGCTGCAGTGGCAGTTGCTGTTACTGAAGCCACGGCGAGAACTGATGCGATGACGACGCCAAGCATTCTTCGGGATCGATGGAGAAGAGTTTGCACAGCATTCACAAGAGGAGTGGCAGCGAAAGGGTCTGACCAAGGCCGAGTAAGATTAACAGGCAACCAAAGTTCAGTCCGTGCTTTCACAATGACCAAAGAGTAATTACTGGAATGGACCATCTTGTTTTCAACATTTTCCTACCAGGAACGGTTTATACATTGAGCCAAGTTACAATCAGAACATGATATAACTCCCAAAATCGCATTCCAAATCCATTGCCCATACAGTAAAGAATAAGGAAATTTCACACATGCCATAGCAGAGTAAGATCTATTAATATGCAAATGAACTTGAAATGGCCCCTTAGGATCATTAATATTCAAAGTAAAATTTCCCATCCATATAGTTAGGTTACCTGACACTGCCCATGATTATACACTGGAATAGTAAAAGCAAATTTATTTCTTTTATTTGCAAAGGAATATTTAAAAAAGCAATCTTTCAAATCTAAAACCATCAAAGACCAATTATGTGGAATCAAGGCAGGAGAAGGGAGACCTAATTGCAAAGCTCCCATAGGTTCTATACATTTGTTAACTTCCCTTAAATCAGTCAACATTTTTTATTTACCAGATTTTTTCTAAATGACAAAAATGGGAATTCCAAGGAGGCGTGGAAGGTTCAATATAGCCAGACTGAAGCTCTTTTTCTACTAATTGTTCTAAAGCCTCGAGCTTCACTTTTGGAAGCGGCCGCTGCTCAACCCATTTAGGGACATCAGTTAGCCATTTCAATGGGAGAGCTCGAGGAATCTGAGCAGTGGCTACAAGTTTTCTGACGAGATGGTAAGCATTGTTCCTAAAAAAAAATAGAAGATCCCTTCCCCAGATATTAATAGGTATATTAACAATGTAAAAAGAAATATACTTTTTTTCCATTAGACAATTGGCATGACAAAGGTTGAGCGCTTCTCCACACATCTGCTATAGATCCTAAGCCTGTTAAAACAAGAGGACTTTTTTCTTTTTTTTAGTCATTAGGCCACTGCTGGAGAGAAATAACCGAAACATCTGCTCCTGTATCTACTAATCCTTCAAACTGTTTATCTTCAATAATCAGTGACATTAAAGGACGAGAGTCATTAATAAGCATTTCCCAAAATATACTTTGTCCCGTACTTTCAAAACCACTAACTCTCTCTCCCTAACTCAGCCTTGTCAGCAGCTACCAGAAATAGGGATGCGTAAGGTGGTGCAGAAGGGTTAACAGCCTTGGAAGTTCGTTTTCTATTTAATAAAAGCTTTCAAAAGGCAGCAGTCATTGCCTCTACAGAATCTGAATCTTCCCCAGAACTCACATCTCTATCTGGCTCAGTGGATGAATCTTTACTATCATCTGGGGGTTTGGGCGGAGGCTGAGGTGAAGCCCCCTTCTCACCTTCATCTTCCTTCTCCTCACTCATAGGCACATCCTCATACAGGGGATCTTCCTTCTTAAGAGAACATGAGGCGGCCTCACTGTCAGCAGCCATTAATTTTAAAGCCTGCGTTATAGCGCTACATAGAGTCCACAGCCTTAAAGGAATCACGTTTCCTTTTTGATGCTGCCTTCTTAACTCCTGCACCACTTTCCATTCCTTCAAATTCAGCTGTGCTTCTGTTTGATGTTGAAACCAATAGCAATGCTGCTCTATAAGACACAACAACTCACTCAAGCGGCGAGGAGACGTTTTAATTCCTATAGAACGCAGGAGCCCCTTAACCAGCTCCATATATTGTGACTTTAAAGACGGGGAATTCCCATAGTTTTTCCTTTTTCTTTTCTCTTTTTTCTGCTCTTTTTCTCTTATTTTTCTTTTTCTCGAAAGTCCCCCTTTCAGCGTTGTGCCCCGGGGTGCTCACCCTTTTGGTTCCGTCGTGCCCCACGTTGGGCGCCAGATGCTGGCGACGGAATGAAACACCAACATTGCAGAGTGGTTTGAGTCTTTTTACTTTAACTCCTCACTTTTTACAGCTGCTTTACTTTATATCTTTTGCACCACAGTCTACAGGGCAAATTGCCAAACACCATAATTCAGCAACTATACATCGCGCAGGTGCAGGGCGAGATAACCTTTACCTTAACTTATTTACTGCAGCTAAGACTTTGTTTTGGGGAACTTCCTTATCAACTTAGAATCCATTTTGTCCCTGGGTCTGTTCCTTTTGAGGAATCAGAGAAACATCCTTGTGTGCAAGAAATGTTCTTTTCCCACGGGAACAAACGGAGGATTCTTAGCTGAACATCTCGTCTGCAAGAATGTTCAGCCCTGGTTGAGAGTCTCGTGTGCACGCACTTCTCAAGCTTCCTTGTGCCTCGTTCCCTACATGGTGTGACATGGCCCTGGCAGGCCAGCCTCGCCCCACCCCCAGCCTGGGAGATGGAGCTCCCCGGGCCCTTCCGTGTGTGCTTCCCTCTGGCACCAACAGCCTTTCCCGCCTTCCCCTCCCCACGGTCAGCCCACCCCTCCGGGGCCGCCAGCTCCACGGCCTTGGTCTGCACGGCAGCCTGCGTCCCCTCCTCGGGGCCCCTGGGGCCCTGCTCTGTGGCCCCTCCAGAGCTTCCATATTTAAGGGTTTTAGACACAGCCACCTGCTTGGGTGGCTTCGGGGGGCCTGAAGATGACCACAGGGCCCCCCACCCCTGCCCTCCCCTCCCGCGAGACCACAGCTGTACGGTGGCTGCTGTACCAGCTCTCGGACCAGCTGGTACCCGGGACAGCCTGGCATACAGGGCTTCACTGAATCATGCCCGCTGCTCCCTACCCTGGGCCGCTCCATCTGCAGTGTGGCTGGGACACCCTGCACCCATCCTTATCTTCTCTGAGTCTCCTCAGCTTATTAGAACGCTGCTTTGATTTGCAAGCTACGAAGTCCTAGACAATGTGAACGGAGACTGATGCCAAAATCTTGGTTCCCTGTTCACTGATGCCGAAAAGAAATACGGAGACAGATTGGAGGGAAAATAAGAAAGGAAGAGTAGTTTCATTCTTTGCCAGGCAAAGGGGACACCAGCTTGCTGGAGCCTCAAGAAATGCACCCTCCTCCCTGGGGAATAGGGGAGACTTCATATCCTCATGAAGGTCTTGCCTTTTTTTTTTTCCCTTTACAGAACTTCAAACCAGCCAGAGCTGGCATCAGGTAACTCGGTTAAATGGGGTTGGTCTATTCTGAAGTTATCAGCCCATGACCTTCTTTCTGAAATGAAGAACGCTGTGAGGGACTGCAGGGGGTGAAGAGGCCGGGTGCAGAGTGTAACTCAGGGGAGTCAGAGTCGTTGTCCTGGTGAAGGGCGAGTCCAGCTACTCGTCAGTTGTTGCTGTCGTCTTAGTCGCTGCTGTTGTTATTGTTGCTGTTGTCTAGTCACTGAGCCGTGTCCAGCTCTCTGTGACCCCATGGACTGTAGCCCGCCCGGCTTCTCTGTTCATGAGATTCCCCGGGCAGAAGTACTGGAGTGAGTTACCATTTCCTTCAGGGGATCTTCCCAAGCAGGCAGCGAACCTGGGGGCTTCTTTACTGCTGAGCCACCAGAGAAGCCCAAATAACCAAGGTTGCTTACCTCTCCCGGGCCTGTTGCTATTGTTTGCCTAGCCTGTTCATCATTTCCCTGTTTTCCTTCTTTATTAGAAAAGAAGGGCTTCCCAGGGGGCTCAGTGGTAAGAAATCCACCTGCAATGGAGGACATGCGGGCTTGATGCAATGCATTAGATCCCTGGGTCTGGAAAATTCCGTGATGAAGGAAATGGCAACCCACTCCAATATTCTTGCCTGGGAAATCCCATCGACTGGGGGAGCTGGGCAGACTACAGTCCATGGCGTTGAAAAAGAGTCAGCAACCTAGCGACTAAACAAAGTCAGAAAAGTTTCATTTTTGTTTAAGAAAAGTCACACTTCTGCGTTTGCTGCAACAGAATGAGTGCACGCTGTGACGCGCTGCAGAGGTTTCCGAAGTGTGTAATCAAGTAACATGTACAGCTCGAAGCCAGTTTTTATAAAAACTTAACTATGTGCAGGCGTAGAAAATAATTACCATCTACTGAAACTTGAGTCTGTGGTCCTGATGTGCTAAGCATTTTGCTCGGTATCAGCTGGTTATTCCTTACAACCCTGTGGGCTGGGTCCTGCTAGTAGCTCCTGTACAGAGGAAGAAACCAAGGCCCAGAGAGGTCCCCCAGCTACTGAGGCGCTGAACTGGACTTGACCCCAGGTTTGCCAAGTCCAAAAGCCACGCATGCTTTCACCTCCAGGCTGATTGGTGCCTCTGTGCAAATTAGGGATATTATTAGCTCCCAGCTCATAAGGTTGTTGCGAGGATTAAATGAGCTAAGAGGTGTCAAGCCCTTAGAGAAGTTCCTGGCACAGCCTGAGGTCTCAGTAAGGGTGATTGCATACAGCAGCTTCGCACTGCCTCTGTGTGGGCCCTGTGAGATCACCCCCCAAAATGTTCACAGCAGTCATCCCTGTCCTGGGGTCATGGGGGACCTTTTACAAAACTTTTTTGCAAAATGATCAGGTAGGAGAATTCCCTGGCAGTCCAGCGGTTAGAACTGCAAGCTTCCAGGGCAGGGGGCACCAGTTCAATCCCTGGTTGGGAAACTAAGATCCTCAAAGTGGCAAGGCATAGTCAAAAAAATATTTGACTGAGGCATATAATAAGAAATACGTATTACTTATGTGTTTCTTCCTAAATTCTTGCCTGCGTGATGCCCTAAGTGAACTTGAGGACAAGGCAGGCCTGTGAGATATCTGGGTCATCTCCCAGCTCCTCTCAAGGCCTGGCACAGACCGCCCCCGTGTAGGGTCCCAGCAGGGAGCAGCTCAGACAGGCTTCTCCCAGCCCAGCCTCTCCGGCCACTTGCGCGGCAGGAGCCAGAGTGAGTCGGGGGTGTGGGGTGCAGGTCGGAGCCAGAACTGGCCCCAGCTAAGCCTGCCCTTTATTGGCCTTCCCCAAAAGGCACAACGAGGTGCCCTGTGGCTCTTCCTGGCCCCAGGGGAGCAGGGTGATGGGTGAGACCTCCGGCCCTGAATCCACCAACAGCTGTGACCACTTCAGCTATTTTAAACCCTTGGGCACCCGGAGGCTCCTGTTCCACCAACCACGCGCTCTGACCCAGCATCACAGGCCCCCAGCCAGGGATGGGAGCCCTGAACGTGGGTCTGCCAGGCCTGGGTGGGATTTTTTTTTAAGAGGGAATTTGATTTCTTGAGCACTCGCCTTGTACCAGAGACTGTGCTGATGTTTTCTGTACATTGCCTCATATCAAGTCATCCTTATCTAGGCTGAGAGATCACTTTGTTCACAGATCAGGTAAATGAGGAAAATGATGTCCTAGGTCCCACAGAAGCACGACTGGGATTAGAACTTGGGCTTCCCCACCCCCAGGCAGCGGACAGCATCCCTCCCTGCTCTCACCCCCCTTGCCCCGACCCCCACCTCACCCCCACACACCCGCACAAGCTCCTCTCCTGTGCTCTTAGCCGCTATGAGACCGACCAAGGGCAAACACTTGACCGTTTCTGTGGCTCAGTTTCTTCATCTGTAAAGGGCGGGGTGATTGGGAGGGTATAATGATCTCATCCTAACACATGAGAAGTGCCGCCGGAGCAGCGCCCAGCACGCAGGAGCGCGCTCAGGGCCCGCTGTCCCCCGTCTCCTGGCAGCCGCCCCCTTTGCCCGGTTTTCTCTCTCCCCTGCACCTGTGATGACCCGTCCAGCTTCGGTGGGGGTGCGATACTTCCCCCCGATTCTGGGCCCCAGCGGGTGACGTGAGGGTGCTGGATTCCATGATCCCCAGGAAGGTGGGTCCCCTGGCATATGCCCCATATCTGCCACATAGTAGGGGATCGAAACTAATTTTGGTAAAGGAATGCCCAGACAAGAGTCCCCTCTGGGGGCCTCGGGGTTAGTTCTGAGCTGCATGAATACTCCACCATTTTGGCAGGAGGCCACCCTGCCTTCTGACTGGAGGGTGCACTCAGCAACTGCAGGAGCCTATCAGAAGTTACCAGGTCTTCCTAGGTGTGTGCACCTTGGGGGCAGAGGCACCCCCCACCCAGCCCGACTCAGGCCTTCCCCCTTCCCCAGCTGCGTGCCTCCTCCATCTCAGCTACCCAGGAGCAGCTGGGCTCTTGGCCGTCTCCTAATGTGGGCTCCCTCAAGGAGGCCACTGGGGTCAGGCATCTGGGTGTGTCTCCGCTCTGAGCAGTTGTGAGCCTGAACCCTCTTAGTCAGACTCACCCCGTCCCACGGCTCCCATCCCCCAGCAGACTTACCCGCTTCCCGTGTAAGCATCCCCTCCAGCCTGCAACCTCTGCCCTCTCAGAAACGCCTCACTTCTGGCCCCTTCTACCAAGGGCCAATCAGCCCTTTGTGAATTATCTGGCTTGGCTTCAGAGCTGGAAGGGTCTGGGATGGAGATCCCACCCAATGCCGTCCTGCACCTCCAACGGGCCCACAAGTCACAGGCTGAGCTCTGCAGGGGCACCCTCTTTTGCCCAGGGCCCCAGTGATCCCTCACTGTCCTTTGCATGGGAACATCAATATTTCAGTCCACAAACACTGGTCAGATAATCCCCTTCTCTTCAGAGCTCTCAGCAGCCCAGTGGGGGTCTTCATCGACCCTGCCCAAGACACCTCCTGGCATCCATCCAGGACAGCCAGAAGGGCTTCCTTCAATTCCGCCCCCAGCCACTCCTCACTCCACCCGTGCCAGGGCTCATTGCCCACCCATCAGTCAACACCTTGGCTTGACATTCCAGTCCCACTGCCACCCCCCTCCCCACTTCCCCTGTGTAATATTGACCTGATTGTTGGGGGCTTTAGAGGGGCAGTTAGGCTGTATCTGGCTTCCCCATTTGGTCAGGAAGCTCCCTCTCTGCCCTTCCCCTCAGTCTGCAAACCCCTCTTTTTTTAAAATTTATTTTAATTGGAGGATAATCACTTTAAATACTGTGATGGATTTTGCCATACATGAGTATGAATCAGCCATAGGTGCGCGTGTGTCCCCTCCATCCTGAGCCCCCCTCCCGCGTCCCTCCCCACCCTGCTCCTCCAGGTCATCACGGAGCACGGGCTTTGGTGCCCTGCTCCGCACAGCAAACTTGCCCTGGTTCGGGCAGAAGACCTGAACAGACGGTTCTCCAAAGAAGACACCCAGATGGCTAAGAAACAAGAACAGATGCTCAACGTCGCTCGTTATTCGAGAAATGCAAACCCCTCCTTTAAGAAGGCTCACCCCCCAGCCCGGACTGGGTCAGCGCATCCACTCGCTCTGTCCCCGCCCCTGTGGTTTGCATTATCTGCCCGCGGGGCTAGGGGCGCCCAGAGGGGCGGCTGGCCCTGCGTCCTGGCGCCGGGCAGCTGGGGGCGGGCGGAAAGTCTGTTGAATGAAAGAATGACCAACTCAACTGCTGACGTCACCCAGACCAAGCGGGGGGCGTGGCCACGCTTGACGGGCGGGCCCGCGGCCCACTGCGCGAGGAGGCCGCGGGCTGCCCCGCCCACCGGCGGCCCGATAAAGGCGGGGCGCGGGCCGCGGGCGGACAGCTGCGAGGGGCTCACCTGCGGCAGGTGCTACGCGGAGCGGCCGGGCGAGGACGCGCACGGGGCCGGGCGCTGCGCGAGGATGCTGCGCGAGCGGACGGTGCGGCTGCAGTACGGCAGCCGCGTCGAGGCGGTGTACGTGCTGGGCACGCACCTCTGGACCGACGTCTACAGGTGAGCCGGGCCGCCGTTCCCCTCCGCCTGCGGGCTGGGCCCGAAATCTGGGCCCAGAAAACCCGAGATCCTCGCCGGACTCGGGGAAACGAATAGGCTGCCTCCAGCCCGAGTCGCCCCTTGTCCGAGGCCCCCGCCCCCAGAAATCCTGAGAACCAGCACCCAAACCTTGTCAGACTCCCCCACATCTAGAGACCCCCCAGATATGCAGACACAGCATGGGCACCCCCACTACCCCTTACCAAGAACCCCCGCCACTTCTCCCCAGCCTTCCCACCCCCGACCCTCTCCAGCACCTCCTCCGGGAAGACCTGGGCACCCCTCTCCAGCACCTCCCCCGGGAAGACCTGGGCACCCCTCTCCAGCACCTCCCCCGGGAAGACCTGGGCACCCCTCTCCAGCACCTCCCCCGGGTAGACCCCGGCACCCCTCGGCTTCCCCCGCCTCTTCTCGTTCCCCTCCCTGCTCTGCCCTCAGCAGCTCCCTGAAGCCCCCAGACTCTCTGGCTCACCTCCCACCGCAGCCCAGACCCTCCCCAGACTCCCAGACCAGCTGAACTTCCCCCTGGATCCACCTGGGGCATAGCCAGCGGGAATCTGGCCAAGGGGTGGCCTAGGCTCCAATTTCGCCCTGTGGGGGCTCTGGGTGATTGTCTGTCCCCAAGCACTGGCCAGGAGCACCCTGTTCCCAAATGCCTTCCCCTGACTTCACCCTGGAGTCAGGGAGGGGCCTTGTTCCTCCAGAGGGAGGGTGTGGACGTGGGGGTCTTTGTCAGAAGAGCTCTCCTCGTTCAGAACCCTGTTCCCATGGGCCCCGTCCTCCCGTCCTCAAACTCTGGTGGAGTGCAGGATTTCTGAGACCGCAGCCGTGGGATGGGGGAATGGAAGTAAGCACCCTACCGCTCCTGCCCAGGAAGCGGCCAAGTCCCAGACTGGTGCGGAGGAAGCGGTGGAGAGTCCCAGGTGGGACCCTGCAGCCCCCTGCTCCAGGTCCTTGAAGTGCCAGCATTGCTGGCACGGGAGGGGTTGGTGCTGAGAGGAGGGAGCGTGGAGGACTCAGGGTGGGGCCCCCATGCTGATGCCCATGGACAAGTCCCCCGATCTGCTCTGTGCCTTGAGTGGCTGACTGCTCCCAAATCACTCTGTCATTAGGCACCCTGTCTCTCCCAGCCCCTCCGACACTCCATCCCTGTGTCTTCCCCTACACTCTCCCAGCCCATTCCCTCGGTCACCTCCAGTGGCCCCGCCAGCCCTGCCAGGCCAGTCCCCTGCCCCCTTCCTCCTCAGCAGGCACTGGCCGACCCCGAGGGGAAAGAGGCGGTCACCGTGCAGACCTGGAGCCCTGTCCACCCGCGGCCCCTGCCTTCAGTTTCCGTGTGTGAACCTCAGGGTCACAACTCAGAAGTGCAGTGTGGCCCAGGCCTCAGTGGCCCTGGGGGCGCTCCCCTCCCTTCCTCACCCCCGTCCTAACTGGGCACTGCCAGCAAGTGGGCCGGGAGCCAGGACGCTCAGGCCTCTAAGCCTCAGCTGTCACCAGACCCGCCTGTTTGTCACTGGGGCACTCAGTGCAGCCTGAGAGGCTGGCACGATGCCTCTGTTGGGGGGTGGGGAGTCGAGGAGGGGTCAGGCTCAGGCCCACCCTCTGTCCTGACAGAGGTGGAGGGAAGGGGGACTCATCCCCCCTCTAGCAGAGCGCAGAGGTGCGACAGTCCCCTCTGTCCTTTCTCAAGAAGCCAGTCACAGCCCCTGTGACCCTCACCTCCTAGCTGCATGTGGCCTGAGACCCTCTCACACCCCCCGCAGAGAAGCAGTACGCTCTGGACCCCTGCTGTCCAGTGGAGACAGAGTGCAAGCCACAAAGAGAGCCTTAAGGTTAAAATAGGCAGGTAAAATTAATTATAATAATACATGCGTGCGTGTTACGTCGCTTCAATCTTGTCTGACTCTTTGCAACCCCATGAATTGCAGCACTCCAGGCCTCCCTGTCCATCACCAACTCCTGGAGTTTACTCATACTCATGTCCATTGAGTCGGTGATGCCATCCAGCCATCTCATCCTCTGTCGTCCCCTTCTTCTCCTGCCCCCAATCCCTCCTGGCATCAGGGTCTTTTCCAATGAGTCAGCTCTTCCCATCTGGTGACCAAAGTACTGGAGTTTCAGCTTTAGCATCATTCCTTCCAAAGAAATCCCAGGGCTGATCTCCTTTAGGATGGACTGGTTGGATCTCCTTGCAGTCCAAGGGACTCTCAGGAGTCTTCTCCAGCACCACAGTTCAAAAGCATCAATTCTTCAGTGCTCAGCTTTCTTCACAGTCCAACTCTCACATCCACACATGACCACTGGAAAAACCATAGCCTTGACTAGACAGACCTTTGTTGACAAAGTAATGTCTCTGCTTTTTAATATGCTATCTAGGTTGGTCATCACTTTCCTTCCAAGGAGTAAACATGTTTTAATTTCATGGCTGCAACACCATCTGCAGTGATTTTGGAGCCCAAAAAAATAAAGTCTGCCACTGTTTCCCATCTATTTCCCATGAAGTGATGGGACCAGATGCCATGTATGATCTTTGTTTTCTGAATGTTGAGTTTTAAGTCAACTTTTTCACTCTCCTCTTTCACTCTCATCAAGAGGCTTTTTAGTTCCTCTTCACTCTCTGCCATAAGGGTGGTGTCATCTGCATATCTGAGGTGATTGATATTTCTCCCGGCAATCTTGATTCCAACTTGTGTTTCTTCCAGCCTAGCGTTTCTCCTGATGTACTCTGCATATAAGTTAAATAAGCAGGGTGACAATATACAGCCTTGACGTACTCCTTTTCCTATTTGGAACCAGTCTATTGTTCCATGTCCAATTGCAACCCCCAACTGTGACACCTAGAAATGTCTCTAGATAACCCAGCCGTCCCTGGTGGGCCGAGTCGCCTCCAGCTAAGAACCACTGGTCCAGTGGAAGGAAGCCCCTCCCGATACCAAGACTGAGCTGCTGTCAGTCCTGATAGCTGTAATGATAAGAACATCTGTCAACGTAGCAGAGGATACGATGCTCAGACAGCATCACCAACTCAAGGGCCCTGAATCTGAGCAAACTGGGGGAGATTGTGGAGGCCAGAGGAGTCTGGTGTGCTGCAGTCCATGGGGTCGCAAAGAGTCGGACACCACTTAGTGACCAAACAACAACTTACCAAGTGCGTTACCTCCTTTTTTCCTCCCTGCAGACCTTGGAGATTGTGCTTGGATCATCTCATTTTGTAGATGAGGAAAGTGAGGCTCGGAGAGGTGAAGCCATTTGCCTGATGTCATGCAGGACTCAGGTCTAGCCCTGTCTGGCTCAGAACTCATGCCCTTAATCTCCTCTCTAAGCTCTGTGTCCTCAGCCACTTCAGTTGTGTACGACTCTCTGCGACCCCGTGGGCTGTAGCTTGCCAGGCTCCTCTGTCCATGGAATTCTCCAGGCAAGAATACTGGAGTGGGTAGCCATTTCCTTCTCCAGGGGATTTTCTGAACCCAGGGATACAACTCGCATCTCTTGGGTCTCCTGCACTGCAGGCAGATTCTTTATCACTGAGCCTCTGGGGAGGCTCCTCTAACCTCCAGTCCAGATTGAATTAGATGACCCTCTTAGCCCGTGTCCCTCCCAGCCCCCTCCAGGGCCATGAGACACTGCCCCAGGAGACTTCACCCGCCCCCAGCTGACCTTCTGTTTCCCTCCCCACCCAGACACAAGTCCTGACTCGACCCCCACGTGATGCCCCAGGGTCTCCAGTCTCCAAGGAGACACTGAGGGGCAAGGTGGTGGGCCTTAGGCCCAGTCAGTGAGGGAGTGGTGTCTTGACCCCTCAGTCCTGAATCACAAAGATGAGTGAACAGACCACAACACCCACCCGCTTTCCCAAGGGCTCTGGGTCCCCTCTCCTGAGATGTGCACAGACCTCCTTCACCTCCAGACACAAGGCAGGGGCCTCGCCTGCCCCTTCCTCGGCTGGTCCTGAGGGTCACCCATCCTCTCCCAGCAAAACCGGTCCTTTGGGGATGATGACCTGACCCAGCGACATTCTGAGGGCTGGCCTGCAGCAAGCTAAAAACAGATGCACAGAAAGAAGGAAGTAGGAAATGTTTCTGTGGAGATTTACTTCGGGATCCTTGTTAAAGATACTTGCTGTTTCCTCTCCCCTCCCTGCCTCCCACGCAGCGCGCTTATCTGAGGTCTGGCGCGCTGGCCTCCTCTGCGCACGGGCCTCCTCTGCGCGGTTTCCACCAACGGTCCCTTCAACCCACAGCTGCTGCTTCAGTGGGCTGGCCTGAGTCCACATCTGATTCTGACTTGCTGGAGAGAAAGCGCTGAGTGAGTGGCACCCCCATGTCAATTTCATCTTGCCGCTCGCCTCAGCCAGATCCCCTGGGAGCCTGGGGAGCGAGCAGCCTTGGGATAAGGCGACAGGGTGGTTGCGTTCTGCCTGACTCGCCCCCTGACCCACAAGCCCTGGGTTCATGCATCTGACCGGGAGGGGAAGAGTTCTTGACTGGGTTGCGAGCTCTCTCCATATCCGTTTCCTGAGGTCTGCAGGAGCTTCAGGGCAGAGATAATGTTATCGGTCACCTCTTGCCTCTGTAGGGCTTTCTCCTGGCTGCATTTGACCTCTTGATGAGCCCGTGAGGTTGGAAGTAGAGGTGATCTATGCACCTTCCTCTGATTCCCCAAGGCAGAGGCTGGCCAGCCATTTCTCCAGGAGAGCCTGGCCCATCACCCTCGGACAGAAGATAGGAACGGGGGTGCCAGGAAGGGGTCCCAGGCATCAGCGCAGTGAGACACCGGGCAAGCAGGGCACAGGCCATCGCGCACCCTGCCTGGGGGCCCTGCGCGCTCAGTCGCTCAGGCGGGTCCAACTCTGTGTGACCCCACAGACTGCAACCCGCCAGGCCTCTCTGTCCCTGGGGTTCTCCAAGCAGGAATACTGGGGTGGGCTGCCATGCCCTCCTCCAGGGGTTAGGCTGATTGTTTACCGCCGAGCCACCTGGGAAGCCCCCAGCCTTGGAGGAGAGCCTGCCAAATCTGAATCCAACCCCACGTCACTCCCTCAACTCAACTCAGATCACCCTCTCTGACTCTTTGTCGGTGTGAGTGCTTTACAGTGTATCCTTAGGATCCAATCGAAGTGCTAGGGCCTACAGTGCCTGAGCGCCCTGCCACCGGGTGTCAGGCCCCCACCTCCTGCTGACCCACCTGCAGCCTGGCTGGTTTTGTGGACGCTGCTCTTGGCCCCTGACTGCACCTCCTCCTCCCTGCTTCGGGGCCCCTGCAGGTGCTGTTCCCTTTGTCTGGCACGTGGCCCCCTGACCTCTGCAAGCCAGGCAAGTCTCAGCTCCTGTCACCTCCTCCAAGCAGCTTTCTGAACTCCTCCCCACCCACCCGGCATTCCACAGTGCCGACCCCAAGCCCCAGGCACTCCCCGCCTCAGGACTGTTGCTTTTCTTTGTACATCTTATTATTTACTTAACATTGCTAGCTAACTTACTCTGTACCAGGCAGCCTTATGGGCACTTTGTACACTCATGACATATGTGTTTAATAATCTGAGTTCAGTTGCTTAGTCGTGTCTGGTTTTTGCAGCCTCATAGACTCTGCCCAGGCAGAAATACTGGAGTGGGGTGCCATTTCCTACTCCAGGGATTTGATAACTTATTTGTTTTTAAACCTCACAGCCGGCTTCCCAGGTAGCTCAATGGTAAAGAATCCACCTGCCCATGCTGGAGACACAGGTTGGATGCCTGGGTTGGGAAGATTCCCCTGGAGAAGGAAGTGGCAACTCACTCCTGTATTCTTGCCTGGGAGGTCCCATGGACAGAGGAGCCTGGTGGGCGACAGTCCCTGGGGTCGCGAAGAGTCGGGATGACTTAGTGACTAAAAGCAACTTCGAAACTGGCAGTAGCTTAGTGAGTCGGCACCGTTTCGGGGAAGCGCGTGGGGAGCTGGCGCTTAGTGAGCAGGCACCGTTACGGGGAAGCGCGTGGAGAGCCTGACCATGATGGCGCAGCCGCTAGAAGGTGGCGCTTAGTGAGCAGGCACCGTTTCGGGGAAGCGCGTGGGGGAGCTTGCCCACGATGGCGCGGCTGCTAGATGGTGGCACTTAGTGAGTAGGTCCTGTTACGGGGAAGCGCGTGGGGAGCTTGCCCACGATGGCGCGGCTGCTAGATGGTGGCGCTTAGTGAGTAGGCACTGTGACGGGGAAGCGCGTGGGGAGCTTGCCCATGATGGCGCAGCCGCTAGATGGTGGTGTTGCAGAGCCACCTTTGGCCGCCCTGCCAAGCTGTCTTCTGGGGCAGGTGTTGTAGGCGTGTCCTCCCCCTGCCCGATGTCTTCCTCGTTCCCGTGAGCCTCCTGCCCTCAGGTCACTGATGTCTCCTTGGTTGGCTGGCTGGCTGGATGGATGTGGCCAGGGACTGGATTGTCACCAGGCTCCACCACCAGCCTCAGGGATGGGCACCGCTGGACAGAGCAGCGGAAGGCCAAGGGCGTGTGGCCGAGCTTGGCCAGGGCAGCGTTGCCCCTGAGGGAATGACAGAGGTGGAATTCAGGCCAGGCCAGGTGGCCTCATAAATTAGAACAACACCCAGGACCCTCAACTCTTAAAAACAAGGAAAGGCGCTGGTGCCAGGCTAGTCCCCGGGGAGTGGCAGCTCCCTGCGGTCGAGCCCACCGCCCCCTGCACAGCTGGGGTCCCCCAGATCTTCTGTCCCGACCCACAGGGCCTGAGTCGGGTGGGAGCGCAGAGGCAAGGGCTCACCCCAGTGCCCACCCCCAGCTGGACAGGCACGTGGTTCAGCTTCGGGGGAGGCCAGTTTTTGGTGGCAGCTCTGTTCTGCCCAACCATGCCCAGCCCCATGCGCAGGACACTGACGGCTTGTCTTGGTCACTTATCCGAAGAGCCAGGGTAGGATGCCAGCCTTTGGTGTCCCCTCTCTGGACTGATGCCCACCTGCAAAATAAGTGGAGGCTTCTTGTTTGATCCTTTTCTGACCCAGGCCTGGACTCCCCCTCCTTCGCCCGGTGTCCCTACCCAGAGGATCTTTAGGGAGGACTGGAACCCCTGGATCCCTCCCAGGACGGGAGAGCCAGGCCTGGAGCTCAGAGAGCTTCAGTTTCCCTCACATCCTGCCTGTCTCGGTCTATCCATGAGACTCAGAGCAAATGCTTGCCCTCTGTGGGCCTCAGCGTGCGCATCTGTAAATTAGGATGACATTAACACGAGCCTCATGGGGTCATCAAAAGGATAGACTGAGATTACATGGGCTTAGGACTGGAAACAGTATCCCGCACATAGTCAGTAGTTTTCGTGAATTAGTATTGGGTTTTGTGCGTGCTGAATCGCTTCAGTCGTGTCCGACTCTTTGTGACCCTGTGGACTGCAGCCCACCAGGCTCCTCTGGCCATGGGATTCTCCAGGCAAGAACACTGGAGGGGGCTGCTGTGTCCTCCTCCAGGGCGTCTTCCTCCGCCAGGGACGGAACCTGTGTCTCCTGTGTCTGCAGAATTGGCAGGCAGGTTCATTACCACTGCCGCCGCCTGGGAAGCCCACTGGGTTTATTATGAGATTATTAAAACAGGTAATAATGGACTGTGGCCTCAAACAGTTTAGCATGTTCACAGGAGAGAAATGCCGACGACGCGTTAAGTACTGTTTCAAGCACCAGCACGGGGAGGGGGAGGGGTCCTGGCGGATAAGATCTGGGAAGACTTCCTGGAGAGGGTGGCAACCCAGCTGGAGGGTGGACGGGGGTTCACAGTGTGACCCGGACAGGCCATGCGGGAGCAAGGTGCCTGGCAGGAAGGTAGGGGCCCTGGGGGGCAGAAAGGGCATAGTTTCTGTAGCCTGGAGTGTAAGCCTAGAGAGTGGATTCGCTTGAACCTGGGCTTTGAACGCTGGGATCAGGCATTAAACTTTGTTCTGCAGTGAGTCGTTGCAGGTGTCTGGGGAGGGAGTGATCGTGGATTAGATTGTTTCTTCCCTAAGGAGAGGGCCCCTGGGCAACTGGAGGCCCCAGTGCCTAGTGAGAGAGGCTGCTGAGCCCACCGGGCACAGAAGAGGGCTGGCTAAGAGCAAGAGGCGCGGTCTGTCTTCACGGAGCCCAGTCCAGACCAGCTGCCCACTCCCGGGCTCCAGCTGCCTCCCCTCCAGAAGGCTCCGGGAGGGGGCTCACCGTGGGGCTGCACACCAGGCTGGCACCCACAGAGCCCCTCAGATCCCTGCAAAGACCTGGGGACAGGATGTCACACCCAGGCTGCCAGGAGCTGGGTTCACAGCGGAGTCAGCCCCACTGGTGTTAACGAGGCCCAGGGCAGGTGGACAAGCCAGGAGAGCCAGTTGCCAGTGAGCCGCAGGCACGTCCTGCCCTCGAGTCTGGGGCGGAGGCAGTGTCCCAGCCCTGCGAGGTCAAGCTGGCCGTCCCCACTGACTAAGGGAGGACCAGAGAGGCTGATGGCTCCCTTGAGGTCACACAGCATCTGTGGGGCTGAGCAGATGCTAGGCTGCAGCACCCAGAATCCCCTTGGGCCAGGCACAGTGAGCACGCCTCTCCTACACCTGACACTGCTTTCCAGTCCTGCTCCAAGTTCCTTTGTCTGATGCCTGCTGACTGGCCGTGTCCCTCCATTTCCCCGGCCGACACCCCGCCCCGCGCCACCACCACCGCTCCCGTGGACAGCTGCGGCCACCTCCCCACTGGTCCCCCCGCCCACCCCTCTCCTGACTCTGCCTCCCACCCTGTGCCCTGGAGGAGCTGTCTGCAGGCAAGGCGCTCGCTTTTCCCTGCACAGCGGCCTCGGGGCCTGCAGGGGAGCAGCCGGCCCCTCACCGTGGCCTGGGTCCTCTCCCCACTGCTCTCCCCCTGTCGTGCTCACAGACCCCAGCCTCGTTAACCTCCTTCCAGCTTCTCAAACATGCTGGGCTCACGTCCGCCTCAGGCCAGCACCCACGCTGTCCTTGCTGCTTGGAAATCTCTGCTCCTCTTCCTCTCGTCGCTTTGGGCAAATTGAGCGGTTCCCACGCTGGTCCCTGGACCAGCAGCTTCACCTGGGAGTTTGTTAGCAATGTAGTTGCCTCACACAGTGTATGTGTATCACATCTTCCGATTATACTCTTTAAATGTATGCAATTCTATCTGTCAGTTCTCCAGTAAAGTTGCGGGGAAGAAATGCACGTTCCCAGGCACCTTCCCCAATCTGCTGAGTCAGAAACTCTGGGGGTAGCCTGACAATCTGTATTTTAACAGGCCTTTCATGTGGGGCCAGTGCGATTCAAATGTAAGAACCACTGATCTAACAAACTAAGCTATAATTTAGAGTGTAAAATTAAAACTTCAACTCAAATGCCACGTCTTCCAGGAATCCTTTCTCGACCTCCAGACCAGGACCTCGTGGAGCCCCGTACTTTCCTTTAGAGCAGCTTTCACAGCTGTGATCATAACTGTGCAATCCGTCAAGAGCCTTTTTCTTTTCCACTAGAGTATTTGCCCCATGGCCCCAGGACCATAGTTTCTATTTTGCTCTATCCCAGGACCTAGCGCACGCCTGACACATAAAAAGTCCTCAATAAATACTGTCACGTGAATGGCCACATACGCAAGTCCCCTCTTCCAGCCCTTCCTGGGGCGAACAGTCCCTTACCGTGTGCCTGTGCTAAGCTAGGTGCTGAAAGTGAAAGAAAATACACTCTCTGCCTCCAAGAAGGTGAGCTGCCACCAGGGAAAATAAACATGGATGGAGCCAAATCAGTTGAGTTGAGTCATCCAGGAAGGCTGAGCTGCCAGGCAGAGAAGTCGGGGGAAAGATTTACAGGTAGAAGGACCAGCGCGAGCAAAGCGCGTAGTGGGACGAGACAGTGCCGGGAGCTGGGGCGGTGGGGACGGTGCAGGCAGTGAGGCGGGGAGTCAGTTTGAGACGCAGTGGCTGAGTACCACTGGGTGAGTACCAGGCACCGGAGTTTGAATTTTGCTGTTTGGTGGTCACTGAAGAGCCACTGAGTATTTTCCAGCAGACAAGTAACCTGATTTCTTTCCGTTTTTTTTAATCACTCTGATAATACAATTTGGAAAACCAAGAAGGGTGGGTCCATTCATTCATTTACTTCTGAAATATATATACATCGAGCGTGACCGTGCCCTGGGTGCTGGGATATGATGGGCAGTGCCGACGTGGCCCCCGCCTGTCCTTCTGTCCACGTGGCTTTAGCCTCTTTCCCGTAAGCCGGAGGGCATGGCCACCGCGACCCCTGCTCTGGCCCCCCCATAACCCCCGTGCTCCGCCCTGCAGCCTCCAGGGAGAAGTGACATGCCCACAGCCCCTGGCTCTTGGGTTTCTGCAGGGGATTCTAAGAGGTTCTTCCTGGGGAGGGAGGCAGCCAGCAGGCTCCACAGGGAACAATGGGTGCCTTTGTTGCTTCTGCCAGGGCCACTCCAAGAATAGCTGTTTGCTCAGCTCAGAGCAGGGCTGGGACGGGAGGGTGTGGGGCTCTAGAGCTCCAGTGTAGGTGGGGTGTTAACCCCCAAGCCTCTGGGGCCTCCTCTAGTTTCTCACTGGCTCAGAGGGACGAAGGAGGTGGGGAGCATCACTCAGAGCAACCATCATCAGAACTGGGCCCTGAAAGATCATCCCGCCCTGTGAGTTTACAGGGCAGTTTTTCTGTAGAGCTGTATGCAGAAGCCCAGTATACAGGACAAGGTGAGACAATAGTGGCTCTGGTTAAGGGGGTGGGCGTCTAGCAGAGAGACCCCTGGCTCGTCAGCACCTCCCTCGCCACCCCTTTGTCCAGGCCTGCCCCTCTGAGCTCCCCAGACTCCAGCCAACCTTGTCCTGGTCCCATTCTTTCACTTTACTCTTGATGAAACAGAGAGGACAAGCGCTTCACCCAAGGCCACCCAGCAGGTTTATGGTCAAACCCAGGGCTTGCGCTAGGGTGATATTTGCTAGACCTGAGCGCACAGTTCCCCAGACTCCCATTATTTTTACCAAAAGCATATTCTAACTCTCGTATCATTGACTTAAAATTTATCTTTAAACCATCTCTTATTTTTCTTATAACTTTAAGTGGAGATCTTATATCATTACCATAAACGCCAAGCCTTTATCAGTTTCCGTAAAAGATAGCACGTTAAATGAATACCTGTCTTTTAAATTATGCATCCATGTGCCATCTAAAAGTATCTCATGGGTACCCACACCTCCTTTGGGGATTTCCAGCCTGGCACATCTTAAAGGTTCACTGCTCAGAACGTGTGAAAATGTTAGTCACTCAGTCACGTCCAACTCTTTGTGACCCCATGGACTGTAGCCCACCAGGTTCCTCTCTCCATGGAATTTTCCAGGCAAGGATACTGGAGAGGGTTGCCATTTCCTTCGCCAGGGGATCTTCCTGACCCAGGGATCAAACCCAGATCTCCTGCATTGCAGGCAGATTCTTTACCGTCTGAGTGACCAGGGAAGTGTGTCCTGCTCAGCTCCACCCCCTCTGCTGAGTGGGTGTGATGTGCTCAGCCCTGTGCTAGGCTCTGGAGGAGAGCAGACCTTGCCCTCGGGGTCTTACAATCCAGAGGAGACAGACATCCCATGGCAACAGGAGACGCACCCCGCTCCGAGGAGGGAAAGACATGCCTGTGGGACAGGAGGGATGGGTGGTCATCCTTCATCTTATGGGTTGACAAGTGGATGCTCAGAAGGTGCAAGGGACACACTCAAGTCCCCCTCAGCACGTCAGTGGCAAAAGGGGTTGAACCCAGATTTTTGGCACATATCCCCCCAAGCCAGGGTTTCTGCCTTCTGCCCAGACTCTGTGCCGCAGCAGACCACAGCCAAGTGTCCCCATGATGGGCTGAGTGGTTTGGAAGAAGACAGACAAGAAACAGTGATTCTGGAACTTTTTCTCACTCTCTCCTTTTCCAGCCCTGGGCATGGGGCTGCCCAGCCCTTGGTGCTCTCTCCTGACAGTGCCCGGGATCACAGTAGTCTTCGCCGGTAACTCTCACAGCCTGCGGCCTGGCTCAGCGAGGCCCTGCCTGGTGGTCTCTGCAAACTCCCACTCACGGCCTTGGCCATCCTGTCCCGGGACCCTAAGCGCCAGAGTGCACTGTTGCACGTCTAGACCAGTAGTTCTCGAGCTGTGGTCCGTGGACCAGCAGTACCAACAGCTCCTAGAAACATGGTGAAATGCAGATTCTCAGGCCCCACTTCAGGCCTCGTGTTCAGTTACTACCCTGTGTCGAGTCCCTGCGATCTGGGCTGCTGCACGCTGTACCTCTCTGTCCTTCGCTACCTCCCAGAATTTGCTCAAATTCCACTGAGTCAGTGCTACAATCTACCCATCTCATCCTCTGTCGTCCCCTTCTCCTCCCGCCCTCAGTCTTTCCCAGCATCAGGGTCTTTTCCAGTCAGTCAGCTCTTCGCATCAGGTGGCCAAAGGACTGGAATTTCAGCTTCAGCATCAGTCCCTCCAGTGAATATTCAGGGTTGATTTCCCTTAGGATAGACTGGTTTGATCTCCTTGCTGCCCAAGGGGCTCTCAAGAGTCTTCTCCAGCAACATAGCTCAAAAGCATCAATCCTTCAGCACTCAGCTTTCTTTATGGTCCAGCTCTCACATCCATACATGACTGCTGGAAAATCCATAGCCTTGACTAGACAGACCTTTGTCAGCAAAGTGACATCTCTGGTTTAATATGCTGTCTAGGTTCATCATAGCCTTCCTTCCCAGAAGCAAGCATCTTTGGATTTCACGGCTGCAGTCGCCATCTGCAGTGATTTGGGGGCCCAGAAAATAATGTCTGTCCTGTCATCCACTGTTTCTTCTTCTATTTGCCGTGAAGTGATGGAACCAGGTGCCATGATCTTCGTTTTTTGAATGTTGAGTTTTAAGCCAACATTTTCACTCTCCTCTTTCACCCTCATCAAGAGGCTCTTTAGTTCCTCTTCACTTTTTGCAGTGAGAGTGGTGTCATCTGCATATCTGAGGTTGTTGACATTTCTCCCTGTAATCTTGATTCCAGCTTGTGCTTCCTCCAATCTGGCATTTTGCATGATGTACTCTGCATAGAAGTTAAATCTGCAGAGTGACAGTATAGAGGCTTCTTTCCCAATTTTGAACCAATTTGTTGTTCCACGTCCAGTTCTACCTGCTTCTTGACCTGCATACAGGTTTCTCAGGAGACAGATAGGATGGGCTGGCATTCCCATCTTTTTAAGATTTTCCGCAGTTTACTGTGAGCCATGCAGGTAAAGGCTTTCATATAGTCAGTGAGGCAGATGTAGATGTTTTTCTGGAAATTCCTTGCTTTCTCCACGATCCAGTGAATGTTGGCAATTTGATCTCTGGTTCCTCTGCCTCTTTGAAAACCAGAATCAAAAATGCTGAGAAGGGGCCAGACACCCCATGCTCTGACGAGCCCTCCAGGTAAAGGCTCTGCTGCTGCAGCTGCTGCTCCTGAATGCGGAGGACCGCTGTTCCGAAGCTCTCATTTGCCCCGGCCACTGCCCCAGGCGCACTTCCGTCATGCCAGCCGGACTCTCTGAGAATGGCACCCACAAATCTGTAGCCGTTTAAAAAAAGAAAGCAAAGGTTTAAACAGTACCCGCTGATGATCCTGACGCCCAATCGTAGTGGAGAACTCTTTGGGAGCCTGAGAGCACCAGGCCTTCGAGACAGCAGCTGTGCCTCTGAGGCAGACACTTGCACCTCTATCTTCATCCTGAACCCCACGAGAATCCGCTTGAATCCCTCTGAGCCCTCTTGAGCTTTTGGGAACCTTCAGACCGTGGGCTGGAGATTTAGCAAAACCGTCAGCCCTGGCGCCTTCCTCCTCTGTCTCCCAGTCCTTCCTGTTATCACCCTGGAGGTCTGAGTCTTAATCTGCTTGAGCTGCCGGAACAAAATACCATGGGCTCAGTGGCTTAAAAACAAACGTTTCTCTCTCCCAAGTCCACAAAATGCCATGGGCTCAGTGGCTTAAAAACAAACGTTTCTCTCTCCCAGGTCCCTCGGCTAGAGTCTGAGGTCAGAGCACCAGCCTGGCTGTCACCCAGGTCTGCACCGAGGGCCTTCCAGCTGTGGGCTCATGCGGCCCATCCTCGGTGCCCGCGAAGGGAGACCGCACTCTCTCTGCCTCTTCTTACGAGGAGACAAACCCTATCACTTAGACCTTGCTCTCCTGACTTCATCTAATGTTCAACAACAATCACATTGGGGGTTAGGGCTTAAGACTCAAACATTTAGTCCACAGCAACCAGCTCAAACCAGTTATTTTCCCACCTTGAAACCTTGATGGCTTCTCAAGAATTCTAAGACTATTTCCCATTCAGTAGAAAACTCCTCCAGAACCCCAAGCAATGACTCTCGAAGAGAATTCCAAGCTGTGAAAGCTGCGGCGAAAAGGAGGCGTCTTTGTGAAGAGCCCACCCCTGCCCGGTAAGCTCCTGGTTCACGGCTCCGTCTGTGTGCAAACCCAGCACCTGGAAGCCTGCCTCCTCACTGGCAGCCGAGCTCCCCTGGTCTTCAGCTCAGACACTGAACAGGGCTTGGGAGACGAGAGTTCTAGGCCCAGCAAACTCTGTCTTTGCTGCAAACTCGGTCTTCTGTCTGAGCCTCAGACCTCTACCCTTACAGTAGCAGGTGGCTTCCAAGCTGGTTGCCCATCAGAAATACAAGGAATCTTGTTAAGGATTCAGGTCCCCAGGAGGGATGACTAGGTGGAGCACAGGGCCTTTTTAAGGCGGAGAAACTATTTTGTACTGCACTATAAACATGCACACTTGACCCTGTGCATTTGACAAAGCTCGTAAGACTGCAATACAGAGTAAACTATGGACTCTAGTTAATAATAGTACATCAATATTGCTTCATTAATTGTCACAAATGTATCACAGGAAGGCAAGATATTCATAATATGGGGAACTACATAGAAGAGAAGGGGTATATGGGAGCTCTCTGTACTATGCGATCAACTGTTCTGTAAACCTAATACTGCTTTAAAAACAAAGCCTACTATTTTAAAAAATAAAAGCAGATTCCCCAGGCCCCAACCTGGATCATTCTGAGTCAGTGGGTGCAAGATTAGCCCAGGGAATCTGTATGTTTCTTTTCACTTATTTATCTTTGGCAGTGACGGGTCCTCGCTGCTGCTTGGGTTCTTCTCTGGCTGCAGCGAGTGGGGCCACGCTCCGCCGAGGCGCGTGGGCTTCTCACTGTGGTGCTTCTCCTGCTGTGGAGCGCGGGCCCTGGGCACGAGGGCTCGGGAGCTTGGCTCCAGGTTCTGGAGCCTGGGCTCAGCAGCCGCGGTGCACGGCCTTAGTCCCTCCTTGGCATGTGAGGTCTTCCCAGATCAGGGGTCGAGTCCACGTCTCCTGCCCTGGAAGGTGGACTCGTCACCACTAGCACCACCTGGGAAGCCATATACATGTACACTCTTTTTCAGATTCTTTTCCATTCAGTTCAGTCTCTCAGTCGTGTCCAACTCTGCGACCCCATGAATTGCAGCACGCCAGGCCTCCCTGTCCATCACCAACTCCTGGAGTCTACCCAAACCCAAGTCCATTGAGTTGGTGATGCCATCCAACCATCTCATCCTCTGTTGTCCCCTTCTCCTCCTGCCCTCAATCTTTCCCAGCATCAGGGTCTTTTCCAATGAGTCAGCACTTCGCATCAGGTGGCCAAAATACTGGAGTTTAAGCTTCTGCATCAGTTCCTCCAATGAATATTCAGGACTGATTTCCTTTAGGATGGACTGGTTGGATCTCCTTGCAGTCCGAGGGACTCTCAAGAGTCTTCTCCGACACCACAGTTCAAAAGCATCAATTCTTCAGGGCTCAGCCTTCTTCACAGTCCAACTCTCACATCCGTACATGACCACTGGAAAAACCATAGCCTTGACTAGACGGACCTTTGTTGACAAAATAATGTCTCTGCTTTTCAATATGCTGTCTAGGTTCATAACTTTCCTTCCAGGGAGTAAGCGTCTTTTAATTTCATGGTTGATCACCATCTGCAGTAATTTTGGAGCCCAGAAAAATAAAGTCTGCCACTGTTTCCACTGTTTCCCCATCTATTTCCCATGAAGTGATGGGACCAGATGCCATGATCTTTGTTTTCTGAACGTTGAGCTTTAAGCCAACTTTTTCACTCTCCTCTTTCACTTGCATCAAGAGGCTTTTGAGTTATTCTTCACTTTCTGCCATAAGGGTGGTGCCATCTGCATATCTGAGGTTATTGATATTTCTCCCGGAAATCTTGATTCCAGCTTGTGCTTCTTCTAGCCCAGCATTTCTCATGATGTACTCTGCATATAAGTCAAATAAGCAGGGTGACAATATACAGCTTTGATATACTCCTTTTCCTATTTGGAACCAGTCTGTTGTTCCATGTCCAGTTCTAACTGTTGCTTCCTGACCTGCATATAGGTTTCTCAAGAGGCAGGTCAGGTGGTCAGGTATTCCCATCTCTTGCAGAATTTTCCACAGTTTATTGTGATCCACACAGTCAAAGGCTTTGGCATAGGCAATAAAGCAGCAATAGATGTTTTTCTGGAGCTCTCTTGCTTTTTCGACGATCCAGCGGATGCTGGGTTTCCGTTATAGGTCATTATTGCCCCCTGTGCTCTTCAGTAGGTCCTTGTTGCTTTCCTGTTTTGTGTGTAGTAGTCTGCATCGGTCCATCCCAACCTCCTAATTTATCCCTCCCACACTGAAGGAATCTGTATTTTTAGCCAGTGCCCTCCTCACTGCTCCTCTGGGAGCCCTGCAGCCTTGCCCCCCAGGGGTCTCTTCCTGAAGGCCCTCGTCCCGCCCACCCAGGAGTCCCTGTGACGCGGCCTCCTCTCTCCCTGCAGCGCGGCCCCTGCGGGGGCCCAGACCTTCAGCCTGAAGCACTCGGAGCGCGTGCGGGTGGAGGTGGTGCGCGATGGGCAGGCTGAGGAGGTGGCCACCAACGGCAAGCAGCGCTGGCCCCTGTCGCCCAGCACCACGCTGCGGCTCACCATGAGCCAGGCGAGCCCTGAAGCCAGCAGCGACAAGGTACCGTGCACGGGCCTGGGGGCCGGGGGCCAGGCCGGTATCAGGACGGGCCGGATCCGCGTGGGCAGGAAAAGCCAAGCATGGGCCACGCACGCAGGTTTCCGTTTTTCCACAACCACATTAAAAGAGCGAAAAGCGAGACCTGCCCGGTGGGCCAGTGGTTAGGACTCCACACGGTCTCTGCAGGCTCATGGGTGCGATCCCTCGTCAGGGAACTGTTAATAAGGTTCCCCTATACTGGGTGGCATGGCCAATAAGTAAGTAAAAGAGCAAAAAGAAATAGATGGGCTTAATTTTGATGATATTTTTTACTTAACTCCATATATCCAGATACTGTCATTTCAACGTGATATCAGTGTAAAAAACAAGACCAAGGTTTTTTCCACGCCGAGTCTAAATCTTCTGTGCGTTTCACAGCTGTAGCCCATCTCAGTTCAAACTAGCCACTTTTCACGTGCTCCGTAAATCGGCTCATGGCTGCGGCCACAGAAGGGGGAATTCATGGCAGGCTAACATCTCGGGACTCTTAGCACAGACTCTTAGACTCCTGGACGCAACGGCCACGAACGCCCTTGGTTTCATCGTGTATCAAATGGGATGCTGGGCGCCCAGGCGCAAGAGGTAGAGCCGAGACTAGGCCCTTTCTCCCTGGGCTCTCTAGTTATTAACATGAACGTCACGTATGTCCTCTGTCAGTGACGGCACTGGGCGTTGTCCAGTGAGGACAGCCTAAGCTCCATCGTTGCCGAGTGGGAGCTAGATACACACCCTGGTAGAAGTGGGGACCGGCAGCAGGACGCACCAGGGGGCAAGTAGCAGACGACACCCTGGATGCCCTCTGAGAGAGGGGAGCCCCCTGTCTAGTTGGATGTTCTGAGAGAGCCCACCAAGCCAAGAGCACTTCCTGGAGGAGAGGGTTCATCTGGTTAGAGCCGATCGGCTTGACAGACTGTGAGGTGGTCCCTGCAGGTCTTCCTGCCTGTGACCTGTGACTTCTGTTCTCTCCCTCCCTGTGTGCCGCCCCCACCCCGTCAAGGTCACCGTCAGCTACTATGAGGAGGAGGGGATCACGCCCGTCGACCAGGCTGGGCTCTTCCTCACGGCCATCGGTGAGTCTGCGTGGCTCTGGCCTGGGTGCCTTTGTTCCCCAGGGGCTGGCACTGCTGCTCTTCCCAGGCGCTTGGGCTGTTCTCGGTGCTGCCCGCCTGGCGCTCGGAGCTTCCTCTAATAATGCAGGTCTGGGGGGTGCTGCGGGGGGAGGCATGCCTTGGTCCTTCAGCAACTCAGCTGGCTGTCACAGTCCCCGTCGCAGGCTCTGTGGACTGTGGGGAGAAAGAGCCAAGGGTGCTCCTCCCCCGTCTCTGCCCTGCAGCCCGGAGAAGAGCTCGCTTGTAGAAAGGAGAATGGCCTGTCTACAAAGCCTGCACTGTCCTTCCCAGCCCCAGCTACACCCCTACCTTCCCCGGACCCAGCCCCTCAGGGTGCAAAGATGCAGCCTGGGTCCTTAAACCACCTCGTCCTAGCCCAGACATTGAGGCCCAGAGAGGCTGGGGACCTGGTTCAAAGTCACACAGCAACGCAGTGCCGGTTGGGTCCAGAGCTCAGGCTCGTTCCTTTGCGGGTTCTTCCCATCTGTGCAGAACTGCCCTCCCCTGGCTTCGAGGCTCTGGGGCTGCACTCCCTGGGTCTTCTGCAGTGGAGGCGTTACTTATCTTTTCATTCTAGCCCCTATAATGATCAAGCCAGGGCGACATTTCAGTGAGTCCTTAGTTCAGCACTGACAGAGTGGCGACAGGCCAGGGGAAGGTGAGCTGCCTGTTCCTGAGCCTCAGCCATGTCCTGAGGGCGTTGAAAATAACAGCGATGTCTATCTGCTGAACAGCTGCTCTGTGTCCAGGACTTTGGCGCCGAGGTGGTGTTTACTGAGCACCACCGGGCTCCAGCGCGAGGTGGCCTAGCTATCATGAGCTCAGTTCTCACATCTATTCCAAGAGGGCATGCTATTATAGTCCCCATTTTACAGATGAGAAAACCAAGGTTAGCGTGGTCTACAGGACACCCGGCCGTTTCAATTATGCCATATTCTCCTAGGGGAGGGGCTCAGAAATCCCCCCACAAAACAACTAATTCCCAAGCCAGCCCTTCTCCAACCCTGCGCTTTTAGCCCCAGTCAGGCTCAGTAGCATTGCTCTCCCACTTCTGAGCTGATTCCCAAATGGGCTTGACTGCGGGTCACCTGCCCCTCTTTCCACATTGAGGGAGTGAGTGCCCGGCTGGTCCTCAGGACTACGTGGCGGGGAGGGGGCCTCGGGAGATGAAACCAAAGCTTCCAGCGCTGCAGCTGAGGGCTGGCACGTGTGAGCCTCACGGGTACACGGTGCCCCAGTGTCTCAGGTGACCGTCCCTACGAAACCCAACCCCACAGAGGCAAGGACACTTAAGGACATTAGCGGGACGGGCAGCAGCCCCAAGCCTGGCAGAGGAGGGAGCTGCCAGGGGGCTGACGATGCCACTGACGAGACTCCCACAAAACACAGTGGCCCCGGACGGGCGGCGCAGTGACGCTGTGAGGAGGCCGGCGCGGGCCCAGGACTGATGGCAGAGTGACACTGTGAGGGGGCCGGCGCGGGCCCAGGACGATGGTGTAGTGACACTGTGAGGGGGCCGGCGCGGGCCCAGGACTGATGGCAGAGTGACACTGTGAGGGGGCCGGCGCGGGCCCAGGACGATGGTGTAGTGACACTGTGAGGGGGCCGGCGCGGGCCCAGGACTGATGGCAGAGTGACACTGTGAGGGGGCCAGCGCGGGCCCAGGACTGATGGCAGAGTGACACTGTGAGGAGGCCTGTGCAGGCACAGGACGGCCGGCGCATTAACGCTGTGAGGACGCAGGGTCGGGCCCAGGACAGGCGGCGCAGTGACGCTGTGAGGAGGCCGGCGCGGGCGCAGGACGGATGGTGTAGTAACACTGTTAAGAGGCAGAAGCAGACCCAGGACGGGCGGCGCAGTGACACTGTGAGGAGGTCGGCGTGGGCACAGGACGGCCGGCGCATTAACACTGTGAGGACGCAGGATCAGGCCCAGGACGGGCGGCGCAGTGACACTGAGGACGCAGGGTCGGGCCCAGGACGATGGTGTAGTGACGCTGTGAGGGGGCCGGCGTGGCTTCCCTGGTCCTTCAGGGACAGAGTCTGTCTGCCGATGCAGTTGACATGCGTTCAGTCCCTGGGTTGTTGGGAAGATCGCCGGGAGGAGGAAATGGCAACCCACTCCAGTATGCTTGCCTGGGAAACCCACGGAGAGAGGAGGCTGGCAGACTACAGTCCGTGGTGTCACAGAGTTGGACCTGACGTAGCGACTGAACAACAAGAGCCACGAGGCAAGCGAGGGTGCCATAGGGCTGAGACTGGGCAAAAGATACCGAGTACGTGATGAATGACCAGGCTCGTCCTTCCGGGGTGCTGACGCTCTCACTGAAGAGAGAGTTCTTTAACTGCCGCAAGTTCCAGATATTTAGGCTCCATGGGTCAGTAATAAAGGCCCCTCCTTTCCCCACCAAATTAGTAAACGGTTTTGAAGGTTGGTCAAAAAGAAAAAAAGACATTAATAAAGCAATTTACCATCAATTATCACCATCTTGTTAACATGTTAGCACCTAAAAAGTAGGCAAGGTGTAATCTCAAACTACCGCACAATTGCACTCATCTCACACGCTAATAAAGTAATGCTCAAAAGTCTCCAAGCCAGGCTTCAGCAATACCTGAACCGGGAACTTCCAGATGTTTAAGCTTTTTAAAAAAGGGAGAGGAATCAGAGATCAAATTGCCAACATCCGCTGGATCATGGAAAAAGCAAGAGAATTCCAGAAAAACATCTATTTCTGCTTTATTGACTATGCCAAAGCCTTTGTGTGGATCACAATAAACTGTGGAAAATCCTGCAAGAGATGGGAATATCAGACCACCTGACCTGCCTCTTGAGAAATCTGTATGCAGGTCAGGAAGCAACAGTTAGAACTGGACATGGAACAACAGATTGGTTTCAAATAGGAAAAGGAGTACATCAAGGCTGTATATTGTCACCCTGCTTATTTAACTTCTATGCAGAGTACATCATGAGAAATGCTGGACTGGAAGAAACACAAGCTGGAATCAAGATTGCCGGGAGAAATATCAATCACCTCAGATATGCTGATGACACCACCCTTATGGCAAAGAGTGAAGAGTAGCTAAAAAGCCTCTTGATGCAAGTGAAAGAGGAGAGTGAAAAAGCTGGCTTAAAGCTCAACATTCAGAAAACGAAGATCATGGCATCTGGTCCCATCACTTCATGGGAAATAGATGGGGAAGCAGTGGAAACAGTGTCAGACTTTATTTTGGGGGGCTCCAAAATCACTGCAGATGGTGACTGCGGCCATGAAATTAAAAGATGCTAACTTCTTGGAAGAAAAGTTATGACCAACCTAGATAGCATATTAAAAAGCAGAGACATTACTTTGCTGACTAAGGTCCGTCTAGTCAAGGCTATGGTTTTTCCTGTGGTCATGTATGGATGTGAGAGTTGGACTGTGAAGAAGGCTGAGCACCGAAGAATTGATGCTTTTGAACTGTGGTGTTGGAGAAGACTCTTGAGAGTCCCTTGGACTGCAAGGAGGTCCAACCAGTCCATTCTGAAGGAGATCAGCCCTGGGATTTCTTTGGAAGGAATGATGCTAAAGCTGAAACTCCAGTACTTTGGTCACCAGATGGGAAGAGCTGACTCATTGGAAAAGACCCTGATGCCAGGAGGGATTGGGGGCAGTAGGAGAAGGGGACGACAGAGGATGAGATGGCTGGATGGCATCATGGACTCGATGGACATGAGTTTGAGTAAACTCTGGAGTTGGTGATGGACAGGGAGGCCTGGCGTGCTGCAATTCATGGGGTCGCAAAGAGTTCAGACGCGACTGAACTGAACTGAATCTCAAAACAGAAGACAGTCATTCACATGCAGAAATAAAACTTTATGAAAAACTCACCCCAACTGAACTTATGTTTCATTAGGGAGCCTGGTAAAAACTAGGTTTCCCTTGAGACCCATCCACTGGTCTATCTGACCCATCCAGGTCTTGTCTTCCCTCAGAGATCTGCCCCAGGATCATTTGGGGGTGGTGGCTCAGAGGCAAGAATGCTTTTAATGACCCAGGATGGTGGGACTGTCCCCCAGGGATGTTTTAGTGTCCATCTCACCCTACCTCTGTCCTGAGTCCACACTGGGTAGAAAGAACCTTGGCCTCAGAGTGGACAGAAATACAATAGGTCTAAGTTCTGGCTCTCCCCCCTCCAGCCACATTATGACCGCCATTCTGCTAAGCCTCAGTTTCCTCTTCTGTAGAATGGGTTTCCAGTGTACTGTTGCACAGTGCTTATAGGGGTTCAGTGGGATGGGGCATCCCCAGGCCTGGCGGGGGCTAGGTGCTCAGGTAATGCTCTTTGCTTTTGTCCCTTCCTCTTGGGGCATGGGGCAGCCCATTTTCTCTCTGCCTGTGTGGTGCTGAAGAACCTTATGGTGCCTCAGTCTTCCTCCTGGTATTGAGAACAAAATCATGATGCCCTTGGTCAAATCAGGCTGTGGTTCTCGGTCCCAGTCTCGCCAAAAACCTGTGATATGCCCTCTCCCTATAGACCTCACTTTTTTTGGGGGGGGAGGGGGGACTGTGCCACTTGGCTTGTGGGGCTTTAGTTCCCCAACCAGGGATCAAATCCAGGCCCTTGGTCGTGAAAGCACAGAGTCCTATCACTGGCCCACCAGGGAGTCCCCTGGACCTCACTTTTTCGAGGCTATAAAGTGAGTTTCGAGCTCATTGATCCCGGAGATCCTCCGAGCCCCTGGGTAGGGCTGATTTGCAACGTCCTCGCTGTTAAGGGGATTCGAGGGGAAGATGGCGGAGAGAGGCATAGCTTCACCCTCTTTGCCGAGGTCCTGCAAAGGGAGGAGCATGTGGACGTGACCCTGGAGGATTTTTTGCATCAACCTAAGGCCCTCGTTCCTTGCACCCCCTCCCAGACCCAGGATAACCACCCTCGGTGACTGTCGGGGACAGTCCCCTCCCTGCCACACCCCAAGCTGCCCCGTCAGCCAAGAAGGCCTGGCGCCCCGCCACCGTCCAGGGGCTGGCGGCCGCCAAAGCGCTCGTGCGGAAGCTGCGGCTGGTGTCTTGATTCCCCGGGACAGGCTGCCTTGAGCCCAGTCCTGGTGACATTTCCACTTAATCTGCCCCACACCCTGGGTGCCACCTGACACCTTGGGGCTATTCTGGGGAGCTGAGACAGGATTTGTAGCCTCCGGGAAATGTCTGGAGCCCAGAGGCCCTGAAACAGATGCCACCTCCCCCTCTTCAGGAAAGACAGAGGTGCTTCAGGAGGCAGAGCCCTGGGCGGGCCGCAAGCCTGTTCCCATTCCCTTGGGAGCATCCCATTGGAATCCAGTTAAACTGGACCTTGAGGGAAGCTTTGAAAGGGAGAAGTCCTCGAGGAATGGCTTGTAATTTGGGGGAGTTTCCGAGGGAGGGCGGAGGGGTAAAGAGGCCGTTCCAACTGACCATGAAGTTTTGTCAAGAGTCACAAGAGAGAAGGTGTCAAGCACCGTGGGATGTCAGGAGGTGGATGAAAAGGGAGCCCGATTATGTGATTTTATGGGAAGTCAGTGAAATTTGTCCCAGTTGAATAAACCGAAGAAACAATAATAGGCATATTATTCGGTATTATAGGGCTTGCCTCAGGCGGTGAGGGGACAGGCTAAACAAAGAAGCCCTGGGTTTTTTTAGAAGCTGTTTGGTACTCTTTTTGATAAAATTGATAACAAAAATTTAATGTAAGAAATTCATAATGGGGAGTTCCCTGGCGTTCTGGTGGTTAGGACTTGGCGCACAGCGCAGGTTCCGTCCCTGGTCAGGGAACTAAGAGCTCGCAAGCCACGTGGTGCAGCCCAGAATAACAAAAAGTCCATAACAGAGCACAGGGAAATGCTCCTGATTTCTCTCCTGTGGCCGCTGCTCTCATGGACCACAGGAGCCGCGGTGCGGTGGCGCCTTGCAGCCTAGAGACCAAAGCCACAGGGTCGCCAGGGTGGGGAGTTGGCCCCTCCTCTGGGAATGACCTCTAGAGAAGGGAGTCGTGGGTCGTGGAAGGCGGGCTTTGGTTTTGGAAACAACCCAGGATGGAGGTCAGCCTGAGACTGTGGAGGAAACAGCCAAGGGCAGGGGTCTGGAGTCTGAGACCCGAGGGCGACCCCTGGCTCTGCAAGGTCTGGGCTCTTCATGGTTACTGCCCTGCTGGGTGCCTCGCTTCCTCCTATTTATGGCAGGATGGCTGGGAGGGTGGTGACTGAAGGGAAAACACCCATGGGAGGTGCTCTGTCCACAAAGAACTGTACACCCAGGAGAGAAAAGCAAAGAGTGATTCCTGGAGGGGGCTGGGTCTGCAGCAGGTCCCCTGGGAGAAGCTTCAGGAAGGCTACCTCCCCAAGCAGCAGCATTCCCTGGGAGTGTCCCGCTGGAAAGTCCGTGGCTGTCTGGGAGCCAGTATCAATATTGGTCCTTCTGAGCTTTCCATCTCCAACAGTAGCTGGAGGGGCCGCCTTCTCGGCTTTCTCCCTAGAAGTCTTACCCCGAACCAGCCCCTCAGATCATCAGTGTGCCGACCAGTAACATCTCCGAGTCTGAGTTTGCTAGCTTATAAGGTGGAAACAGTCATATTTATCTCATAGGACTTCCCCTGGTTGCTCAGATGGTAAAGAATCCACCTGTCAATCCAGGTTTGATCTCTGGGTCAGGAAGATCCCCTGGAGAAGGGATAGGCTACCCACTCCAGTATTCTTGCCTGGAGAATCCCATGGACAGAGGAGGCTGTGGTGTACAGTCCATGGGGTCGCAGAGTTGGACACGAATGAACTAACCACACACACATGAGACTGAGGGCTCCTTGGGAGCAGGCACTGGGAGCCGATTGCCCACGCTGCTCCCCATGTGTGAGGCCTAGAGCCCAGTCAATTCTCAGTAGTGATTTGGTGTGTGGATGGCATCAATGGGAGTTTATATAATTATTTCCTACAGCACCTAACGTGGGGCTGCAGAAGCAGGGAGACTGCCTCCCTCTCCCAAGGACTTGGTGCCCTTAGAACCCCCTTCCTACCTCCTTCCAGACCTGGAAGAGCCGCATTCAGGGTGAGGAGGGAATCGGGCTGTGGGCAAAGGGAGGCCCTCCATATAATCCCTGACCTAAGAGAGAGGAGGCACGCTGCCCCTCCAGGGAGACAGCTCGGCTGCCAGCAGGACCAACCAGAAACCCGGTTGTTCTCACCCAGCTCCGACCTCCGTCCAAGTCGTGCTCAGCCTAAGGCCGAGCCCACGGGCTGTCCACAACCTGGACCCAGCTCGCCTCACTCCGCATGTCGCTCCCACCTCCTTCCCAACAATTCCCCTGCCTCACCCTCTTCATCTCCAACTCAGGGGGCCATGTTGCCCCCGGGGGACCTTTGGCAATATCTGGAGACCTTTTGGTTGTCTCAGCTGGGGGGATGTTACGGGCTTCCGGGGGGTAGAAGCCAGCGATGTGGCCCACAGCCTGCAGTGCACAGGGCAGACCCACAGCAGCAGCAGCAATCTGGCTCAAAGCGCCAGCAGTGCCCACTGCTGCGATTAGGGCAACTCATCTAATGGGAGAGCGCCTCACTTTTCAGGTCGAGTGACCGGGGCTCAGAGAAGCTGTCTAAGCTGCCCAGCACCACACAGCTTACAAGGTGGAACCACAGTTCAAGCTCAGTCCTGTCTGATGCTGAACTTTGAGCTCATTTCACTGCCCCACGTAGTCCCCACAGCCTACGAACAGAGAAGGTCCCTCCTCCAGAGGAGAGACAGCGAGGACCCCATCCTGGATCCTCTGTCTGGCAGCTTGGCCTCTTGGGCACAGTCAGATCAAGAGGAGCTGACGATCCAGTTTCCCACCCAAAGTAAAACCCTCAGTCCTTAGAGGTGGAGTCTAGACCCCCGGGAGTTCTGGAAGAGAAACCCACAAATGCACATGTGTACACCCACCAGGACAGGACAGGAAGGCAGGTAGGGAGTCCCGTGAAAGTTTCCAACATCTGAGCGTTGATTCACACCAAGCGCGGTGTATGCTTCAGATCTCCTGGTGTGACCCTGTGACCTTGCGCCCCGGGCACACGCCTTGACCTCTCTGAACTCCGAGATCTGGTGCGGCTCACCCCACCCACCACCCAGAGCTACAGAGGAGCAGCGAGGGGGCAGGAGACCCCAGACCCACCTGACAGCCCCTTCCTGAGTTTCGCAGTCTGCATGGTGTCCGCTCGTGACTCCATCCTGCAGTGCGGTGTTGAGGCAGGGGGTTGGCTAAGGTGACCTCAGCACAGCTCTTCCCTCGGGTGAGCTGCACCCTAACCCCATAGGTCCCCCTCCTGCCCCCACCCCACCCTCTCTGGCCAGCCCAGCAGCTCACCCACATGTCTGTCCCCAGAGATCTCCCTGGATGTGGACGCAGACCGTGACGGCGTGGTGGAGAAGAACAACCCAAGAAAGGTACGTCACCCGCAGGGCAGGCGGCCCTGAATGGGGGGCTTCCGGGGCCAGAGCCCCAGGCTGGGGCCTGCAGGCAGCCATGGTCCTCCCAGCAAACTCCAACAACTCGCACTTTACAGATGAGAAGACAAGTTCCCAGACACACACACCATTGACAGAGCCCAGCCGGGAGCAAGCTCCTTAGAGGAACAGCCACGGAGCTGGTCCCCAAGTCTCAGTGGCCCATCCAGAGGGTGGGGACACCCAGTTCATGCAGGTGGTGTGAAGGAGGAACGTTCTGCCACAGAGCAAGTGCCGCCAAAGCATTCGCTCTGATTGTTTGGCCTTTTGGGGGTCTTTTTCACCATCGGGAGCAGAAGATTCCAGTAATCATTCCCAATTCCAGGCGCGTCCTTGCTAATGATGCACGCACACCCTCTTCCCGGTTTTGTGTATCACGTATTTGTCCATTCGGGCTTCCCTGTGGCTCAGACGGTAAAGAATCCGCCTGCCATGCGGGAGACCTGGGTTCGATCCCTGGGTTGGGAAGATCCCCTGGAGGAGAGCATGCAACCCACGCCAGTATTCTTGCCTGGAGAATCCCATGGACAAAGGAGCCTGGCGGGCTCCAGTCAAGGGGTCACAGAGTCGGACACGACTGAGCACACTCGTCCACTCATCATTTCCTCTCCTCGAGCCTACACTCCTCGCTCCCGTTCTGCTCCCCGGCAAAGGACCGCTCGAACGGTTTTAATGTGTCACTTTCTGTTCTTGTGATTCTTGCGAAACATGCGGTGTGGTTAGGGTGTGTGTATTTTTAACTTGTGCAGACGGCACTGTGTTCTCCACGTCGTTGTCCTCGCCCCCGTTTTGCTTTGTTTTTAATCTATTTTTAATTGAAGGATAATGGCTTTACAGTAACGTGTTGGCTTCTGCCATGCATCAGCACGAGTCAGCCACAGGTATAGATATATCCCCTCCCTCTTGAACCTCCCTCCCACCTCCCACCCCCCCACCCCATCCCACCTCTCTAGCCCTGGTGTGAGTTCCCTGAGTCATACAGCAAAGCCCCACTGGCTGTCTAGTTTATACGTGGTAGTGTGACTCTCAACCCCATTTTAAAGTTCCGCTGGTCTCGCTCTGTGCACATCCTGGCTTCTAGTTTCTATTTTCTGCTCTTCTAGCGCACTTAGATGTTTGCCATGGGCATACACTACTCTTATAATAACAACCTGTATGCTGGTTTAAATTATATGGAGATGAATACTTTAAAAAGTAAGTAAATACAGCCCAGTGAGAAGCCTGGGCCCTGGCAGCCAGCTCCAAACTCTCCATGCGCCTCTGGGGGTTCCTCGGGGCTGTAGGCGAGCTCGCTCCCTAAGGTTCCTGCTTGGGAGGGGCGTCCGCCCAGCCCTGCCTCCCTGAGGCCGAGTCAGCCCCACAGATCTGTGCTCAGTGTCTGCAGCCACACGACGGCAGGCCCCAGGGCAGCCCGAGGCGTCCTGCTTCCCCGAGGAGCTGGGGGCTCACCCAGCCCCTGTGGGCCTGGACTTGCCCTGACTTCCTTCATCTGGGCCAGAGCAGTTTAACGTGTTCTTCATTCATCTCCTAAATATTTTTCACCTTTATTGAAGTATGGTTGATTTACAGTATCGTGTTAATTTCTGCTACACAGCGAAGTAACTCAGATCTACCTACATCTTCTTTTTCATGTTCTTTTCCATTACAGCTTATCACAGGATATGAACACAGCTCCCTGTGCTAAACAGCAGGCCCTTGTCTTCTGTTTAGCCGTCCTGTATATACCAGCTTACGTTTGCGAATCCGACTCCCGGTCCTTCCCTCCCCACCACCTGGGCAGCCACAAGTCGCTCTCTGTATCTGGGAGTCTGGCTTTGTTTTGTAGATGTGTTCACTTGTGCCGTAGTTTAGATTCCACATGTAAATAGTGTCACTGTTGTCTTTCTGTTTCTGACTTACTTCCCTTCGTATGACACTTCCTAAGTCATCCATGTTACTGCCATTCTTTTTGGTGGCTGAGTCATATTCCGTCGCGCGCACGCACCGCACCCGTAGTCTGTCGCGCGCACGCTCCGCTCCCGTATTCCATCGCGCGCGCGCACCGCACGCGTACTCCGTCGCGTGCACGCTCCTTTCCCGTGTTCTGTCGCGCGCACGCTTTACACCCATATTCCGTCGCGCGCACGCACCGCACACATATTCCGTCGCGCGCACGCTCCACTCCCGTATTGTCGTGCGCACGCACGGCACCTATATTCCGTCGCGCGCACGCTCCACGCCCGTATTCTGTCGCGCACACGCACCGCACCTATATTCCCTCGCGCGCACGCTCTGCTCCCGTATTCCGTCGCGCGCACGCTCCGCTCCCGAATTCCCTCGCGCGCACGCTCTGCTCCCGTATTCCGTCGCGCGCACGCTCCGCTCACGTGTTCCGTCGCGCGCACGCTCCGCTCCCGTATTCCGTCGCGCGCACGCTCCGCTCCCGTGTTCCGTCGCGCGCGCGCTCCGCTCCCGTGTTCCGTCGCGCGCGCGCTCCGCTCCCGTATTGTCGCACGCACGCACGGCACCTATATTCCCTCGCGCGCACGCTCTGCTCCCATATTCCGTCGCGCGCACGCTCCGCTCCCGTATTCCGTCGCGCGCACGCTCCACTCCCGTGTTCCGTCGCGCGCGCGCTCCGCTCCCGTATTGTCGCGCGCATGCACGGCACCTATATTCCCTCGCGCGCACGCTCTGCTCCCATATTCCGTCGCGCGCACGCTCCGCTCCCGTATTCCGTCGTGCGCACGCTCCGCTCCCGTGTTCCGTCGCGCGCGCGCTCTGCTCCCGTGTTCCGTCGCGCGCGCGCTCCGCTCCCGTATTGTCGCGCGCACGCACGGCACCTATATTCCCTCGCGCGCACGCTCTGCTCCCATATTCCGTCGCGCTGCGCACGCTCCGCTCCCGTATTCCGTCGCGCGCACGCACCGCACCCGTATTCCGTCGCGCGCGCACGCTCCGCACCGTCTCCATTCGTCGTTGATGGACACGGAGGTTCTTTCCGTGTCTTGGCGACTGTGACTAGTGCTGCTGTGAACATGGTGGAGCGTATATCTTTTCATATTATGGTTTTGTCTGGGAATGTCTCCAAGTACGGGATTGCTGGATCATGCGGCGACTCTACTTCTAGTTATTTGAGGAACCTCCGCACTTTTCTCCACAGTGGAGAAAAGTTTTCATTCCCGCCAACAGTTCCCCTTCATCCACACCCTCTCCTGCATTTATTATTCGCAGGCTTTTTAATGATGGCCGTTCTAACCAGCGTGAGGTACCTCGTTGTTGTTCTGGTTCGTCCCATAAGTATTTTTTCAGCATCTCATGTGTCAGGACTGGGTCAGGCCTGGGGGAGGCCGGAGCAGGAGAGACAGCAGCCCCTGCCCTCGGGCGCCTGCAGTCCAGGGGCGATGGGGGCACGGTGAAGGAAGGGCGACTGGCGGCCGTTTCAGCACGGTTGTCCTGGGTCCGCCCCAGAAGGAATGCTTACGGTGTCGTAAGTGTGAACCCAGGGAAAGCTGCCGGGGTCTGGAATATCAGAGAGGCTTCCAGGAGGAAGGAGGGGTTATGCTCTGGGACCGGAAGGAGGGGTGGGCTTGGCCAGGAGAAGCGAGACAGGGCCGCTTTCCAGGCAGAGGGAGCAGCGCGCGAAGGCCCGAGCTTGGAGTCTTCTGGGAGCCGGGAGGCGGCCGGCGAGGGGGAGGCAGACGGAAAGAGAGGCCGAGGTGGGCAGGTCTCACGGGGCCCCTCAGCCCGCGGTGAGGGCCGGGAGCCTCATCCCGAGTCAACAGGGGGCCCCTGACAGGGCGTGAAGCAGGGAAGCAACGCGATCCGGTTGGAGTTTGTCCTAATACCGCTCTGGCTGCAGTCTTGAAAAGGGATCACCTTACAGGTCCCTCTTGGAGCACTCAGAGCAAGTTTGGAAGTGGCCGGGTATCCGTTCACCCAAGAGCCCTGAGCCCGGCTGGGTGCCTCTTTTTCCCTCCAGTGCTGTTGAGGTATAATTGACGTATATCAGCGTGTATGTTTAAGGTATGCAGCAGAATGGCTTTAGTTATTTGTTTAGGCAGCGTCGAGCCTTAGTGGCAGCACTCGGGATCTCCGTTACACCATGTGGGATCTTTCGTTACAGCGCGTGGACTCTCCAGCTGCGTGCGCGGGCTCAGTAGTTGCTCTGTGGCACACAGCCTAGTGATTGGACTCACATACATCATGAAAGGGTCACCGCACTCAGTTCAGTGTGAATCCATCCTCTCATGTAGATACAGAATTGCTGCTGCTCCGTCACTCAGCCCTGCCCGACTCTTTGCGACCCCATGAGCTGCAGCACGCCAGGCCTCCCTGTCCTTCACCAACTCCTGGAGTTTCCTCAAACGCATGTCCATTGTGTGGATGATGCCGTCCAACCAGCTCATACTCTGTCGCCCCCTTCTCCTCCTGCCCTCAGTCTTTGGAAATAGAAAACAAGAAAGTTTTCCTTCTGATGAGAACACTTAAGATTTACTCTCTTCACAGCTTTCATTTATAATATATAGCAGTATTTGTCTCTGACTTATTTCACTTAGGTTCATCCACGTTGTTGCAAATGGCAAGACTTCATTTTTTTTGTAGCCGAGTACTGTTCCACTGAGTGTGTATCGCATCGTCATCATCCGTTCATTATTGATGGGCACTTAAATTCCTTCCATATCTGGGCTGTTGCAAATAACAGTGCAAACACAGGAACACATATATCTCTTCTAATTTGTGTTTTTATTTTCTTCTGATAAAGACCCAAGAGTGGAATTTCTGGATCATATGGAAGTTCTATTTTTAATTCTTTGGAGGAATCGCCATACGTTTCCCTGTAGCAGCTGCACCAATGTATATTGCTACCAGCGGTGCGCAGGGGACAGTGCCCAGTTCCCTTTATTCCACAGCCTCGTCAGGGTTATTGTTTGTTGTCTTTTTTTGTGATAGCCGTTCTGACAGATGTGAGGCATTTCATTGTGGTTTTGATTTGTATTTGCCGGGTGATTAGAGATGTTGAGTGTCTTTTCACGTATCTGTCCCCCTTTGTATATCTTCTTTGGAAAGAATGTCTACTCAGCTTCGCTGTCCATTTTTAAAATCAGGTTGTTTTTTGACCTTGAGTTGTATGAGTTCTTTGTGTATTTTGGGTATTAACCCCTGATCGGATATATCTGTTGCAAATACCTTTTCGAATTCAGCAAGCAGCTCTCTTGTTTTGCTGACAGTTTCCTTTGTTGAGCACAAGCTTTTTCGTTTGATGTGATCCTGTTTGTTTCTGCTTGTGTTGCACTTGCCTGAGGAGATAGATCCAGAAACACTGTTACTAAGACTGATGTCAAAGAGCACACTGCTTGTGTTTTCTTCTAGAAGTTTAAGTCTTTATTCTACATTTATTGCTGTGTGTGGTATTTGTAAGAAAGAAGCCCAGTTTGATTCTTTTGCACGTAGCTGTCCAGGTTTGCCCGACACGATCTGTTGAAGAAGCTGTCATTTCCCCTGTGCAGTCTTGCCTCCCTTGCTGTGGACGGGTGACCCGTGTAAGTCTGACCTCATTTCCGGGTTGAGGAAGCTGTCATTTCCCCTCTGCAGTCTTGCCTCCCTTGTTGTGGACGGGTGGCCCGTGTGAGTGTGACCTCATTTCCGGCTCTCTGCTCTGCTCCGGTCGTCTGTGTGTCTGTCTGTGTGCGCTCGCTGTGCTGGCCTGATCACCGTAGCTTCGTGGTGTGGTCTGCAGTCAGGCCTTGTGTTGCCGTTCCTCTACCTTAGAGCCTGTCATAAGATGTCCGCCTGTCCATTTCTCTGCACCCTGCCTCCCCCACCCGACTCCAGGCACGCCAGATGGGGGGCTCATACTGCTGAGTCAGCCTTCTGTGTCTGTCTCTCTGCCGCTGTCCATCCCCACCCTGGACCTGCCTTTGGTGCTAACCCTGGCTCTCTCCAGGCATCAGACATAGGACTCATGTTTGCCAGGTCACAGCTGCCCCCGTGGCTGCTCTTGAATCTCACCCTGGGCCGTCTCCCCAGTGTCCTGCGGGGTCTGCACTGAGGTCGGGAACATCTGCAGATGTAGAGACCACAGCGTTGCCCTCTCTCCTCGCCAACGCAGGCATCCTGGACCTGGGGCCCTGAGGGCCAGGGCGCCATCCTGCTGGTAAACTGTGACCGAGACACACCCTGGTTGCCCCAGGAGGACTGCAGTGATGAGAAGGTCTACAGCAAAGAAGGTGTGTGGGGGCTGCACTCGGGGCTGCGAGGAGGGGCAGGGAGGGGCAGTGGGGACATTCACGCCAAGTCTTGGGCAAAGCGGGAGGGCAGTGTGACCTTGGCTCTCCTGAGGATTGGACTCAGGTATCCACTCTTGCTAAGAACAGCTGGCGAAACTATCATCACTGTTCAGTTGGATTGGAACCACGCTTTTTACGAAGCTGCACATGTGTTAAAAAACGGAGCAGAAGGATGTTCCAAAAGTGTTGCGGGAGGTCATCTGTGGTGTTGGAGAGAGCAACTGCTTTTTACACTTCACTATAGTTTCCACAGTATATACGTTTGGGGTTTGCTTTGTCCTACTTACGAAAGTAACAGGCCAACGTTCCAGCCACCGTTCTCCTTTGTTTTTCTTTTTGAATTGAGATATGATTGACATAAGCAGTATGTGAGTTTAAGGCACACAGCATAGTGATTTGATTCCCATACATCATGAAGTGAGTATCACAAAAAGTTTAGTAAACATCCATCATCTCATATAGGTACACAGTTAAAGAAATAGAAAAAAAATTCTCGAGAGGAGCCCTCTTAGGATTGACTCTCTCACCAACCTTCATGTGAGACATGCAGCAGTGTCTGTGAGATGTCGTGTTGTTCCCTCCCGAGTACCGCCATCCGGTCCCCCCGCGCCCCAGAGCGGTCCTCTCAGTCCCAACCTCCTCTTGCCTCCGCCCCCAGACCTGAAGGACATGTCCCAGATGATCCTGCGGACCAGAGGCCCCGAGCACCTCCCCGCCGGCTACGAGACCGTCCTCTACATCTCCATGTCGGACTCGGACAAAGTGGGCGTGTTCTGCGTGGAGAGTGAGTGTCCCCAGCCCGCCCTCCAGCAGCTGCTGCCCCTCGGGGAGCATGCTTCACCCTCTAAGGCCCCCCAGGACCCTCCTAGTCGTCACGGGGGCAGGTGGCTTGAGCAGTCCAGGACTGGCCTCTTGGTAATGGGCCAACCATCATCCAGGGTCACCGCAGCCCTGTGAAGTCAGGGCCCCAAGGGCGCGACCTCTCTGCCCTCAAGGAGTCAGCCGTGACAGTCACAGGGCTGGAGGCGCACAGCGTGAGCCTGGGCAGGAAGGGCTTTGTAAGTCATCCTTCGCAGACTCCTGTCACTTTCATGACGCCTGAGGCAGGGACCCACCCTCTCCCCGGCCAGGTGTTTCTCGGACTTTCTAAAAATTAAAAACTGCCCCTTTTTTTTTTTGGCGAGCCAGGTCTTCATTGCAGCATGGGGGATCGTTAGTTGCAGCACGTGGGCTCGTGGGCTCACGTGGGCTCATGTGGCCTCTGGTTCCCTGACCAGGGATCAATCCCGGGCCCCTGCAGTGAGGGCGTGGAGTCTCAGCCACTGGACCCGCCACCCCGACTTTGAAAGAGCCCCTGATGATGCTGTGCGCACCCTCGAGGAGTAGACCCCTGCTCCTTTTGCCAAGGAGACAGGACGTCTGGGGCCCCCCCTGTGTGGGAAACATGCTTCTGCGAGGGGCTAATGCCCGCAGCTGCCCACTCTGTCTCATGCCTTCTGTGGTTGGCTGTTGAGCCCCTCCGTGGGATCCCTGGGTCAGCACCCTGCCCTCAGGGAGGGGACAGTCTGTGAGGGAGACGTCACAGGGAGCTTGACGAGGCAAGGACACAGAGCAAGTAGTAGGGGACAGCAGGTAGAGGCGGGAGCCACCGGCCTCAAGGGTTGGGGGGCATCTCCAAGCGGGCGACGTCTGAGTCGAGACCCAAACCAGCCATGAGAAGTGCTGAATGCTCAGTCGTGTCCAGCTGTCTGCAACCCCGTGGACTGCAGCCCACCAGGCTCCTCCGTCCATGGGGATTTCCCAGGCAACAATACTGGAGAGGTTTACCATGCCCTCCTCCAGGGGATCTTCCCAACCCAGGGAGTGAGCCCAGGTCTCCCGACAATGAGAAAGAATCAGCCATCCCTGAGCCTAGGGAGGAGTGTTACAAGCAGAGGGAACCGGTCTGGAGCGCTGGGGGAGCAGACAGCAGACCGCAGCAAGGGTTGTGCTGGAGTCAAGGTCAGCGGACTGGGCAGGGGCCAGGGCAGAGAGAGGGCTTGGATTGACTCTAAGTGCAGCCGAAAGCCATTAGAGGCTTTTAAGCAAGCTACTGTCAGGCTCTGATTTATGTGTTAAAAAGCTCTCTCAGCAAAATAGTCCGTGATTTGCCATGGTGTGGGGTGGAGCTGCCCTTCGTGCCTGTCTCTCCGGGAGCCTGGGGTCTCCTAGCTCTGGAACCCACCTCACGGAACAGGCCCACTCAGAACCGGGGCAGGTCCCGATGACCCTGAGCCCTCACCTCCAGGAGGGGTTCCGCCAGGACCGCAGTGGACAGCTGCCACCTGAAGCCCGTCCTCCTGCTGATCCGCCCCGGGATCGGGCAGTGACCGCCGCAGGCTGGAAGGTCCCAGTCAGGCCGGCTCCACTGCCCCAGGGGGCCCGAGCCGTTGCTATTTACCCCATCCAGGCCAGGGTTACCACAGTGGGTGGGGCTGCTGGCCGGGCAGCAGGGGTACGGGCAGCCCCCGAGGTCACATTGTGACACTCAGCCTGCTGCTACCGGTGGCCCCCGGCCTTGACCTGGAGGCCTTTCCAAGGGTGGCGGTAGGCTGAGGTCTGGCTCGTAATTACGTCCGTCCCCTGCCCAGCCTTCCGAGCTGGGCCCCGAGCAGACAGGAGCCGCCACTGGGAGCGCTTTGCTGCGCCACCATCCCCAGGCTGTGTTATCAGGTTGCCATCCTGCAGAGGGGCACGGCCTCACTGACGCAGCGATGAGCCCAGGAGAGTCCGTCTCCCCCAGAACCGAAGCCCCAGGTGAACACTCGGCACCGAGGAGCAGGCTGAGAGGGATTCATCGGTGGCACGGCTTCCTTTTCTTCCTTTTGTGCGACACCTTGAGGTCTCTGTCAAACACCAAGTGCGCCGTGGATGAGGCTGTGCGGTGTTACACAAATGTCACGTGTCACTCATGTACCCAACGGCCAGGGGCCGGGCTGGGGGCTCAGAGACCCTGAGAGGCCGTTCTGGAGCCCAGGGGGTTCAGATCCCAGGTGTGGGCAAGTCTCCTCAGCAGGCCAGGCCTTGGGTACCTCGTGTGGGATGTCACTCGTGGCTAAGGAGAGGCCTGACTGTCCCCTTGGCAACAGAGATCAAATAAGAAACATGTCAGCACTCAGCAGCCGGTCCATGGAACGCTCTCTGTGGATGACAACTGCTTCTTTCAGGGGGCAGTTATTGTGATCGTTAATTATAGTCATTGACGTGGACAGGCGTGCCCAATGCTGTTAGGAAGACCCAGGAATGTGTACCCCAGCCTTAGATTCTGCCCTTGGATCTCAGAGGTCAGCACCTCACCTTTGTCTACAGGGCTGCAGTGACCAGCTTGTCCCAGTTTGCCCACGACTTTCCTGGTTTTTGCACTAAAAATCCCTCATTCTGGAAAGCCCCTCAATCTCGGGCAAACCAGGACAGTTGATCACACTATCAGAGTCTCCTTGGAGGTGGAATGACTCCGCACTGACCGGAAGGGTGATGCCACGTGCCAGCCCCTCCTGGGGCTAAGGAGAGGTCAGGGTGGCTGGCGGGGCCAGCCCGAGGTGCGTGGGCCGCGCCATAGAGGGGCATTGTTGGTTCCTGCAGGGGGAGCTGGCCACGCGGAGGCAGGCCTGTGTCCAGCTGGGGATGGGAGACGGGGGAAGGAGACTCCGGGGACAGCGGCTGATTGTTCCCACCGAGCGATCGATCTGCCCCGAGCTGGCCTGAGATACTGTGGGCCACAGACAGGAAAGACTACACTCAGGTGGGCCAGAACGCGTCCGTGTACCCCACCCGGCTCCCCTGCCAGAGCCCCACCCTCCCAGGCCCCGGGGGAGCCCACACGCAGCCCTGAGCCGTGGGAAATTTCTGGAGCTTTCTGGAAAGACAAGTCAGCTTCGTGGCCTGAGACCGCTTTCCCAGCATCAGTTCAAGCGCAGCCTGGGACTCGTGGTCATGGGAGGCCCTGGGTCCCTGGGGGAGAGTCTTTTTAATGAGGCAGAGCCCTCTGGACCTCCTCGGTGGTTGGGACACAGGGCGCGTGTCTTTTCCGCGTGAGAAGGGTGCCGCCTTTTGCACTGACCTGTGACAAACCCCTTGGGACACGCAGTCTCGGTCTACCTCCCTCATTTCTTGGGCCCACCCACAGAAAGGGAGGTGAGGTGTTTGTTCTTTGCCTTCTATTCCTAAACCATTCAACGAGAAGGTCGTGAGTTTTTCACGATAGGGTCTGCCGATACATTCACAAGTTCTCATAACAGTAATACCAGCGGGTCCCAGCTGTGTTACCAGTCATTACCCTTGGTTACCAAGCTTACCTCAGTTCCTGATTTTATCTTGCAAGCACCTTATGGCATAAGTGTTATTGCCTCCCATTTAACAGATGAATAAACTGAGACTCAGGAAGGTTAAGTGAATTCCCTGGGGTTTTGCAGCTTGAAAGCCAGAGAGGTGCTTGAACCCGCATCTCTGACCCTGGAAGTCGTAACCACTAAGGCAACCCGCCCTCAGAGAGCTGAGTTTATAACCGAGACCTGACCGAGCGCCGTGTCTTGTGTGAGGCGCCATCCTGAGCCCCAGCCTCACTGGCTCCTCGGGTCACTTTGTGACTTTCGATCGAGCACCCAGTCCATGCTGTTCTAGCTACACGCTGCAGCCCTCGGGCGCCTGCTCATTAACCGTTCCCTTTGTTGTCGACGACAGTCCTAAGCTGAGCCTGACTCTGCCCTTCCAGCTCTGCAGGGCATAAAGAAGCTTCTCCTGGGACTGCACAGGGTCCTACCTCCGCGCGTTTGGCAATGCAAGTATCGCGTCTCCTCGCTGCCCACCTCTGCCACCCCCAAGGGCATCTCAAAGGCTGCCTTTCTCCGCTCAGACGCCTCCCACCCTGCTCCCTTCCTCTGCCTCCCAGTAACCCCTCCAGCTCACTCACCGCAGAGCTCTCCTGTGATGCTCCCCTCATCTGTGCGATCTTATCATCAGCTGCGCCTTGCGAGGGGCCACTTCTTGACCCTCTCTGTCTCCCCCAGAGGTCCTTGCCCATGTCAGAGAGCAGTAACTCTGTATATGTGCTCTGAATTGGCCTGAAAGTGCTCCCATACGGAGTGACATGGGAGCATGGTGCATTCGGCAGATTTTATCAAACACAACCTGCGCTGGGCCCAGCCGGGCCTGTCTTAGCCATCATGCAAGTGACAGGCTCTGGGGGCCAACAGCTGAACACTGAGGTCATGCCCGTTTAACGGCTGGGACGAGGGAGGACGGGGGTGCAGACGCTGCAGACAGACGCCTGGCTTGGTCTCTGGGGATCTGGGCGCAGTGCAGAAGCCTGAAGGAGGGAGACAAGCCTTCTGAGCAGAGGGAACAGTGCTGCGAGGAGCCAGGAGATCTCAGTGGGCTAGGAGTGCGGGGAAACCGGCCTTTCCTCCCAGCCGCAAACGTGTGCAACCAGGAAAGAAAAATGCACAGCGAGAGACCCACATGCTGATACGACTTCCACTGTACGGAGGGGAACTTAGGGCATAAGTGGGTGTTTTCTTTATATAAAGGGGAGGAGAGGTTGGGGTTCAGAATTAGGGATTTGAGTCCCAGCTCAGCTACGTACTGGCTATATGACACCAGACAAGCCATTGTCCCTTCTGGGACTGTCTCCTCCTCTGTAAAATGGGAACAGTAACTCCCTTCTTCGCCATCACTGGCTCAGCTTCTCATCTGTCTCCTTCCTGGGGAGAGCTCACTCACTTTATAGCCGAGGCAGCGGGAAGCCAGGGAGGGCGTCTGGCCCGGGGCCACAGGGCTAGGGCCCAGCAGGGCTGGGACGGTGACCAGGCCGCGGCCCTTCCGGCAGCGTTTGCCGCTTGTGCTGTCCCTGTGTCCAGAGGACAAGGACTCTGCTGTTGCGCCCCCATCGGCGAGCCCGCCCCACGGTCGGCTGGGGGAGTGGGGCCTGACCGGGGTCCTTCTTCTTCCAGACCCCTTTTTTGGCCAGCGTTACGTCCACATCCTGGGCCGGCGGAAGCTCTACCACGTGGTCAAGTACACAGGCGGCTCCGCGGAGCTGCTGTTCTTCGTGGAAGGCCTGCGTTTTCCCGACGAGGGCTTCTCGGGCCTGGTCTCCATCCACGTCAGCCTGCTGGAGTACATGGCCGAGGTGGGGGCCTCCGCCGGGAGGGGCTCCGGGGGCCGGAGGGGCTCCCCTTGGAGGAAGTCCAGGTTTGGAGACCTAAGTGCTCCCACCACCCGCACGCATCCGCCAGGGCCTCCGAGCCCCACCCTGGGGGTCCTCCTCACTGTACCTCTTCCCCAGGATGCTCTTCGGGTGTTCCTCTGACCTCACGCCTGTCCCCAGGTCTGCCTGCTCCCTGGAGAGTGTGTGTGTGTGTGTGTGAGTGTGCTCAGTCACTCAGTTGTGTCTGGCTCTTTGCGACCCCGTGGACTGTAGCAAGGTGCCCAGAGCAGGAACAGGAAGGCTGAGTCTGGCTCGATTATCATGTGAGCTGCCTTCAGGAAGAAAACTTCGATGCAACGAGATCAGACGTTAGTTAAGGAGCCAGGCTCCTCTGTCTGTGTGATCTCCCAGACAAGAATATCTGGAGTGGGTTACCATTTCCTTCTCCAGGGGATCTTCCTGACCCAGGGATCCAGCTTGCGGCTCCTAAGTTGGCAGGCGGGCTCTACCACTGAGCCACTGGGAAGCCCCCGTCCCTGTCCAGGGTGGGTGTAGTTTAGGCACCCACTGGTTGGCATGAGGAGCAAACTAAGCCTCACGCATGTGCCCTGCTCTTCCCTCCCTAACGGGCCCTGCACCCTCGCCATGGGAGCTGCCAAACCCTGAATCCCAGTCCCGACCCACGTCCCCCCGCTGCAGCCAGATGTCTCGCGCACGTGCACTCCTGGTTTGCAGAAACTGAGCAAGGAGGCGAGTACCCGCCCCCTAGGGGAGCGGTGCCCCCAGCCAAGGCTGCGTCCCACTCGTAAGGCCGTCTCACCAAAACTGCAGTCCCGGAGCCCTGGCTCTCAGGCCCCCTTCAGTCAGATAGAGGGAGGGCTCGGCTGCCCCCTCAGACACGGGCTTGCTCCTCTGCTTCACCTCTAGACCACTTCAAGGCGAGACATGCGGGCTCCGCCGCAGGTGAAGCTGGGCCTCAGGGTTATGAGAAGGAGCTCAAGTCAGACTGCCCGGGTCTGAGCCCACGAGACACTGGGCAACTGAACTGACCCCGTGTGCCTTGGTTTCCCCGCCTGGAAAGTAGAAATGACAAATGCCTCTGCTTCCTGGCGTCATTGTGAGCGTCCGTGCTTGTAGGAACTCACTCACAACGTGCTCTCGAGTCCCTGGGAGGAGGGAAAGGCAGAAAAACGGAGATAACGAGACGGGGCGGGGAGTGGCTGCTCCTGCAACCCCAGTGCCTACAGCGGCCTGGCCATCAGGGTCTCGGAGCGGCCCCTCCAACGGACACCAGCAGAAGGCAGACCGTGCGGGAAGGGCCACCTCCGTGCTCCCCACCAAGGGCAGGACACGGCTTCCTGTAGCTCTCCAAAGCCAGCCACGCAAAGAAACCTCTCACCTCCCCTCAGGTTCCGGACAGGCTTCCCGGACCTCTCCTTAAAGAAAAATCTGGACAGAGCAAAATTTTTCCCAGTAACGTTAAAATGTTCACATGTAGAGAAGAGCAAGGTACCCAGAGCAAAAACCGAGGAAGGCCGGGTCTGACTCGGTCATCGTGTGAGCCGATTTCAGGAAAAGAACTCTAATGCAACAGGATCAGATAGCGGTTGAGATGGGGCTCAACAGCCAGACTGTCCCGGTTTAAATACAGGCTCACCCACTTACTGATCGCTTGACCTTGGACAGCTATGTACAGTTTGTGAATCAGAGGTCTATGATTCGGTTTTCCCATCTACAAAATAAAGATTAAAATAGTATGTACCCCTGAGTATGGCAGAAGTGAAATCTCACCTGTCAAAACAGGACCTGGCATACGGTAAGTGCTCAATAATGTACTACTACTGGGAAAGATTGGGGGCAGGAGGAGAAGGGGAAGCAGAGGATGAGATGGTGGATGGCATCGCTGACTCGATGGACGTGAGTGTGAGTGAACTCCGGGAGTTGGTGATGGACAGGGGGCCCGGCGTGCTGCGGTTCATGGGGTCGCAGAGTCGGACACGACTGAGCGAGTGGACAGCAGTTGCTGGTCTCACCTACTTGTTAGACAGGAGTGAGGAGCACCCTGACAGGACCTCCTGATCTCTTCTCTCCCACGCCCAGGGGATCCCTCTGACGCCCATCTTCACGGACACCGTGGCGTTCCGCGTCGCCCCGTGGATCATGACCCCCAACATCCTGCCCCCTGTGTCGGTGTATGTGTGCTGGTAAGCGGAGGGCACAGTGCACGCGGCAAAGAGGCTAGGGCTGCGGCTTCGGGCGCGGACAGGCCTGGGCTCATGCTTGTTCCTTCTCAGCCGTGTGACCTGGAGCAACGAGCTTGACTTCTCGGTGCCTCTGTTTCTCTGAGATGGTGACATCCCAGAGTCTCTGCGAGGGTTAAGTGGGATGAAGCAGGCAAAGCATTCATGAAGGGCCTGGTGCAGAGTTTTTTGTGCTCTTAAAAATGATAGATAGCTGCGTTTTCTTTCCCGTGCCTTGGGCCCTTACCACATACTTGGGAACCTTCCTCTGTGATGGATATTCAGTACATCTTATTCACCCAGCAGCTTTTCACTGAGCGTGTTATGTGCTAGAGAGCCCCCGTGTGACGAGAGGCAGGCGAAAGAAGTGCCTGCAGGCGATGCTGGCCACAGGCCCCTGTGTCCTGAGCCCATCCCCTGCCTCCAGGTTAGGTTAGCTCTTCCTTGGAAACTCGGGAGTCAGAGGTGGCAGGCTTGGGGGAGGCAGGGTGAGAATTCCCCTCCTGGCTTTGTTTGTTCATGACTGGCAGACACTGCAGGAAGGGCTGAGTGTGCGCGGCCCTTGACTCAGCAGGCTCTGCACAGGTGAACACACGGGGGCTTCAGCTGCCCAGCACACCGGGCCCCGGGGCCTGCTGCCGCGCCTCCGCCGTGGCGGGCCTGTGCCTCCTCACGCCTGTGCCCCCGTGCTCTCTCCCTCTTGCCCGCGCTTCTCAGCATGAAGGACAACTACCTGTTCCTGAAAGAGGTGAAGAACCTGGTGGAAAAAACCAACTGCGAGCTGAAGGTCTGCTTCCAGTACATGAACCGGGGAGACCGCTGGGTCCAGGTGAGGCCCCCCGGGGCCGGGAGGGCGCGGCTCAGGACTCGGCAGAGGCGGCTGAGGGCCTGCACCCCGGCGGCAGCTGCTCCGCGCGGGCGACTCCTGTCAGGCCACGTGTGCGTGTGCACCGGGACCTCGCCGCGCCAGGCGGCCCGCTGCAGCCTCTCAGAGGAGCGGACAGCTGGAGCAGCCGGGACGTCCGCCCGTGGGGAGGGGCGACCGCGTGGCCGGCGGCCTCTCTGTGGAGCGCCCCACAGCAGCCAGGAAGGAGCCAGTCTGTGAATACAGCACGGCTCTCAGGTTCAGGCGCTCCTCGCAGGGAGGTGTACGCAGGATGTTGCCGGTGTTTAAAGCGGGGTCAGTGTGAGTGCAGGCCCGCTGGGGACGTGCAGAGACTGAGGAAGGCTGTATGGGAAGGAAGCCTTGTGTGCGCGGGGACGGGGGAGGTGGCGGGAGGCCCCGGAGGCCCCCTGGGCGCACTGGATGGCTCTTCCCGCTGTCCCCACAGGATGAAATCGAGTTTGGCTACATCGAGGCCCCGCACAAAGGCTTCCCCGTGGTGCTGGACTCCCCCAGAGACGGAAACCTGAAGGACTTCCCGGTGAAGCAGCTCCTGGTGAGAGGCTGAGGGCCGTCTTGCAGGATGGGGTCGGGGCACAGCCCTGGGGCTGCAGGGCAGAGCAGTGAGGCCTCGGGCACCCCTCTGTCCCCGGGAGTCTCAGGAAGAACCCCGGAGCGGGTTGCCGTTCCTTGTCCAGGGGATCTTCCCGACCCAGGGATCGAACCCGGGTCTCCTGCGTTGCAGGCAGACTCTTTACCGTCTGAGACACCTGGGAAGCCCCTTGGCCAGTTAGTCCGCTGCTTCCGTCTTCTCATCTGCAGCATGGGTCATTGGAATAGTAGCCTCCGACATCCCTTCCTGCTCTCATCACTGACACTGCGGGCGGCAGGGGCCTGCCCCTGCCCCGCCCCCACCCCCAACTTGCAGCAAATTACATTTCAAGGAGGAAACTTACAAGCCGTTGTTGGAAAGCATGGTTCCAACTTCAAAGCTCATTAAGGCTGCAATTTTTCAGTTCATGAGTTTTTTAAAAAAGCAATCTAACCCTTGATCCTAGAGGTCATTACCACTCTCTTTTTATACCCTCAACAACCAATTGAATGAGGACAGAACCAAAATCAGTCTTCTTTGTACTGACCTTCTGCCCTGAACAGGCAGGGAGAGCTTGGATGGAGCATAAAAGGTAGGTTGGGGATCTTTCCCAAAGTAACATGCAGGACGGCCTCCCACGAGACATCAGAGCTGCTCAGAGGCGGCCCTTTCCAAGTCTGCACCTGCCGCTTGAGAGCAGTCACTAACCTCGTCCCCGCATCGCGGGGAGATGGCAGAGCCAGCGCTGTGAGCACACAGCTCCGGAACGCCAGATGGAGCTGGCCTCGAGTCCCAGTTCCACCCCTTAGCAGCAGTGCGACCTTGGGCAAGCAACTTGACCTCCTCAAGCCTCAGTATGCTCATCTGTGAAACGAGGATCACAATGGTATCCATCTCACAGACTTGTGAAGATTGAAGGCGTGATCTAAGACACCCGAGCTGCTCCCGACACAAGGGCTATTACTAGCCGTTGTCCTGGTTCTCATTCCCCAGCCCTGGACACGGTCCTCGTATGGACTGTCCAGGGGCAGTCAAACCAGTCAGCAGTTGCCACAGGCCTGAGAACCGAGGCCTCTCGGATCCTGTTCTCACTTTCTTCCCGGGTCACCACCTGCCTGCATTGTTCCAGGCTGGCCTGGTACCAGTGCCCTGGGCTGCATTGTTCCTGGAGGCCCGGGCCAAGCCCGGCTCTGTGCTGCGTGCCTGCCCGCTGGTGTGAGGCTATAAAACCCCAGCTGCCCCAGCCTCTGGCAGATCACGCCTTGCCATCTGGGGCTCCCAGGAGAGAAAGCGCTAAGCTGCAACCATTTGCCCCTCTGGGCACAGCTGTCCCTTGAGCCTCTGAGCTGGGCCAGGATAAGCCACGTCTTCTCACTCTATGATTTTTATTAGCAAGGATGTTTGTCAGACAAGCCTCATTCCAGCCCCAGTGCAAGCTCTCAAGCAAGATCCCTACCTTTTTACGAAAAACAAAAATCATGAAAGGAAACTTAAAATTCAGGGAGCCACAGGGGCTTTACCACACTCATTACGGGGGTTGTGTCATGTGACTGCAGTCTGTTAGAGCTCTGTGCTAAGAAGGAGTCTGAGGCTGCGTCTGGGCTCAGTGCACAAGTATGGTTGGTTGGGGCTGGGCTGAAATTGTATATATGTTACTTATCTGACGTTCTTGCATGTATTGGTCAGCTTTCACTTGATAAGACTAGTAACAAACAGCCCCCATCCGTCAATAGCTAACATCAGCAAAGGTCCGTCTGTTTCTTGCTCACATTAACGGAGGAACAGAGATGTCAATGGCACAAAACAAGGACCGACCATGAAATCACCAGTATGTCTCTGTGTTTAAGAAATAGAGACGGATGCAGACTCAGATGTGCGTGTGCACACACACACACACACTCACACTCTTACCGACGTGCTCACAGACAGCCTCCCCGTGCCGAGTTCTACGCTTCAGCGGGAGCAAGAAGCAAATGGGCAACCCCCAGAAGCTAAGTGCTCATAGGGCCAGACCAAAGGTGGTGAAAAGTGGTCCTCAGAGGGGGGCTGGGCTGGGACTAAGGGCTCCTGGCCGCGGGGGACTAACCACAGGCGTGTGCCCCCTGCCCAGGGCCCAGATTTTGGCTATGTGACCCGGGAGCCGCTCTTTGAGCCTGTCACCAGCCTTGATTCCTTTGGAAACCTGGAGGTCAGTCCGCCAGTGACCGTGAATGGCAAGACATACCCCCTGGGCCGGATCCTCATCGGGAGCAGCTTTCCTCTGTAAGAAGCCAGGGAGGGGCTGGAGAAGGGGGAGGGTGGGGGGGTTTGTGGGGGTAGCTGATGTTTCTGTTGGAGCAGACTGGGTTGCTCAGACATGGAGTGATTGGCTGGGAGAATTAACCTGCCCATGACTGACAAGATACAGACATTCTTGGAAAGAAAATCAAGTTAACCCTTACATCTTAGTATGAATTAGGATCTAGCATGAAGTGAAGTGAAGTGAAGTCGCTCAGTCGTGTCTGACTCTTTGCGACCCCATGGACTGTAGCCTACCAGGCTCCTCTGTCCATGGGATTTTCCAGGCAAGAGTACTGGAGTGGGGGGCCATTTCCTTCTCCAGGAGATCTTCCTGACCCAGGAATCAAACCCAGGTCTCCCGCCTGGTAGGCAGACGCTTTACCGTCTGAGCCACCAGGGAAGTGAAACTAAGTAAATGACCCTCTTCCCCAAATGGGAGGGTAAATAATGAGATTATAAATAAGGCAGGGAAGGGGTGCAGGAGTGAGAGGAGGAACAGTTCTGAGAGAAGATGAGCAGGGGTGTCGGCAATACGGAAAACACACATGGAGGCGAGCAGCTGAGTGAGGCCCTTCCGGGAGCTGATAGGTGCAGTGAGGAAGTTGGAGTAGGCGCCTGGTAAAGAGGCGTGGGCCGGGGCACTCTGGCTTTTGTGGTTCTGAGGAAATGCCTCTGAAACTGAGGCTTGAATGATGAGAAAGCAGCAGCCATGGAAAGATCAAAGGGGAAGAGGGTTCCGCATAAAGGGGACAGCCGGGGCAGAACCTTCAAGTGGTAACGAGCTCAGCACCTGCTGGCACAGACAGGACAAGGAGGAGTAAGATGAAGTAGGAGAGATGGGCAGGGGCCAGATCAGAAGCAAATTTTCCAGCCACTGTGAAGGTCTCAGGTTATAGTGTGAAGGTAACAGGGAGATTGAAGACCTAGGGAGTGCAGAAGTCAAGAAGGGCTTCCTGGAAGAGGCGTCACTTGATTGAAGATTGAAACTGAGAAGTTACTAGCAAAGAGGGACATAGGCAGGGGCAGATTTTGGACCTCTGCCTGAGCCTTAGCCCCCTCCAGCAGTCCAAGAAGGACCCCTGGGCACAGAAGCTGGCCTCCCTCTGCCCACTGACACCCTCAGGGCCTAAAGGCCGGGCTCCGTGCCCTTCACACAGACCGTGGCTGCAGCTGACACTTCCTTCTTCCCTCTGGACTCAAGTGCCTTTCTGCCTGGGCCAGTGTCTCTGCAACTCAGGCTCCTTCTCATGACTTTTCTGCTGATACCACGCTGGGTCCTGGCAGGGTTCCAGGGACTAAGCTCCTGCAAGCCCTCTGGCGAGACAGGCGCCACGGCAACCTTCTGAAGAACTGCCCCCTCCCAACCCCACCCAGGTCTGGTGGTCGGAGGATGACCAAGGTGGTGAGGGACTTCCTGCAGGCCCAGCAGGTGCAGGCACCCGTGGAGCTCTACTCTGACTGGCTGACTGTGGGCCACGTGGATGAATTCATGACCTTCGTCCCCATCCCAGGCACCAAGGTGAGCGGCCCCCTGAGGCTGGAGGGAAGAGGCTAGTGTGGAACCCCTGTACTACCAGCTCTTGTCAGCAGGGGGGGTTATCTAGTGGAAGGAGAGGAAGAAGGAAGTAGGCTGAAGCTGGTTTGTATGTCGTTGCTGTGGCCAGTAAATGTTTAACCCAGTAAATCTGAAATTTTAGCATTTCAACATGTAATCGTTATAAAAATTGACAATGAGAGGTTTTACATTCTTTTTTCATACTAAGCGTTCAGAATCTGGCGTATGCTTTGTTCTTCACACATCTCCACCAAGACCAGCCAGAGTTCAAGTGTCCACCAACCCCCCAGGGCTAGTGGCCACCGTACTGGCTGTCACGCCCTAGAGCGCAATGGCGTATGGGCCTGGGGCCCTAGAGAGATTCTTTCATTTTCTGAAGTGCAAAGAAATGTCTGCAACTTAATAACCCTGGAAATCTGGAGCAAATGGCCAGGCTTCTTGGGCCCCTTGGAGAAGCTCTCCCTCTCTGTCCAAGGTCACCTTTTACTCTGAGCTTCAACTCGACGGCATTGCTGAGGCAGGAAAATTTCTGTGGCAGGAAGGGTGAGAAATAGTCCTCTGAAATAGAGAAATCCTGCCAGGCAGCCTTTGCCGCTCAGCGTGGGTGGCCGAGACAGGGCCCCGGGTCCTCAGGGCAGGAGCCCCCCACGCGGCTCAGCCACCTGCCCTCTGCTGACCGGCCGGCTGGACGGTCTCTTGCAGAAATTCCGGATGCTCATGGCCAGCACCTCAGCCTGCTACAAGCTCTTCCGAGAGAAGCAGAAGGAGGGCCATGGGGAGGCCATCATGTTCAAAGGTGAGTGCCCACGGGGCCCTGGCAGCGAGCCGGGCCCCCAGGGGGCCTGTGGAAGGACGGGGCCGGTGAGCGCTTTGTCCCGGACACCCAGCTCCACTTCCGGTCGTCCAGCCCACTCCAAAGCCGTGGGGTCACCCTGGTGGGAGGGGGCCCCGGCCTCTGTGGGCCTCGCGGTGGTCACCCGCACCTCTAGCCGCCCACCGCCCCTTATGATCATCGACCCGTGGCTCTGCGGGACCTGGTGTGCGACACTTCAGACATCTCCAGCCCCGAGGAGAGTTAAATGGTTCAAAACTGAGGTGCGATCTGCACTCGGGGACCTTGCGTTTTGCAAACGAAGCTAGAGAAGAGCTCACGCACTGCAGTTTAGGGGCAGGAGGAAGCAGGACCTGATGACGCGACGCAAGACGGCTTCCCCGCTAGTCCTGGAGCGAGAAACCGTCTGCTGAATTCAGACCCTTAATTCAGACAGACAGACTGGGAGGAGCTTTGCTCTTAAATGAATCATGGAAACAAAGGAAGCTGATCAGGAGGATTCAGTGACCCACGTTAGAGATGTGTGACAATTTCTTAAGTGTTTTTTGTAAATCAGTTTTTGTCACTTTTCAGGTTGGCATCTCTAATCCACCTAATCCCAGGAGTCTGACTCCCTCAGACTGGTTGATACTTACATACATGACCACCCTCCATGTCCAAAGGCAGTGTTCCTGATAGTGACCAGTGTCTGGGACGGACAAGATAAACTTAAGACCGCTATCCTTTTTTAATTCCCACCGATAGGAATTTTTTAGGTTGGCAGGCATGAGTCTCAACTTTCTGAAAGTGTCTTTCTTTATTAACCCCTCAAAGCTACTCATAGGGTACAGGAGCTATTGTCTTTGTACAAATACGTCCAAAGGGTTGGAGCCAGCTCAGCGACAGCCCCCATCTGTTTGCCACTAAAAAGCTGCAAAACTAGGAAGCACAATGGACCAGCATCAGACACGGAGGAAGAGGTAACAGCTAGGCTCTGGAGTCTGACTTCCCGGTCTGCTTACGGGCTCAGCCACCAGCTGTAAGGCCTCGGGTGAGTCAGGGAGCTTCTCTGCGCCTCCGCTCCTTCGTCTTTGATGCTGGAAGCTACCTGATAGAAAAGGGGAGAGACTACTGAGCTAACGCAGTGAATTTCCAGGAGACTCCTGCTACATAGCGGGTGCTCCCTCAGCGCTGGGGGTCACCAGTCAGAAGCCACACGGGCCAGCGTGAGGGCACGGGGTAGATGCAGGCCCAGCACGGCACGGGGGCCGGGCGTGAGGCGGGCCTGAAGCAGGAGGGTGTCGCCGCCTGGCCCCCTGCTTCTGCCACCCTCCCCCTGGCCCGCTGCTCGTCCTTGGAAGCAGGCCTCCTGTGCGACCCCACCCTCCGGGCAGAGAGAGAGTGAGGCAGTGGCCCCCCGCTTCCCTGGCCCCGGTGACATGACCAGCCCTGGGGAAAGGAGCGTCCGCGCGGGCTGCCCTCCCACGCTCCTGCCTGTCCCTGCTCCAGCGGCCTCGTTCTGAGAGGCAGCCCAGAAGCCGAGAGTCTTGGCAAAGAGGAGCACCAGGCTGGACATAGACCATCCCTTGTCCTCTGACCCCCACAGGCCTGGGCGGGATGAGCAGCAAGCGTATCACCATCAACAAGATTCTGTCCAATGAGAGCCTCGTGCAGGAGAACCAGTACTTCCAGGTGAGCAGGCCGGGCCTCCTGGGAGGGAGGAGGCTGCGCCCTGGGGGATGGCGGCCCGGCCTTCCTGACTTACTCCTGTACTGGAAGCTGAACGGTGTGACAGTGGGGGACGTGCAGGCCAGCAGAGGCTGGAAGCAGACAGACCTGGGAAGGAAGATGTATCAAGCGGTGCTCAAGAGCCGAAGTTCCTGTAAGGCTAGAGCCTGCAACATTTGGGGGAGACCCACAGACACCAAAATATGAAAACTACAGACCTTCTTCCAGGAAAACTCTTCCATGAAGATAAGCCCTGAAGTTCTATTTTTTAGCGGTCACAGCTTCCTGAAGTTTTCTATCTATGGATGAATCCTACTTTCTGAATCCCTAAATCTCAAAGTTATATCCAGAAGTAGAAACCAGTCAACAGGGTCCTATTTAGTTGAATTAGATCTCTCTTTGTTTGCATGGGCATATTTAAAGCACCAAGTTTAAAAAAAAAAAAAAAAAAACCAGACATATTTAAACAAAAGGGCATGACTGGCTCGTAAAGTGGAAGGTTCAGCAGAGGCGTGGATTCCAGGCATAGGCCAGTCCGGGCTCTGGCTCCATCTCTGCGCTTCTTGGGCTCTGCAGGCACCCTCATGGCAGGAGCTTAGTTGCAACAGCTCAAGGTCTTCCATCTACCCCCCCATACCATCCACAGAGAGGTCTTACATGCCACCACCAATTAAAGCCTTGCATTTCACTCTGATTGTGCCAAACTGAGCCAATTCTTGTAGCCAGAGGAATTTCATATGCTGACTGCCTTAATCCTGGTCTGTTGCCCACCCCTGAACTGACCCCTGGATCAAAGAGGCAGTGGCACCGGCTGTCTCCAGGAGGTGACAGCTCAGCCCCGCAACTGGCTGCTGCATTTCAGGGGGAGGAGTGGAGTGGATGCTGGAGAAGCAACCCCGAGTTCCCCCGAGTTCCCCGACCGTCTCATGGCTGGTTGAAAGTTGACTTTATCACGACTCCTCTCTGTTTCACTTTTTGGCGTCAGGTAGATCAGAGGTCAGACCGTGACCCCTCGCTTTCCGCACTGGGGCTTTGGGCCACTCACTAAGGACTCTGTCTTAGCTTCCCTCGTCTCTGATACTCAAGACGTGTCTGCTCAGCCGTGTTCGGCTCTTTTGTGACCCCGTGGACTGGTCCAACGGCTTCTCCGTCCATGCGATTTCCCAGGCAAGAGTGCCGGAGTAGGTTGCCATTTCCTTCTCCAGGGGATCTTCCCGACCTGGAGACTGAACGCAAGTCTCCTGCCTTGTTAGGCAGGTGCTTTACCACCGAGCCCCCTGGTCTCTAATAAGGGGACACCGAGTGTCCACCTCATGAGGTTGAGGTTGAAGCAAGGAACGTACGTCCAGCACTCAGAACCACACACGCAGGGTACTCGTACATATTAGCTTTCATTATTATTAATAAAGTGTCACTGATATTGCTCCCACCGGGGCGGCCTGAGGATTCGGTGGGGCGCTGCATGGCGAGCACCTGGGGTCTGACTCGTAGTTGGTGGTCAGTGAGTGAGCATGGGCATCATTTCTGTGAGCTTCTGGCAGGGGTCCTGTCCCTTTCTCCCTCACTCTCTGATACTCCAGTGCGGGTGGGAGGGCACGGGAGAGGCGGCCCCGCACGGGAGGGGCCCTGCCAGCTCCCTGGGGTGCTGGGCCCAGGTCTGATGCCTCAGGCAGGGGTGAGGTGGGCAGAGGTGTCGGGGTGCCCCTCACTCTCCCGCCCTCCCTTCTTCCGTGTCGCCCAGCGCTGCCTGGACTGGAACCGCGACATCCTCAAGAAGGAGCTGGGGCTGGCGGAACAGGACATCATCGACCTGCCTGCCCTGTTCCAGATGGACAAGAGCCGCCAGGCCAGGGCCTTCTTCCCAAACATGGTGAGGCGTTCTGGGCTCTGGGCCTCACCCAGACCATCAGGGGGGCGGGCCAGACCCGGAGGGGCCCCTCAGCTGAAGCTGGCCGAGCGGGAGGCCCAGGCCGCGGGCCCAGCTGCCATGCGGCCTCCCACCCCGGCGCTCACCCTGCCAGGAGAACTGCTCATCCTGGTTGCCCCCTGGGATCCTGGGGGAGCCTTCACCTTAACACAGTGGAAAGTGCTTTGTAAATTCAAAAGGCCGTTAGAGACAGGAGAGATTCTTGTTACAGAGGAGAGCCTCCTATGAGCTAGAAAGAGGACAGAACACATACAAGAAACATAGATGAGTATATGCGCACATGAAAACACATGGACGTGCGTGCGTGCAGTGCGCACCCCGATGCATGCGTACACAGCTGCGTGCACGTGTGTGTCCACACACATACATACGGGGCGGGTTGCTAGGTTTTCTGCTTAGCTCTGCCGTGTGTGGAGTGCTTAGCCCCCTCTGAGCCTCAGTTTCCTCATCTGTAAAGTGGGGATAGTCGCAGTCGCTAGATCGCAGGGCGGTTGGAGGGTTTGGAACAGGGCGGGCAGAGCGGGCGCTCAGTAAAGGTAACTGCGGCCCCGCCTGCCTGTCCCAGGTGAACATGATTGTGCTCGACAAGGACCTGGGCATCCCCAAGCCGTTCGGGCCCCAGGTGGAGGAGGTGTGCTGCCTGGAGACGCACGTCCGCTCCCTGCTGGAGCCCCTGGGCCTCTGCTGCACCTTCGTGGACGACATCTCCGCCTACCACAAGTTTCTGGGCGAGGTGCACTGCGGCACCAACGTGCGCCGGCAGCCCTTCGCCTTCAAGTGGTGGCACATGGAGCCCTGAGCCGCCCGGGGCTGCCGTGCTGGGGCCGGGCCAGCCTCTGCGGTTCTTAGTGTGGTTGCAGGGGGCCCTTCAGCCATAGCCATCAGGAAGCTTGGGGAAAAACGTTTCTACTTTCAATTTTACTTTTACTTACAGGACCTGGAAGTTGCCTGGCACACCTGGGCCACACAGCGAGGTCAGGAAGAGAGAGAGAACCCAGGAAACTGGGCCTCTGCTTGTATGGGAGTTGGCGGAGGGTGGGGGGGGGGTCTGGTTTTTCGAGGGCTTTCTCTTCCTTGATGAATTTTAAATGGAAGAGTGGAAATTTAAAGCAAGGGAAGGGGGAGGGAGAGGTGGCCCCAATTGTCAGTTATCAGAATCAACTAAGATCTCTAGAAGAAAGGGCCTCAGTGAGGGGAGGCGGCCTGGCCCCTTACCGAGTTGCATAGCTGGCACTGTATTTACTCAGTCGCCATGTTTGAAGTGAGTGCTCAGCAACCAAAGCTGAGTCAGGCGCTTGTATAACAAAAAGGAGAAAACCCAGCTGTCGGGGCTGACACCACAGGGGCCTGGGTGCCTCCCTCCCTCCCTGACTTCTCCAGACTCTCTGTACCCCCAGAGCACCCCGCTGCCTGAACTGGACTGCGGGCCACCACTGAGGGCCTCCAAGCACTGGGGAGGGATGTGGGGTATCCGTGCCTTGCCCTCCCTCAGAAGGGCCTCAGCATCCACAGTGTCACCTCCCTCTGTGAGCCTCCACGCTGCCCTCCCTGAAAATAGCTGAACATTTGGCCAGAGTCTGTATAGCCCTGATGGTAGAAGCAAAACAAAACCCCAGGACCCAGAACCTTCCCCCAAAGGCTTTAGTCTGTTGTCCAAAACGGAAAGAGAGGGGACGGGAAGGAGGCTCTGGGATGATCAGTTTGCCCAGTAGCAATGCCCCGAGGGTCAAGGCAGCCGGCATGGAGGGGAATTCTGGGCTCCAGGTGTACCTAGAACTGCCTTCATCCTTTGAAATTCACTGCCCTTTGTCCAGGGGGCCTCGCCATTTATCCATTCCTCTCCAGCCTGCCGCAGAGCCCCTTGGCTTGCCCCCTGCAGTGTAGACAGCACTGGCGGCTCCCCGCTCCCTGAGGGTCCAGTCATTGAGCTTAGACGCTTCGCTGGCAGCAGATTTTATCAGCACACCCATCTCCACTTCTGAGATGCTCCTTCTGCCTCATCTTTCTTGTGGACCCAGGCTCTCCCAGATGTTCGGGAGTCCCCCCCACACACACACCAGCATCCTTGTGACCCGAGAGTTCCGTGTGCAAAGATGCCCCAGGGTGAGCTGTGTTATCCATCTTCTCTGCCGGGTTCTCGATTCTCTGGCTGCCCCGACCCCTCTCCTCTCAACGGCCTCTACTTCCTGCTCTGGTGCCATCTCTCCAGGCAGCTAGACAAGGACTTCTTCCCCACCAGCCACACTCAGACCTCCCCGCTGCAGGACACAATTAAGACCCACCTCTCCTCTCCAGAAGTCAGGCACAAGACATAAAGACCCTGCCTTAACCTCCAGCCCCAACAGCCAGTTCTGGGCCAGCTGCTGGCCTTAGAGATGGACCGATGAGCCCCACCGAAGTTTCTTAGTACATTTGCTGAAAATCCTCTCATTTGGACATAATCAGATTCATTCTCTGGCTCCCACTGAAAAGAGTTTCAGCTTTAAAATTTCCTTTAAGGGCAGCTGACTTCAGAGAATAAGTGAATTATAATTGCACTTCGAGGGTTAAAAAGGAACTGATTTATAACCAATGAAAAGTTTGTAAGTTTGGATTCCTGAAGAATGAGATGATCTTGGGTTATTCACTCATTCAACAAACCTGCCTTGTGTGCCTGACTGCCAGCCACGGTGGTGGGCTCTGAGGGTACAGGGCCCAGTAGCAAATGGGGTCTGGCCCTTGCCCTTGCCTCCAGGAGGCAGCCACCCGTATTTAAATGGCCAGCGTTGGCCCTTTTGGGGATGCACTCTTTAGAAATACCAGTTCACTATATTCAGGGAATGCACAGGGTGCAGAGCTTCACAAGTCGCTGTCGCAGTGAGATGAGGGGGGTGGGTCTTCTTTAAAGAAGCCTCCTGCCCGTCCAGCTGGGCCAGTGCCCCCCAGCAGATGGGACCCCAGTGCCTTCAGAAGCTGCTGTTCCCGCTTTGGGAACAGCGGCTCCTGCCTTTGGGGACCCAAGCCCCAGGTTTCTCCAACCCCAGAGCTGAAGACACCAAGTGCCTCTTTGTGAATGTTCATCTGGAGGCTTAGAGTTTGCTGTGTGCTTTTGTGCTTGGCTAATGTGTGTTTGGGGGCTTTCTTTCATTTTTTCTTTTTTTTTTTTTTAGTCTGCCTTAAGGGGAAGTGAGCACTTCCCATGTGGAGATGGTGTGTATTTCTATAATTTTCTAAGGCTCTCTCCATCAATAAGTCAGCAGTTTCTGATGATTCTGAAGCCCCCAGGCCTCAGACAGCCTTCCCCATCTTGCTCGCCCACCCATGTGACTACCCTTGCCGTGGATATCCCCCCAGTATCCCTGGACTCATCATTCTTTCCCACCCACCACTTTCTATAAACGTAGGCCTAGAATACACTTCCGTGTTGCAAAACTCAGCCAAGGTCCTGTTTCGATCTTTACTATGAAATATTTTAAATAAGAGAGCAGAGGGTATTGTGAAGACGACGAGAAGCGGGGCATGGTTTCAACTTTCTGGGCGAGAAGCAATGCTGGAGATCACAACATGTTTGGGAAAGAGCCTGTTAAACAGCGACAAAATAAAAGGTCGGAGGGAAGTCATGTGGCTGTTGGTGTGGTGTTCATGGTTGCTTCAGAGCCATGGCCTGGAGTGAGGCAGGCCACAGAGAGGCCCTCTCCTGGCCCTGCAGTCCCTGCCCTTCTGCACACACAACCGGGGCTCTCAGCAAGAGGGTGTGGAATCCCACACAGTCAATGGATGTGCATTACCTGGCCACCGCCCAGGGTCAAGACCAACAGCCACAATAAAGCCTGACTGTTTTCTGGTGGGGTTCTCTAGAAGGAAAACCGAAGGTGAGCTTTTGGGAACAAGTGACTTATTTAAGGAAGTGGCTCCAGGAGAAACCAGGAAGGGAGTGCAGGGAGCAGGACCAGAAAAGGGAAGAAGCTCAAGAGTGTGATTTCAGACGCGGCCTCAGCCTGGTCGCAGGAGCGCTCTGAGCAGAAGTGGCAGCTCAGCCATTCCGTCTGGGGCCAAGTCTCATGACCTGCAGCAGCCAGTCGCTGGCTGTGGGGACTTGAACTCTGAACAGGCAAGGGATACCTGTAACCCACAGGCATCGTCTAAAGGGATCACAGCTGTAGCTCTGTGTTTGGCCGTCCTCTCGGCTTGTGGGATCTTAGTTCCCTGACCAGAGATTGAACCCGCAGCCCCAGTGGCTGTAAAAGCATAGGGTCCCAAACCCTGGATGGCCAGGGAATTCCCCGCAGCTTGTGCTTATTAGCAGAAGAGTCCCGGGAGCTGGGGAATGGGTTCCCAGAACCAGAAAGGGATCTGGGCAAAGCACCGGTGTGCCCACTGCTCTGAGTGATAGCATCTTCTCATAGCGTGGAGCTGCCGCACGGGATGTATGATTTAACCCGTGGCATAAAACCCATAGGCTTCCCTGGTGACTCAGATGGTAAAGAATCTTCCTGCAATGGGGGAGGCCTGGGTTCGATCCCTGGGTCGGGAAGATCCCCTGGAGGAGGGCACGGCCACCCACTCCAGTATTCTTGCCTGAAGAATCCCATGAACAGAGGAGCCTGGCAGGCTACAGTCTGTGGAGTCGCAGAGTCAGACATGACTGAGCAACTAAGCACACACATAAAATCCATAGCCGTGATCAACAAGGTCTTTGTGAATAAGCTCCTAAGGCCCTAAAATAGAATCACCTGGTCGGTTGCTGAAACTAGAAGCCACTTTCAAGCTCTTTGGGATGCACCTGGGAGTTTCTTACCTCTCAGCCCCATCTTGGGTTTCTGGACAGCTGTTCTGGTGCAAAATTAAAATCTCCAGTTCTCTTACTCCTGGACTTTACCCACAAGTCCAGCCCTCTGAGGTCATTCTTCCCTTTTATACCCAACTAACATGGCCTGAGCCCATCCTTGGTGGGGGTTTCCCGACTCACCTATGTCTGGAACTTCCCAAGGGACACTAGTGTGCTGAATCCATCCTGCTGGTGTTTTCACATCTTGGCCACTCACTCACCTCAGAATTTCTGAAAGTTATCCAGACGCTTCTGGAACAGCACCTTCCAATAGAAACACAGTGCAAGCCACATATGTAATTTTAAATTTCCTGGTAGCCACACTTTTAAAAGTGAAAAACAGGTGCAGTTAACTTAATGATGTCTTCTTTATAGCAGTATATCCAAATTATTACTTCAATAAGTAATCAAAATTTTAAAATATTAATATTTCACATTCTCTTTTTTGGTAGTAAGTCCTTGAAAGCTGATATATATTTTATATTTAAATCACATCTCTTAAGACTAGCCACATTTTAAGCATTCAGTAGCCACAAGTGGCTACCATATTGGGCTTCCTTGGTAGCTGGGGATAAAGAGTCTGCCTGCAATGCAAGAGATGCGGATTTGATCCCTAGGTGGGGAAGATCCCTGGAGGAGGGCATGGCAACCCACTCCATTATTCTTGCCAGGAAAATCCCATGGATAGAGGAGCGTGGTGGGCTACAGTCCATAGGTTTGCAAAGGGTCGTACATGACTGAGGTGACGGAGAACAAACTTGGGCACAGCCACCACACAGGATGGCAGAGTTATCGAGTCCTCTCTACCAGGCTGAGTCCCAGCTGTAGAAATAGGTGCACTCCTTACACCCTCAGAATCCAGCTAGACTGACGGCAATGGCTGACAAAAGTCGACTGCATAACACCGAAAGGAGGAAGAGGGGGTAGCTGTCCCCCTCCTCGGCCCTGATGTGCAGCACCTCGCCCCTCCAGAGGCTCTCTTGCCCGAGTCGTGGCTGCCGCCGCGTTGCCAGGACTGGCCTCTTGGCAAAGGGAGTGCCTTTGGCCAAGTCCCCTCTGCTCACTTCAGGAAGAGAATCCCCATCGGCACCATGGAAAGGGAAAACAGAACTCCCTCACCTCCAGCCTCCTTCCTGTCACCATTCCCTGGGATACAACTTGATTCTGCATTTTAATATGTCTTCTGTTCCCAGGTAAGGGGCATTGGGGTCCTCATTATATCAGCCTCTTCATTCCAGATGGGATCTGATCCATACCCTGGCATAGCCAGAAGCCTGTGGAAGTGGAATCCCTCCTCCCCAAGTGAAAGAGCAGCCAGGGATAAACTCCGCCTGCCCAGGAGGACTTATCCAGGATCCTCGTCCAAGGGGCATCAGCTCCAAGGGGCTGATGGCAATGTTACTGATAATTCAATACATTGTGAAAGGTGATACCAAATGATAGCATGTGGTATCTCTCCTCCAGCTGGACAACCAGATAAAAGACATATTCAGGCAGAAAGCCCAGCTCTGCAGCCTTCTCTCAAGCCTGGATGATGTGAGCAATGTGGTTTTCACCTGTGGCTCACTCCCCAGCCAGCTGGGTTCCTGTTCAGCCCTGACCTTGTGCGCACCAGGACCCAGAGACCCCACAGAGACTGAGCCAGAACTGAGTGTGAGTGTCTCCTGAGGAGGTGCGGGTCAGCAGTAGCCTGCTGCAGGGGCAGGGGCCCTGGGCACAGCAGACCTGGGCGTGGCATAAGCCCTCTTGTCGTCGCCAGAAACCCCACCATAGAGCCGCCAGAACTTACACAGGACTGGGGACACAGACTCTTAGAGGGCACGAACAGAACCCTGTGTGCACCAGGACCCAGGAGAAAGGAGCAGTGACCCCGCAAGAGACTGACCCAGGCTTGCCCAGGAGTGCCCAGGAGTCTCCGGCGGAGGCGTGGGTGACGGTGGCTGCTGCAGGGTCGGGGGCACTGAGCACTGCAGTGCCTCCGTGGGACCTTCTGAAGGAGTCGCCAGTGTCTTCATTGTCTCCACCATAGTTTGAAACGTGAAGTCGCTCAGTCGTGTCCAACTCTTTGCGACCCCGTGGACTGTAGCCTACCAGGCTCCTCCCCCCAAGGGATTCTCCAGGCAAGAATACTGGAGTGGGTTGCCATTTCCTTCTCCAGGGGATCTTCCCGACCCAGGGATCAAACCCAGGTCTCCCGCATTGGAGGCAGACGCTTTAACCTCTGAGCCACCAGGAAAGCCCATAGTTTGGCCTCAGGTAAATAACAGGGAGGGAACACAGCCCCGCCCATCAGCAGAAAATCGGATTAAAGATTTACTGGGCACGGCCCCGCCCATCAGAACAAGACCCAGTTTCCCCCTCAGTCAGTCTCTCCCATCAGGAAGCTTCCGTAAGCCTCTTATCCTGCTCCATCAGAGGGTGGCCCTACACGGCATGGCTCATAGTTTCACTGTTAGAGAAGGCTGTGGTCCATGTGATGAGATTGGTTAATTTTCTGTGACTGTGGTTTTCATTCTGTCTGCCCTCCCAGTTCTACCTCCGAGGCGGGGTGGAGATGCCCCCGGGGTAGCCCTGATGGCAACCCAGACGGACTGAGTTCCATAACACCAAGACCTTGGTTTGATTTGCCCTTTTCTTCTGATGCCTCCCGGGGTGGAGCAGAGTAGCTTTCCCAGAACGTTTCCCAAGCTAGGACTCCTAGGGGAGGCGTGTGAGTCGTAAAGGGACGCACAACAGCCAGGATGTCCCTCCTGAGTGTCACCACGCCAGCGTACGTGAGAGCAAAGAGGTGATGCAGGACTGGCCAGCAAGGGAAAAGCGATTTTTGTTTTCGAACTATTAGGGCTAATCCTTCCAGTTCATTTTCACAGATTCCACAAAAGGACTATCTAAGGAGTCGAGACAAAAGCCGTCACAGAGCCTCCCCCGGCCCACTAAGAGCTAGCGCTACCGAAGGAGGAAGCCCATTGCACTTCCAGCCTGACCAGACCCTGCAGTTCCCGAGCTGTGTCCTCAAAAGCCTCATGGTCGCCAGTGGTGCTTCTCTCCACACAGGCAGGAGACTCGGCCGCGACAAAGACTCCCTCTCAGGCCTCTGGCCCCCGGGGCAGGCAGTCCGGAGGGTGACATCTAGGCTGAGAGAGGTTCCAGGAGCCGGAGCTCCTCCTCGCTCCATACGTGCACCTGCAACTTGCGGCTCCTAGCAAGGCCGGGCGCTTCCGTACGTGGAGTCCGAGTAAACGTGCGCAGTAACAGCGCGGATCACAAGTCCCGAGAGAGTCTGTGGTCCGACAGATTAGGTTAATAGTTCTAATTCCCCACGCAATTACAAAGTGGTCAAAGAGACCAGGAAAGGCTGACCGAGAAAGGAGAGTTCGGTGCACACGCTTTGCCCATCTCTGGCCGCTCCCCTCGCAGGGACCTTGGGTGTCTCTTGGCCTTGGCAGGTTGGCACAAACCCCCGACAAGGCTCCCCTTTGGGAGCTGCCTTCAGTCATTATGAGGCACCACAAAAGCGCAGAGCAGGGCTCATCACCTGCTTCACACAGGGCGTGCCATTCATTCACACAAGGACACCGAAGAGCTAACAAGTAGAGCAGACCATGTGTGCACTGAGAAGGCAAAGAGGCTAGAGCTCTGAGTGTTCACCTTGTCCTGAAGGTCCTGGACGAGCCCCCAGAGGACAGCTTACGGTGGACGGTGGCCGACCCGTGACCTCCAAAGAAGATTCAGCTTTGGGACCAGGGACCCACTGTTTGGGACCAGGGACCCGCGGTTTGATCACTCAAGAGCTTTTGTGTAGCAGAGTTTTATTAAAGTAAGAAAATGGACAGAGGAAGCTTCTGACACAGACATCAGAGGGGGGATGGAGAGTGCCCCCCTCACTAGTGTTAGCAAGCGAGCTGTATACTTTTAAATTAGTTATCACGATAAATCAAAAGAATGTTTCAAGTCTGTAAAAATTTTACGAGACCCACTCCCACAATTTACATTTTAGGATAACAGGATTAGAACTTGACAACAGAAAGATCCTACCAGACCCACTCCCATAATATACATTCTAAGACAACAGGATTAGTCTAAGGCTTTCAGGAAGGAGAGACTGTCCTCAAGCATTGTTGTATAATCCCTAGCACAGAGTTTAAACCAAGTGTGTAATCATCAGTTTCAGGCTTAATGAAAAAAAAAAGGTTTTATGTGGCTAAGACTAAGGAATGTAGAGAAAAAAAGAGTTTCTCCTTTCCTCCTCCTTGAGAATTCCAGACCCCTATCTCCTCCTAGAGAACCACAGACCCCTTTCGCCTCCTTGGGGACCCCGGACTTCTTATCAACCTGCCTAGGCATTGATTCACATCCATACATGACCACTGGAAAACCCATAGCTTTGACTAGATGGACCTTTGTCAGCAAAGTGACGTCTCTGCTTTTTAATATGCTGTCTAGGTTTGTCAGAGCTTTTCTTCCAAGGAGCAAGTGTCTCTTAATAGTCAGTGCTCAGAAAATGTTTTGAATGAAAGACTGAAATGCCTGTTCAGTTAGGCCACGGAAGCCGAAATATCAGTCCAATCAGATTGATAACGACCAGGGTTCTTGGCCTTTTCCAATCGATAGAAGTCAGAGGAGAAATGCAGGCAAGGCTTTACTGCGACGCGGGTGCTGACTGCAACAGGGAGTGAACAGAAGCGCCTTCCTTGCCCCCCGAGGGGCCGAGCTCTTCCTTGCACAGTGGTGTGAGGGCTGGGTGTGTCCAGGGGTGGGCCTGGGGCGCAGCTCAGGTGGCTCGCCCACCCCTTTGTGGCGCTGAGTTGGGGGCATGCTCGGAATCCTGCTTTGGTTCCCGACACTCAGCTTCTGTTCCTTGTTCTTCAGGAATGGCAGCTGGGTTTTTTGGGGGGTTTTGTATCTTTTGGTACAGAATTTCCCCCAGCTGCACGCGCACACAATTTTTAGTTCCATCCCGTTGCTTTGTTTTTTATAACTGGAAGAGAGGTGTGTCCAGGTGCAAGCTTTACAGTAAAGGGTCCCAGGTCCCAGGCTCGCGGTATTAGCCACCATTTCTCACATGCTGATTGCCTGCCAGGTACCCGCCATGTTAAACTATGTGACATGCCATTTTAAAGCTGATAAGGGTCAAATAGAGATGGTTTCATACGGGTCAGCCTAATAGTTCACATTCATTACCTCGTCTAATTCTCACAACAAAGCTGTGAGGTTGATGCCAGAATCTTGGTTCACTGTCCACCGATGCCAAACAGAAACACAGAGATGGAGTTTGGAGAAAAGAAGAGTAGCAACTTTATTCTTTTCCAGGCAAAAGGGAAACACAGCCGGCTCGCACCTCAACGACTCTGCCCCCACTCCCTGGTTTCATATCCTCATGAAGGTCTTGCATTTTTTTTCTTTTGCAAAATTTCAAAACAGCCATGGTTGGCATCGGGCAGCTTGGTAACTGGAGCTGGTCTTTTCTGAAGTTAGCGGCCTGTGGTCTTTCTGAAATGAAGCCTGCTGCAAGAGAGTGCAGGCCGAGAAGAATGTCAGGTGCAGAGCTCCACTCAGGTGGGGTCAGAGTAATCAGCTTTGGGAGGGGCGAGTCCAGCAGGAAGCGCTTGTTAGTTGCTGCTGTGCGGTCATTCACTCATGCCCAGCTCCATGTGACCCCATGGACTGCAGCGCAGCAGGCTTCCCTGTCCTTCACTATCTCCTGGAATTTGCTCAAACTCGTGTTCATTAAGTTGATGAAGTCACCCAACCATCTCATCCTCTGAGGCCCCCTTCTCCCTTGCCTTCAGTCTTTCCCAGCATGAGGGTCTTTTCCGAGCGGCTGGCTCTTTGCATCGGGAGGCCAAAGAACCGGAGCTTCAGCTTCAGCATCAGCCCTTCCAGTGAGCACTCAGGACTGCTCTCCTTCAGGACGGGCTGGCCGATCTCCTGTTGGCAGCAGCAGCTGAACAGTAACCCAGATCGCCTGACTCTCGGGCCTGTTCATGCTGTTCCCCAGCTGGTTCATTGTTTCCTCATTTAAAGAAAAGTCTCATTTCTATTTGTGCTGCAGCAAGGTTATTATCCCCACTTTATAGACGAGGAAACTGAGGCTCAGCGAAGAAGTGGCTTGTTCCAGTCTACACAGCAGGAAGCAGCTGAACCCTGACGCACTCAGGTGTCTGACTCCAGAGCCCACAGGCTGAACCGCTGCACTTGCCTCTCGCATCTTAGGAACAACTTTCTAACTGAAGTTCAATGAGTCATTCTTTAAAAAAAAAAAAAAAACTTTTTAATTTTGTATTGGGGAAGAACCTATTAACAATGCTGTGATAATTTCAAGTAAACAGTTAAGGGATTCTGCCATACATATTGGAGAAGGCAGTGGCGCCCCACTCCAGTGCTCTTGCCTGGAAAATCCCACGGGTGGAGGAGCCTGGTGGGCTGCAGTCCATGGGGTTGCTAGGAGTCGGACACGACTGAGCGACTTCACTTTCACTTTTCACTTTCATGCACTGGAGAAGGAAATGGCAGCCCACTCCGGTGCTATTGCCTGGAGAATCCCAGGGACGGGGAGCCTGGTGGGCTGCTGTCTCTGGGGCCGCACAGAGTCGGGCACGACTGAAGCGACTCAGCAGCGGCAGCAGCCATACATACACATGTATCCATTTCTCCGCAGACGCCCCTCCCATCCCGGCTGCCACATCACACTGAGCCGAGTTCCATGTGCTGTTCAGCAGGTCCTTGTGGGTGATCCACTGTAGATATAGCAGTGTGTACGGGACCATCACTAACTCCCTAACTATCCCTTCCCACACCCTGACAACCATAAGTTCCTTCTCTAAGCCTGTGAGTCTGTTTCTGTTTAGTAAGTTCATCTGCCTCGTTTCTTTTTGGATGCCACCTAAGCGGTGTCTTACAATATTTCTCCTCCTCTCTCTGGCTTACTTCACTCAGTAGCGTCACCATCCTTTTAATTAATAAAGGTTGCCTTTGCACCCGTCATTTTTCAGCATACTAGAGAAACTATTAGAATCTTATAACAAGAACACCTGCAAACAAGTGTCTGCAGATAATAGGACTCCTAGATGGCATCACTGACTCCATGGACATGAGTTTGAGCGAGCTCCGGGAGCTGGTGATGGACAGGGAAGCCTGGCGTGCTGCAGTGCATGGGGTGGCAAAGAGTTGGACACGACTGAGCGACTGGACAACAACAGAACCCCTTCAAAGACAGTAGAGTCGGGGGTGAAACAACCTCTATATAACACAGGATGGGTCATGGCCCATGTCGTCAAGGCCACGGTCTTCCCAGTGGTCACATACAGTTGGGAGAGCACCGAAGAACTGATGCCTTTGGACTGTGGTGCTGGAAACGACTCCTGAGAGTCCCTTGGACTGCAAGGAGATCCAACCGGTCAATCTTAAGGGAAATCAACCCTGCATACTCGTTGGAAGGACGATGCTGAAGCTGAAACTCTAACATTTTGATCAGCTGATGGAAGCAGCTGACTCAGCGGAAAAGCCCCTGATGCTGGGAAAGATCAAGGGCAGAAGGAGAAGAGGGCGTAAGAGGATGAGATGGTTGGACGGCATCACCGATGCAATGGACATGAACTTGGGCAAACTCTGGGAGATGGGGAGGGACAGAGAGGCCTGGCGCTGCGGTCCACGGGGTCGCAATGACAGCTGGGAGACTGACGATAGAGAACGTGCTCTCGAGTCTTCCACTCGGCCGAGCGGCACCTCAACATCACGGAAAACAAACTGTACCCATTCACCCACTCTTTCATTTCTTTGTTGCTGTTGACCGTATGCATCCAGTGTGTGTAGACTAGAGTGACCAGACGATTTTCACCTAAACCAGAATGACAGCTGGACCGTAAAGAGTACCACGCGCTGAAGAATTGAGGCTTTCAAACTGGGGTGCTGGAGAAGACGCTTGAGAATCCCTTGGACTGAAAGGAGATCAAACCAGTCAATCCTGAGTATTCACTGGGAGATCTGTGGCTGAAGCTGAAGCTCCAATACTTTGACTGCCTGATTCAAAGAGTGGACTCATTGGAAAAGACCCTGGTGCTGGGAAAGACTGAAGGCAAAAGGAGAAGGGGGCGGCAGAGGATGAGATGGTTAGATAGCATTGCTGACTCAGTGGACATGGATTTGAGCAAATTCCAGGAGACAGCGGAGGAAAGAGGAGGCTGGTGGGCTGCAGTCTGCGGGGTGGCAAAGAATTACACACGAGGTAGCCACTGAACAACAACAACATAATAGTCCTACCAGTTTAACAGGCGAAAATTGGAACCATGCTGAGCAAACCAGAATGTCTGTTCCCCCTGGAAACCCTGTGTCTGAGACATGATCTCATCCCTCAGGGAGCTGACAGAGTCAGCGGAGACAGCAGAGCAAAGAGACAAATGGTAAAGTAGACACGTGATAGGTACTTGCTGAATGGAGGAATGACCAAGGCGCAAAGGCTGCGGAATCACACACACACACACTCACACACACACACTCACACACTCACACTCACACACTCACACTCACTCACACACTCACACACACTCACACTCACACACACACACACTCACACTCACACACACACACTCACACACACACAATCACACTCACACACACACAATCACACTCACACACACTCACACACTCACACACACACTCACGCTCACACACACTCACACACTCTCACACACACACTCTCACTCACACACACTCACACACACTCACACACACTCACACTCACACACACTCAGACACACACACAGTCACACAACAGACACAGTCACACACAGTCACACTCACAGACACACTCTCACACACACACACACTCACACACACACACTCACACTCACACTCTCACACACACATACACACTCGCACTCACTCACAATCATTTCCAACTGGGGGAGTGACCGAGGGCAGCCCTGACACTCACCTGAGCTGAATCCGTGATTGTAGGGAGGAATGACTGGGCAGGGCAGGAAGGGGAGGCCGCCAAGCTGAACAGGAACACAAAGGTGGAGGGATGACAGGTTAAGAAGCGGTGATCACAGAGAACGGCCGAGATGTAGACTGAAGTCACCCTGGAAATACTAGGCTTTGAGCGATGGGAGCCCCCTGAAGCTTTGGGGCAGCTGCGGTCACTAGACCGATTCTGTATTCCATGAAGAATACAGTAACATATATATCTTCGTTGCTATTAAGAAACTTCCTGAGGAATGATTAAACCATTGTACATCCCCACATTTACATATTTCGCAGCACTTAAAATGAGTACTATGCGTACTAACAAGGAAAGAGCTCCAAGACAGAACACTTGATGTTGGTATTTAAAAAAAAAAAGGTCTGGGACTTTCGTGGTGGCCCAGGGGTTGAGTATCCACCTGCCAACGCAGGGGACACAGGATTGATCCCTGGTCTGGAACTAAGATCCGACGTGCCGCACGGCAGGTAAGCCTGGGCGCCTCAGCCACGCGACCTAGAGGCCGTGTTCTGCAAAAGGAAAAAAGGAGCAAAGATGGAGCCACGGCAGTGAGCAGCCCGCACACCATGACTGGACAGTGGTTGCCGCTCGCCACATCTGGAGAAAGTGCATACACAGCAACGAAGACCAAGCCCAGGCAAAAATAAACACATAGATATGTTTCTTCAAAGTCAAGCAAAGCCATGATTTCTGTAGAAACATACATGTGTATACACATGCAAAGGAAAAGATATGGGAGCAATCACGTGAAACTGACAATCGTCTTCACTTTTGGGAAAAAGAAGTGTGGCAGAGGGGATTGAAACTTCATGTTGCTTGAAATTCTTACATAGTGAGAATTTAACTACACAGGTATTTAAAAATATTTTTAAAGCTGCCTAAAACCCTTGGCATCTTGTTTATGCTGAAATCTTCCCATCCTGACTAGCAATGTCTTCCCCCTAATAATTCCCAGTTCCCTTTTACTTTTTTCTGCCCCACCAGTTTAAGACTGATGGCTCCTTACTGGTACTAATTCACTTACTCTCCGCCCTGAGAGGAGAGTATTATTCTTACCCCCATTTTGCACTATAGGAAACGACTGCACAGAGAGGTCAGGTGACCTGCTGAAGGTCACATAGTGATGCCTGACACAACAGGAGCTGAATCTCCCAAAGGCCTCACACATGACCATGTCACCGGCGGCCTTCCTGCTTTTCTTGCCTTTTCTTTTTTCTGGCCACATCGCACAGCATGTGGGCAGCTCCACCACCAGGGACCAAGCCCACACCCCTGCATCGGGAGCAGAGTCTTAACCACTGGACGGCCAGGGATTCGCTCGACTTGCGTTTGACATTCTGCGCTCTCCCGACTCGATCTGCTTTCAGCGAGCCGGTCTTCAGCCACAGCAAACCCCGGTTCATCACCGCTCCTCCTTTGCGTTTCAATTACTCGGCGCTGTCTCTGCGCCACGTGAGGGGTGTTCAAAATTCAGAATCAGCTGGAAAGGGAGTTTCATCATATACCACGTTTAAAAAGCACGCAGGCACACACATCCAGAGGATCAAGTTCACGGCTAATCTGAGAGTATGCTGGTGATATGGCAGGCAGATGAGAGCCAGACCGAGGTAGCAGAGTGAACGAGCTCTCATTGTGTGCGCGCGCCTGTGCGTGTGTGTGCCTGTGCGCGTGTGTGCCCGTGCGCGTGCACACGTGTGGTGCAGCAGGACCCCACAACGTGACAGTCCCCAGAAGCCCTCGGGCCACTTGCTAAGTCCAGCAGCTGAGCTGACTTCAGCTGTGCAAAACAGCCCCATCTGGAGTGGGGGTGGCTGTGACTTTTGCTCCGGGAGTTCCGTAGAGTCTGCTCATGAAACTGGAGAAGTCTGTAGCATATGATTGTCCCCATCCCACTCAGAGAGAATATTCTGAGAAGGCTAATTACACCGTGAGGGTTGAAGGGAAGAGGGCTGAGATGAGCCCTTTCTAAGGGCAGACTGGAAGGGGCTGGGGGGAGCCCGGGGCCGGCCTGTGTGACAAGAGCGCCCTCTGCAGGTCAATCAGAGGGCTGCAACCGCTGGGCTCCCGAGGGCCGCGGGGGCACGTCCACAGCCCACCCAGCTCCCAACAACTGTGCTCGCCTCCCAGCTGTATGACTCAGGGTGAGTTGGTGACCCTCTCTGGGATTCAGCTGCCTCAACTGTTTAGGACAAAAAATCCCTACTTCATGATCAAAGAGAGAGAACGCACCTGAACTGCTCTATAAAGGTCCGTGTCCTCTGCAGCAGCGACGGTCAGCAGCGGCGGCAGCAGCAGCCCCCTCATCGCCGTCCCTGGCATCCTCAGCGGCAGTGAGGATGACCCCTGAGTGAGCTGGCGGAGAGAGAAGGGCTCCTCGGAGAGTAAGCGCAGGCAGGCAGGGGCAGGGGCCGGAGACCAGGGCCAGGTGGCCAATAGCATTTTCTTTAACGTTAACCATCATCTGAGCCTTCAGCGAATCATAATCCTTTCTAACTTTATTTTTAAATTTTTAGTCGTCTGCCTGTCTGCGTTGAGTCTCCGCTGCGGCGCGCGGGCTCAGCAGTTGCGGCGCTCAGGCTTAGCTGCTCCGGGCGCCTGGGATCTCAGTCCCCCAACAAGAGGTGGCTCCGCATCCCCCGCACTGAAAGGCAGGTCCTGAACCACTGGACCGCTGGGGAAGTCCCCCCGATGGCATTTTGTTTTCCCTGCTACGTCTGTTCCACTTCTGGGGGACAGTTTTTGCCTCTTCTTCTCCTCATAGCCCCACAGTGACAAATCAAGCTGCTTCCTGGAAGAAAAAGAGCCCGGGCAGAGAGCTGGGGTATACTTGGAGGAGCCCAGATGTTTGCAAATCTCAGTGGTGGCAGACCTGCTCGCGGGGCTCCGCGGGAGGGACCCCTTCCTCAGCTGAAGGGAATGACGGCAACACTCTCCTACCATCTCAGCCCCCAGCCTCTCTGTAAGGCTGTCCTGCCGTCCCCGGGGACCCAGCAGACCCCTGTAGACGAGACAGCTGGTCCAGCTGAAGGCCTGGGCTGTGATGGCCACCACCACTTTCTGCCCCCATTCCTGCCCACCCAGGCCCACTCCTTCCTTCACCCTGGCCCCTGAAAAAGCACCCAACCGCCTTGATGCATCCTAAAAGTTCTCTGATGCTAACCACAAGGAAACAAACAGGGGTCAGCAAGACTAAGACACGATGGAGACGTTACTGAAAATAAGTCGAGAAAGCGTGGGTTCTGGTCTTCACCAGGGCAAAAAGGAGCCAGGGTGAACCGCTCCCAGCTCCCTTGACTGACTCAGTTACTGGTTTTTCTTGAAGAACGCTGTCTGCACTTAACATGTTGATGTTTCAGTCATGACATTTTGGCATTTTTAATAGTGCATTAAAATATATCTTAATGACTGAGTTGTTTTGTTTTACCACCTTAAATGCCATGCACTCACTTTGCCCGAGTCCTGCCCCAGAGATAAAAGCTGCCTAGGTCTCCGGGGGGCTCCCTCCTCCCCCAGCCACCCACCCTCAACCCCAGCCTCTCTTTCCACCTTCTATGAAGAACAGGAACAGCTCATGCTGTTTTTATTTATTCCATTCAACCAATATCGACTATATACCTACTGTGCCCTAGGTCCCAAGCCAGGCACTTCAGAAACAAAGACAAATTTGTTCATTCACTAAGTGCTTACTGGCCACCATTTGGGTACCAGCCACTGTGCCAGACTCTGGGGACAGAGAACAGTGAACAAGAAAGACGTGGTTCTTGACCCCTGGCATGAGAAGCTGAGATGAAAAATATATTCAAAAGAATTAAAAACAAACTTGCAGATAGCAATCAGTGCTACAAAGAAAAAAAAGGGAAAGATCCAGGCCCTCAAGATGCCCACAGTTTGGGGAGACAGACATCTAAGGGGGTAATTGTGAAACCAGGAGTGATGTGCCTGGATGGCAGATGCAAGGGATGCTTTGACGGGGGTGGTGGAGAGGTGATTTCCTAGAGAGGAGACAGCTGAAGCTGAACCTTAAACTGGCCACGTGGAAAAGGAAGAACAATCACTCCGATCCCAGCACAGATGTGAGCGAAGACGTGGAGGCGAGGGGCAAGGAGGGGACAGAGCTGGTTTTATCAGAGGGATGAGGCAGGAGAGGGCCGTCTCGGCGGCCACTGGACCCCCATGGAGATGTTCGGAAGATGGCTGGAAATGGGAAAGCATCCTCCAGACAGACGGAAGACAAAGGCCGATCGGTCAAAGGCAAAGAAAACCCTGAATTTTCGATGAGAAGACCCCTGAGTCCCACCACAGGGGTCTACTGGGGTGAAGTGAGGTTCTCTCTGAGGCAGACAGATCTCCCAGGCGGTAAAATCATCAAGCTTTTCCCCGCTAAATCCAACCTGCCTGAGCCTCTGCCTGGCGGGGTGGGCAGTCAGGTTGTTCTAAATCACAGGACACTCAAAATATAGTTGAGTTTACAAAAGACAATTGATTCTAGGCTTCTCGGTTTAAATTTTTAATTTTTAGCCCTTGGAGAAGAAAGAGGTCCTAAAGCAAGATTCACACCCAAGATTGCTCAAGCTTTTTCATTATCCAAAGACTAAAGTCTGTAAACTGGAGTTAGTCATGCCAACCCCAAAGGGTTGTTATGAGGAGGAAAGGAGACTGCTTATGTAAACATATTTGTGAGTGATAAGATTCAGGATAAGCATAAAGCATCTAGCTGACTGGCGAAAAGCAATACTTCACTAGCTAGACAAATGGAAACAGGCCAAGAAACTTTGGGTCTTATAACAAACACACCTTCGGAAGATACGTCAGGAGCAGGCCATGAAAATCTCTCCTGCAGCTGTGCCTCTCTGGAATCCTAAAGTTCAGGGCGGAGGTACAGCCACCCAGGAATTTATTTCTCCATAAATTTGAGCTCCCCAAATCCCTATGAAGCCCAGGAATGATGTGACTGCAGGGCACGTGGGTCCATTGGCACCAAGAGCCCCTCCATAAATCAAGGTCTCACTGCCGTTGGCCTCAGACTGCTCTGTCCAAGGTGACCTGGACAAAGCAAAAGGGTAGTCGCTAACCTAGGAGTAGCATCTGCATTCGAGATGAGAGAACCTAAAAATGCCTATAGGGTCAGTTTCCTAGAAACATATCCCTAGGAGGGAGAGGTCACTCTTCCTTCGTCTCAGAAGGTAAGGCAGCTAGGAAGACTTCAAGGGAAAGTGACAGTCTTTCCACAATTGCATCCAATTTGGGCAGCCCCTTGGGACAGACATGGAGGAGTTCTATTTCAATGCTGGGTCAGCCCCAGTGAAAAGTCAAAGTGACCTCAGCCCTGTCACCTGTTACCCTAGGCCAGCTCCTCAAAGCAGCCCCCCGAGGCAGCCATGTGACTCACAGAATCCTAAATCAGCTTGCCCAACACGCCGATGATACAGGCAAGGGAGGCCAGAGATGGGGGCGGGAAGACTAGTCCAAGGTCACGCAGCCTCCAGGGTAAGAGTCAAGGTTAGACCAGGGGTCCCGGTTATTCCTTGTGACCTCACTACACGCCTCCTCTAATGAGGCCGTGTGGTAGTTCTAGCCTGAGCTGCTCTGCTAAGTGGCTTCAGTTGTATCTGACTTTTTGCAACCCTATGGACCACAGCCTGCCAGGCTCCTCTGTCCATGAGATTCTCCAGGCAAGAATAGTGGGATGGATTGCCGTGCCCGCCTCCAGGGGATCTTCCTGACCCAGGGATTGAACTCACGTCTCTTACATCTCCCGAATTGGCAGGCGAGTTCTTTACCACTAGCACCGCCCGGGAAGCCCAGGACTCCACAAACTAAGCCTCATCCACCAATTCATTTGACCATCTTAATTTCTCCAGTAGCATTTAAATTATGCGAACGAGGAAGCCAAAGCCTATAAAATGGTGCCTTTCACAAGGGTAAGGGATTAAGAGGTACGAACTACTAAGTGAAAAACATAAGATATGTAGTGCAGCAGAGGGAACATACCCAATATTTTATAATAACTGTAAATGAAACCTAACCTTTAGATTTTGTGAATCATACACCGAAACTTATATAATAAACTAAAACTTCAATTTTTTTTTCTTTTGGCAGCACCATGCAGCTTGCAGGATTTCAGCTCCCTGACCAGGGGCCGAGGCCGGCCTCCGCGGCGACAGGGGCTGAAGCTCAGCCTCTGTGGTGAAAGTACCAAATCCTGACCACTAGGCCACCAGGGAGCTCCGTCAGGGTTTTAAAAAGTGAAATGTGAACGTTGCTCAGTCATGTCCGACTCTTAAGCAACCCCACGGTCTCTACAGTCCATGGAATTCTCCAGGCCAGAATACTGCAGTGGGTAGCCTTTCCCTTCTCCAGGGGATCGAGCCCAGGTCTCCCACATTGCAGGCAGATTCTTCACCAGCTGAGCCACAAGGGAAGCCCGTGTTTTAAAAAGGTGGCTTTCATGTGTCAAAAAACAAGTAGGCAGAGAAGGAAGGAATTATTCTGGGAAACACAGGTACCTGTAAAGTTAGCTACGCACATAGACTGCCAGAGGTGACTGACGAGACCAAGGGACTTGGAGGACACAGGCCACACCTGCCCAGCGTAATCAAGCCACTGGAACCGGTACAGAAATTGACAAGAGGCCAGACAAGAAGTTCAGGCAAGGCGTTACTGGGGATCCTGCCGCAGCAGGCGGAGTGAGAGCAAGTGACAGAGTGAGACCCGGCGAGCCTTGCTCACTCCTGGTGGGGGAGGGGTCGGAGGGCAGGGTTCGCTGAGCTGGTTCCTTACCAGTGGAGAGGGCACAGGTGTGCCCAGGGGGGTGGCTCAGGTGGTCTGCCCACCCTTTGGCGGTGTTATGTGCAGGGGCACGCACGGAACCCTGCTGTTGCTCCCAATACCCTGGTATTGCTCCGCAGGAGTGGCAGTTGGGTTTTTGGTCTTTTTGTATCATGTTGTCCATAATTTGCCCCAACTGCAGCATGCATGGAGTCATTTTTAGTCCCGTACAGTTTCTTTGGGGCTTCCCTGGTAGCTCAGTTGGTAAACAATCTGCCTGCCATGCAGGAGACCCAGTTCCGGATCCCTGAGTCAGGAATATCCCCTGGAGGAGAAAATGGCAACCCACGCCAGTATTCTTGCCTGGACAATTCTTTGTATTCTATTGCTCCAGAAGGTGTTTGTCTCCATGCAAACGCTGCAGCAAAGGGTCCCAGGTCCCAGGTCTGAAATGGGACAGGGGTCTGGAAAGGCCGCTGAGGCAACTGGAACGGAACTCAAAACACACTCGCACAGCCTGTTGTACAGCACAGGAGACTCTCTCTGGTGACCTAACCAGGAAAGAAATCTGAAAGAGTGAACATACATACACGCACAGCCGATTCACTTTGCTACACAGCAGAGACTAACACAGCGTCTGAAGCAACGCTACGCCAGCAAAAAAGTTACAACAAAAGTAGATTAAGATGATAGATCATAGCGCACGGTACAGAGCAGGAGTTCAAATAATGGTTGCTGACACTAGATGACTAAACTGTGGAGGGCCGGTGTCCCTCGTGGCCCACTTTTACAGAGCAGAGCTGACTGTATTGCAATTGTCCAGTTACTTGCCGATTTGAAAGTAAAATCAGTGAGGGCACAACCTCACCTGGCTCGCTCACTCATTGTAGCATCCTAGCGCCTGGCACATAGTAGGCGCCCCATACATATTTTTGAACAAATGACGAAAAAATGAATAATGAGTGAATAAATTACACCTTTGCCCACCGTCCTTAAGTCCCCTTGGTTCATTCATCAGCTCTCCTGATTTGCCTGGAACTGATCCCCTGGAGGAGGAAATGGCACCTACTCCAGTATTCTTGCCTGGAGAATCCCATGGACAGAGGAGCCTGGCACGCCACAGTCCACAGGGTCACAAAGAGTCACACAGGACTGAGCGACTTAGCAGGCACGAGGAGTTTCTCGGAACCCAGGAGTGCTGAAACCTGGAAAGTCTCAGGCAAACTGCACTGTGTCTCACAGAAATGACTCAGACGGTGTTATGATTGATAAACTTTACAAGAAAGAACTGCAGTGCTGGAGAAGACTCTCGAGAGTCCCTTGGGCTGCAAGGAGATCCAAACAGTCCATCCTAAAGGAAATCAGTCCTGAGTATTCATTGGAAGGACTGATGCTGAGCCGACACTGCAATCCTTTGGCCACCTGATGCGAAGAACTGACTCATTTGAAAAGACGCTGATGCTGGGAAAGATTGAAAGCGGGAGAAGAGGGGACGACAGAGGATGAGATGGATGGATGGCATCACCAACTAGATGGACATGAGTTTGAGTAAATTCCAGGAGTTGGTGATGGACAGGGAGGCCTGGCGTGCTGCAGTCCATGGGGTCGCAAAGAACTGGACACGACTGAGCGACCGAACTGAACTAAAGTGATCAGAAAGAAGGGGTTAAAACCGGGACAGGACTTGGATCGGACGGCCCCGCCCCTCGCGCACGTAGCCCCGCCCCTTCCCGCGGCCCACCCTAAAGCCCCGCCCCCTTCCTCTGGGAAGGTCACCTTCCACCCCGGGAAGCCGAGTGGGCCTGCGCCGGCCCTTGGCCCTGCGGCGCTCGCGTTGGTTCCCCCGCCTTCCCTCCGCCCCCTCGGGGGCCGGAAGCCCCGCCCACTCGGCGGCGCCTGCGCAGCTCGCGGGGCCTCGGTGGGCCCTGGCGCCGCGCCGCGGTGCTCGGCGGGACGCCGGCGGAGCGCGACCTCGGGCTCGAGGGGCGGGGCTCGACGTCAGGAGCCAAGATGGCGGCGGTGGTCGCTCTCTCCTTGAGGCGCGGGTTCCCGGCCGCCGCCCTCGGCGGGGCCCGCCTGCAGGTGCGCCGCGGCGCGGGGCGGGGGTCAGCGCTGGCTTGAAGGTCGCGGAGACGGCCTGCACGCGAGGGGGCGGCGGCGGAGGTTGAGGGGCGGCGGCGCGGGCCCGGGGAGGAGCGCGACCCGCTCCCGCCGCGCGGCGTCCTGATGCCGGTTTCTTGCTGCTCCTCCCCGCCACCTGCGAGGTGGTCAGGGCGGAGGGGCACTTTTAGACACAGGGGGGAAAAGGATAGGGAGGGCGCCTGGACCGTCCAAGGTCACATGGCGAGCGGGTGACGACTGCCTGGTGCAAGCGGAGCGCGAATCCGAGCGTTCGGACGCCAGGTCCTTGTGCCGCCCGCACACCGTCACCCCTGGGACAGACAGACCCGCCGGGCCGTGAAGGGCAGGGCCGGGGAGGCAGCCCTGCCGGGCGCACGGTTGGGAACTCGGGCAGGACGGAAAGCGCAGGAGAAGGGCGAGGCGGGGGGTCCGCTCAGCCCCCGGGGGGACCCGGGCGCCCGCGAAACACCGTGGTCTCCTCGGTGTCGCAGTACCGACCTCACAGGTTGGCCCCGGATCGGATCTGGAGGTTGGCGCTGCTCCTATTCGTATCGTTCAGGGTGCGTTGATAGTTTTTCTCCACATCCCTTGTATTGTCAGGAAAATGGGAACATGGAGAAGGGGAAGGGAAACTGCCATCGCAGTCTGTGTACATCCAAGACTAAGGCTTTACACATCGCTTTCGAATCCTTTCCCTCTGGGAAAAAAGTCCCGTGAGGTGGGTGAGCAGGAATTCTAACCTCCTTTTTAGAGATTTGAAAACTGGTGCAGCTGCTAAGTCGCTTCAGTCGTGTCCGACTCTGTGCGACCCCATAGACAGCAGCCCACCAGGCTCCTCTGTCCCTGGGATTCTCCAAGCAAGAGCACTTGAGTGGGTTGCCATTTTCTTCCTTTGAAAACTGAGCCCCCTGCCCCAAAAGATTTTTTTTCACTTGCCCAAAATATCACAGCCAAGAACCAGTTGATCTAGGGCTTAAACTCACTGTTTTGAACATAATGTGTGGAAAACTCGTAGCACAGATCAAGACACGTGATAGGTGTACAACATATATTCGTCTCTCTCCTCTTCTTGCACTCATGTGAAAATACATCTAGTATTAAGGAATTGCTGTGGTTTTACAACGCGGTGCCTATGGCCCATCTTCTAATGCTAATTCTTTCCAATATGCTGTCCGTGAACTTGGACAAGTCATTTTACAGTCATTCTGAGAAGCAGGGATGGGAGTGAGGCCTGCCTACCAGAGCCTCAAGCTGGTGCCCTCTGAGCATTAAATTGGTGATTGATAATGACCTTGTTTACCAGTTCCTTTTATAGTTGCTGAGCAAGCAGTCAAGTTGTGAGAGCCCCGCCAATGAGAGTGAGTTCTAAAGCTCAGGTCCCTCTTCCAAGAATGAATTATAGAGAGGGCTGGTTTCATAGGTCAGTGTTGTAATTCCTGGTGAGGCCATCCTAGGGCCCTGAGGGCAGAGAATAGAAGATTCCACCCTCTCGCTTACCGTTTTCTAGGAATATGCATTCATACCCTCAAAAGCCACCTGAAAACTAATGAGTGTGGTGTATTACGTTTGGGCTTATTCAGATTCTAGGGGTCTAGAACATGGTGGGATTTCTCTTCTGAATTCCCTTTATACTTTAGTTTGCACCACCGAACCACAGTTCTGCCTGTAAGTATTTAACTGTAATGTATTGTTGCCTGTGATGTTGCTTCGTTTTCTCGTCTAGACTATGTATTCCTTGAGGGCAGTTACTGCCTACTTCTATTTGTGTATCTTTGCTCCCAGCACTGGCAGGGTTAGGGCATCTGTCTGCCAATCAAAATAAAACAGGAACTGATACGGTTGACAATATTGAAAAGCAGAAATTATTTTCTGAACAATTCTAGGAGCTTGGCCTTCCACTTAATCCTCTAAGGCAGGTGTTAATACTCCCCACCTTCTTACAAAAGAGGAGCTAAAATCAGAAAGGTTGTGTAATTTGCCGAAGAACATTCAGCTCTCAAGTGGTAGAGCTGTGATTTGCGGCAGTGCCGCTCACACATTTCAGAAGCAAGCCTGACCTCTTGTTCTTCCCAGGCTTGCAGGGGCCTCCCTGCCTTCCTCCCCTCCATCTCTCACCTTCCTGTCCCACCTCCAAACCTGCCTCTCAGTTCAGTCCAGTCGCTCAGTCGTGTCCGACTGTGCGACCCCATGAACCACGGGATGCCAGGCCTCCCTGTCCATCACCAACTCCCAGAGTCTACCCAAACCCATGTCCATCGAGTTGGTGATGCCATCCAGCCATCTCATCCTCTGTCGTCCCCTTCTCTTCCTGCCCTCAATCTTTCCCAGCATCAGGGTCAAACCTGTCTCCATCTAGCTCCAAACCTGCCCCTTAAGGAAGCTTTCCTAGAGAACAAACAGGCTGCCTTCAGCATGATGGAGGATCCACCCTTCTTATCCTCAGTTCCATTTCAGCCCAGTTGGTGGTGATCTTGCTTCTCCCCTTAAATTATAAACTGGATTTCATCTTGTCTAAGATGTCCTGCAAAGGTGCACTCAGCCTTGAACACTCTTTAATTTTGTACATTGAGGTAGAAATGCTTTTGAAGGACCTCCCCCCGCCCTTGCTCTTGGCTTTGGAGTATGAATTGCTCGGTAGGCTACAAAAAAAAAACCTCAACTATTTGCTCACCTCTTCATGTCTGCCCATATATTGCCCTCTTCTGCCTGTTACTGTGAGAAAACTGGCAGCGCTCCTCTAGCCACCCTTCACTCTTGCTCTCCCCCCATCGCTTGTTGAAAGACAGCTTTCCAGAGATTCTCCTCTTCCCCTCGCAATCAGCAGCCGCACACAAACACGGTATTCTTCTCATCTCAGAAAAAGCCATGTCCAGCCCCCACCCCAGGTCTCCACTCACCTTTATAGAAAAATTTCCCAGGAGGTGTCTGAACTCACCAACCAGTTGTCTGTCCACATCTTCTCAGGAACTTATTCCACTCAGACTTTTCACCCTTAGCACTTGACGGGAGATACTTGGGTCAGGGCCACCGGGCACTGTGGCTTTGTTAGCTCCAACGTCAGTTCTCACGGGGCTTTGCTCCCTGAAGCATGCTGTTAACTCCCTCCTCAAAACATGTTTTTGGCCTGCCTGCCAGGCTCCAGGTGGTCCTCCTCTCGTGTTGACAGTCCTTTCTCTCTCCCCTTGCTGATTTCTTCTCATTGCCCCAAACTCTAGGGAGTCTCTCCTTAGGTCTCGTCTTTATAGACACTCCGGCTTTAGATGCCTCCTAAATTTATGTCTCCAGCCAAGACATCACCCCAAATCTTCAGACTCAGATGGCCACTCAGCCATATTCTCAGAATTTCCACATGGGTGTTTAATAAACTTTGCTGGCACAAAACCAAAACCCTGAGACACACACACCAGCCTTCTCCTCCCGTCTCACCTGATGGTAGCTCCATCCTTCACGTTGCTTCAGTTCAGTCACTCAGTCGTGTCCGACTCTTTGTGACCCCGTGGACTGCAGCACACCAGGCCTCCCTGTCCATCAGCAACTCCCAGAGTTTACTCAGATTCATGTCCATTGAGTCAGTGATGCCATCCAGCCATCTCATCCTCTGTCATCCCTTTCTCCTCCTGCCTTCAATCTTTCCCAGCATCAGGGTCTTTTCCAGTGAGTTGCCTCTTCACATCAGGTGGCCAAAGTATTGAGAGTTTAAGCTTCAACATCAGTCCTTCCAATGAACACCCAGGACTGATCTCCTTTAGGATGGACTCGTTGGATCTCCTTGCAGTCCAAGGGACTCTCAAGAGTCTACTCCAACACCACAGTTCAATAGCATCGATTCTTCGGCGCTCAGCTTTCTTTATAGTCCAACTCTCACATCCATACATGACTACCGGAAAAATCATACCTTTCACTAGACAGACCTTTGTTGGCAAAATAATGTCTTTGCTTTTATTATTAATATGCTGTGTAGGTAGGACTTCCCTGTTGGCTCAGCCGGTAAAGCGTCTGCCTGCAATGCGGGACACCCGGGTTCGATCCCTGGGTTGGGAAGATCCCCTGGAGAAGGAAATGGCAACCCACTCCAATACTTTTGCCTGGAAGATCCCATGGACGGAGAAACCTGGTAGACCACAGTCCATGAGGTCCCAAAGAGTTGGACACGACTGAGCGACTTCACTTTCACTTTGAGGATGGTCATAACTTTTCTTCCCAGGAACAAGCGTCTTTTAATTTCATGGCTGCAGTCACCATCTGCAGTGATTTTAGTGCCCCAAAAAATAGTCTGTCACTGTTTCCACTATTTCCCCGTCTATTTGCCATGAAATGATGGGACCAGATACCATGATCTTAGTTTTTTGAATGTTGAGTTTTCAGCCAACTTTTTCACTCTTTCACTTTCATCAAGAGGCTCTTTAGTTCTTCTTCACTTTCTGCCATAAGGGTGGTGTCATCTGCATATCTGAGGTTATTGATATTTCTCCTGGCAATCTTGATTCCAGCTTATGCTTCTTCCAGCTCAGCGTTTCTCATGATGTACTCTGCATATAAGTTAAATAAGCACGGTGACAATATACAGCCTTGACGTACTCCTTTTCCTATTTGGAACCAGTCTGTTGTTCCATTTTCAGTTCTAACTTCTGGTGCTTCTTGACCTGCATACAGATTTCTCAGGAGGCAGGTCAGGTGGTCTGGTATTCCCATCTCTAAGAATTTTCCACAGTTTGTTGTGATCCACACAAAGGCTTTGGCATAGTCAACAAAGTAGAAATAGATGCTTTTCTGTAACTGTCTTGCTTTTTCCATGATCCAACGGATGTTGGGATTTTGATCTCTGGTTCCTCTGCCTTTTCTAAAACCAGCTTGAACATCTAGAAGTTCACAGTTCACATATTGCTGAAGCCTGGCTTGGAGAATTTTGAGCATTACTTTACTAGCATGTGAGATGAGTGCAATTGTGTGGTAGTTTGAGCATTCTTTTGCATTGCCTTTCTTTGTGATTGGAATGAAAACTGACCTTTTCCAGTCCTGTGGCCACTGCTGAGTTTTCCAAATTTGCTGGCATATTGAGTGCAGCACTTTCACAGCATCATCTTTCAGGATTTGAAATAGCTCAACTGGAATTCCATCACCTCCACTAGCTTTGTTCATAGTGATGCTTTCTAAGGCCCACTTGACTTCACATTCCAGGATGTCTGGCTCTAGGTGAGTGATCACACCATCGTGACTATCTGGGTCGTGAAGATCTTTTTTGTACAGTTCTCTTGTGTATTGTTGGCACCTCTTCTTAATATCTTCTGCTTCTGTTAGGTCCAGACCATTTCTGTCCTTTATGGAGCCCATCTTTGCATGAAATGTTCCCTTGGTATCTCTAATTTTCTTGAAGAGATCTCTAGTCTTTTCCCATTCTATTGTTTTTCTCTATTTCTTTGCATTGATCGCTGAGGAAGGCTTTCTGTCTCCTTGCTATTCTTTGAAACTCTGCATTTAAATGAGCATGTCTTTCCTTTTCTCCTTTGCTTTTCACTTCTCTTCTTTTCCCAGCTATTTTAAGGCCTCTCCAGACAGCCATTTTGCCTTTTTGCATTTCTTTTTCTTGGGGATGGTCTTGCTCCCTGTCTCCTGTACAGTGTCACGAACCTCTGTCCATAGTTCTTCAGACACTCTATCTAATCCCTTGAATCTATTTCTCACTTCCATTGTATAATCGTAAGGGATTTGATTTAGGTCATACCTGAATGGTCTAGTGGTTTTCCCCACTTTCTTCAATTTAAGTCTGAATTTGGCAATAAGAAGTTCATGATCTGAGCCACAGTCAGCTCCCGGGCTTGTTTTTGCTGACTGTATAGAGCTTCTCCATCTTTGGCTGCAAAGAAAATAATCAGTCTGATTTCGGTGTTCACCGTCTGGTGATGTCTATGTATAGAGTCTTCTCTTGTGTTGTTGGAAGAGGGTGTTTGCTGTGGCCAGTGCGTTCTCTTGGCAAAACTCTATTAGCCTTTGCCCTGCTTCCTTCTGTACTCTGAGGCCAAATTTGGCTATCTGGACCAACTGCTGCCTGAAGTTTTGCTGATTATGTGAGTAAAACATCTTCTGTTGTTTGGGGAAAGGGGTCCTCTTTCTGAGCTGCTGTGTTCTGGATTTGCATTTTCACCACTGTATACAGCAGCTACAGGGTGGGCTTCGGGGTTAGATGACCTGTGTTTGAATCCTGGCTCTTTTGTTTTATGACCTTATTCTTTTTGTTTAATTAAGAATGGAAAAGCTTTTCTGATAGAGATGTAAAGATTAGAGATACTTGAGTATGGTGTCAGGCACATGGTAAAGGGCTCAATGACGAAAGCTGTTATTTTCACTTTTACTTCTGCAACAAACACCTGCAGAACAGATGTTTAGATTTCCCTTCAGGGAGTGTTTCCAGTCACTTCCCCCATGACCCTGTGGATTAACTCTTACGCAGTCCTCAAGACGAGCACAGCTCCTCCACTTTCAGAGCCACGACCTGCTCTGTTCTTTTTGATGTCAGTGTCTTCTGTCCTCGTTCCTGTTAGCCTCCCCCCTACTGTATCAAGTGTTGTATAAAATATGGTTTTAACTCAAAATTAATTTAAAGTCGTTGTTTGGGGAAAAAAATCAGCGACACCTTGGGGTGCCTCAGAACTTCGGCGGGGCCGCCGCCTTGTGAGGCTCCAGTGTGCTGTTGTCAGAACTTCGGCGGGGCCGCCGCCTTGTGCCTATTGCAGTCGCGCTTGTTTTGGTTTGTCTTGCATCATCCTTACGATAAGAGAGAGTTTTTAATGATTTCTGAGCAAACACAGTTTCTTTGGGGACGATCTTCATGATCAAGTTTAGAGCTTCGGCCCTTTGTAAAGTGGACAGGAAGCAAATACATAAGTATTAGAGGTGTTCGAGTGCGGGCTCATTGCCGTAACCACGGTCATTTTTGACCGGCCTTTGTGGGAGGTAAACTGAGCTTAGGAGAGCCAGATGCCTGTGCCCATCGACAGCACTGTTAAATCAGGCTTTGAAACCAGCTGACGGCCGCAGAGTCCCAGACTCTTTTAAATTCCAAGGTTGACCAATGGTTTTGAATTTGTAGAAGTTAATTTTTAAAGGCATTTTGTCCCTCTCCCCCTACTACCTGACTCAGGCGCAGCAGCTCCCTACTTTGGAGCACAGCTTAGTGAAAGGTAAACAGTCTGCTACCACTTGTTGCTGTTGTCCAGTCGCCCAGTCATGTCTGACTCTCTGAGACCCGGTGGACTACAGCACAGCAGGCCTCCTGTCCCCCACCAGCTCCTGCAGTTTGCCCAGATTCATGTCCAGTGCACTGGGAATGCCCTCCAGCCGTCTCACCCAGCGCTTCCCCCTCTCCTTCTGCCCTCAGGCTTTCCCAGCATCAGGCTCTTCTCTCAGCAGTTGGCTGTTCACAGCAGTTTCACCATCAGGCCTTCCGGTGAGTTTCAGGGTTGATCTCCTTGCTGTCCAAAGGACTGTCAAGAGTCTTCTCCAGCACCACAGTTCAAAGGCATCCGTTCTTCAGCGCTCAGCTTCTTTATGTTCCACCTCTGACAACTGTGTGAGACTGCTGGAAAGACTGTAGTCTCCACTGCATGGACCTTTGTTGGCAAGGTGATGTCTTTGCTTTTAATTACAGTCTGGGTTTGTTGTAGCTTCCCTGCCAAAAAGCAATCGCCTTCTGGTTCCATGACTGCTGTAGACACTGCCGTGATTCCAGAGCCCAGGGGAAAGAAAGCTGCCGCCGCGCCCACCGTTTCCCCCTTGACTTGCCAGGAAGTGACGGGACCAGATGCTATGATCTTAGTGTTTTAAATGTTGAGTTTTAAGCTGTCTTTTCACTCTCCTTCCTCACCCTCATCAAGTGGTTCTTGAGCTCCTCTTCACTTTCTGCCGTTAGAGTGGTATCATCCGTATATCTGAGGTTATTGATGTTTCTCCTGCCAAGCTTGATACCAGCTTGTAACTCATCCAGCCTGGCATTTCTCATGATGTGCTCAGCGTGTAAGTTAAATAAACGGGGTGACAACAAACAGCCTTTTCATACTCCTTTCTTTGTCCTGAACCAGTCCATTGTTCCCATGTCTGGTTCTAATTGTTGCTTCTTGACCTGCATACAGGTTTCTCAGGCAGGTAAGGTGGTCTGGTATTCCCATCTCTTTAACAGTTTGCCACAGTTTGTTATGATCGACACAGTCAAAAGCTTTAACGTAGTCGAACAAACAGAGATAGATGTTTTTCGGGAATTCCCTTGCTTTCTCTATGATCCAGTGAATGTTGGCGAATTGATCTCTGGTTCCTCTGCGTTTTCTAAACCCAGCAGTCCCACTCCTGGGCATTTACCCCTGAGAAATGGAGACTTCTGTTCATGTAGAGATTTGTCCACAACTGCTCATTACAGCCTTATTCATAATAGCCTCCAACGTGGAAACAGCCTTCTAGTGGTTGAGTGGCTTAACTGCGGTGCACCGGGGAGCGCTGCCGGGCAGTAAGAAGGAATGTGTGTAGGCGTCTGACGTGGCTGAGTCTCCAGAGAGCTACGCTGAATGAAGCGCCCCCCCCCAAGTTAGAGAAGAGATGATTACATTATATAACTTTTGTTCAGTGACAGGCTTATAAAAATGTAGCAGGTTAGTAATTGCCGGGGGTGGAGGAGCGGGGACGGGAGGGCTGCGGGGCCTGACTGTGACTGTAAAGGAGCAGGTCCCTGTGATGATAGATGCGATGCTCTGCACTCGCGGCCGACCCTGCGGCCCCGTGGACCACACAGTCCATGGGATTCTCCAGGCCAGAATACTGGAGTGGGCAGCCGTTCCCCTCTCCAGGGGATCTTCCCAACGCAGGGATCGAACCCAGGTCTCCCGCATTGCAGGCAGATGCTTTACCAGCTGAGCCACAGGGAGGCCATACCTTGACTATATCGGGGTTATATCGTGCTGTAGTTTCGTACATTGTCATCACTGAGGGAAATCAAGTAAAGGACAGATGGGAGCTCAGTATTATTTCTTATAAATGCATGGGATTCTACAGTTATTTCCAAATGAAAGGTGTTAACTTAAAGAGCAGCAGTCTATGAGTATATGCAGCAACATGAATGAATCTCAGAAGCATTTTGTGGAGCAAGAGAAGCCAGGCCCACAGTGTGTGATCTCATGGTGTTTATATGGAGTTCTGTCAGAGGCAGATAGATCTGCAGTGATAGAAAGCCAGTCAGTTGCGGGGGGAGGGAGAGGGCGCTGACTGCAGAGAAACAATAGCAGGCTTTCTTAATGGGGATGTTCTGCTGTGATTGTGGTAGTGGTTATACAATTTCATCAAAACTCGTCAAACTGTGCACTTAAAATTGGTGAATTATAATGAATATACCTCATTAAATCTCACAAAAAAGAGTGAAGAAGTGAAGTGAAGTTGCTCATTCGTGTCCGACTCTTTGCAACCCCATGGACTGTAGCCCACCAGGTTCCTCCGTCCAGGGGATTTTCCAGGCAAGGATACTGGAGTGGGTTGCCATTTCCTTCTCCAGGGGATCTTCCTGACCAGGGATCGAACCCAGGTCTCCCCCATTGTAGCCAGACGCTTTACTGTCTGAGCCACCAGGGCAGTCCCCAGAAAGGGTGGGGGTAGGGCAGTTAAGCAAGCAAAAGCTTGCTGGAGCTAACACCTGCAACCGGGAATTCTCTGCAGTCTAGTGGTTAGGATGCCCCTTTTCACTGCTGAGAGCAGAGGTTCTGGGCTACTGAGGTCCTGCGCGCTGGCAGGACACCGCCAAAAATGTCTTCAAGAGTCTGTTCACCTCCTCTCAGTCACCACAAGGTGGCGTTAGCCAAGCATTCCTGACATTTCACAAAATGGAGTCTCTAGTGGGACAGTGTTCGTTTGCAGAAGTGACTTTCCTTGTTCAGTGACCTCACAGCTTGGTGATTTGATGAAATACAGCTTTCCTCTTCACCTTCACCTTCATTTTCTTTATAGGTTTTCTTCCCGCACTGAGGGTCGGTATCTTCAGCTTTGTTTAATTTGGGCTGGTTTTCGCCAGCTAGTAGTAAACTCCAGTGCATTTCTTGTAATTACTGAGTGAACCTTAAGAGTTTTTGCTTTCTTCAGCAGTTTATAAGAGAATGAGCTGGCCTGGAATGTAGCTTGAATCTTGCCAAGTACTCTCTGGACTGGCGAGACCCTCCCCTCCTCACAGCCGCAGGAGAAGCCCGCAGGACTTGTGTGGCCTCTGCCTTGTTTTGTCTGCCTAAATGCAAAAGGGCTTCAAGGACGAGGGGGCGGCGGCGGCTTGGCATTCATTGTACGGGAATGCCACAGACAGAGGGGTACTTTTATTTCTTAATGGCTTGATGTAGGTTGCACTGTTCAGCCTTTTAAGGTACATTCAGAATAAACCACATTTTTGCATTATTCTAATGCTCAGGTTTTGCTCTTTTCTTCAATCGTTCCTAACCATGCATTGAACTGCTATATGCAGGGGCCTGGACCAGGTCTGCTGGGAGACGTGACGTGTAGGGCTCCATGCTGTCACGCGCTCTGTGTCGACTTGACTGGGCCCAGACCCTTGGTCAGATGTTTCTCTGGGTGTTTCAGTGAGAGTGTTTTTGAATGAGTTTAGCATTTTAATTGGTAGATTGACAGAGGAATACAATTATTATATGATACAATTTATATGTGGAGTCTTAAAAATACAGCAAAATGCTGAACAGAACCAAAAAGGAAGCAGAACAAACATGGCTGCCAGCGGGGGGAGGGGCGGGCAGGCGGGGGGCACAGTCTGCTGGGCGGGAGATGGGCTCAGGGAGGCGCAGGACAGCACGGGGACTGTAGCCAGTCTCTTGTAATAACTGTAGATGCGAAGTAAGCCTTAAGATTGTATCAGAATATTTGGGGGAATTCTCGGTGGTCCAGTGGTTAAGACTTAAGGCTTTCACTGCTGAGGACCCGGATTCAGCCCTTGGTTAGGGAACTAAGATCCTACAAGCTGCACAATGTGGCCAGAAAATATACTTTTTAAAAAAATTTAAATTGTTTAAAAGTTGTTAATTACGTTTTAGAAAATAGGATAGACTGAGTGAAGCATATTGCGCTTTCTAACACGGGCGGCCGTATCCGGTCGATTGAAGATACCGATAGAACAAAAAACTGGCCCTCCTTCAAATCAGAGGAAGCCTGTCTGTCAGGCTGGGATATTGATTCTTCTTCTCACCTTTGGACTTGAAGTAACAGCTCTTCCTGGGTCTTGAGCGTGCTGGCATTTGAACTGGGGCTGCGTCATCGGCTCTCCAGCTTGCCAGTTGCGGATCTTGGGGGTTGTTATCCCCATAACCACACGAGCCAGTTCCCCATAGGCACGTGGGCCAGTTCTGCATAGTAACCCTCTTTTCACACGCGCATGTGTGTGTGTGTGCGGGCACACACCATTGGTCCTGGTTCTCTGGAGAGCCTGGCTGATACACATCCCCTGGAGGAGTCAGGATGTGAGGAGAAGGAAACGGCACCGAGAAGAGGCCTGAGAAGACGCCCAGATGAACAGAACCGTGTTCGGGAACGTGGGCTCTGGAGCCAGACCTGGGTTCCAGTCCTGGCTCCACTCACCAGCTCTTGATCGTGGGCCCATCACTTGACCTCTGAGCCTCATTTGCTCGTCTTTAAAAAATGAAGATCCAGTGGAGTCATTAATATAAAGCATTTAATACAGTGCCTGGCAGTAATAAATAGTGGCTTTTAAGATGAGGGTAAATTTGAACAGAAAACTCCTGCGCAAAGCGCCCTTTTTGCAAATGCGTTTTTGTGGGGAGGCTGCTCTGTTGGAAGGAGGGCGGGAAGCCGGTCCCCCTTACCATTGTCGTCTCCCAGCAGCCCCCGGCGGCGCTCCAGGGCCCCGTGGTGCGTGTGAGGCCGACTGGCACAGACCGTGGATGCCCAGGAGCTGTGTTCAGAGCGCAGGTCTCTGCTGCTGTTAGTGCCCAGGCTTTACCTTGTTTTAAGATACAGTATGCGTTACCTGGTTTCCTCTGCTGCTGTACATAGCCGTCCTGTTGCGGGCGGATTGTTTGTGTTCCCCCAGAATTCATACGTAGGACCCCTGATCCCCAGTGTGATGGTACCTGAACCTGGGGCCTTTGAGAGGAAATTAGGGTTAGATGAGGTCATGAGGGCAGGACCTGTGTGGTGGGTGACTGCCCTTATGGAGAGGAGAGACCTGAGGTCTCTGCAGCAAGTGGAAGTGGAGCAGGATGCAGCCTTCTGTCCTCACTTGGACACCAAAGCAGACCTGCTGACACCTGGCTCTTGGACTTCTAGCCTCCAGAACCATGAGAAGTAAATGTCTGCTGTGTTAGCCGCCTAGTCTTCGGTGTGTGTGTTTTTTACAGTGGCTCAGGCTAAAATGCCTAACCGAAACACCAGCGTCTCTCTTCGATCACCGCAGTCGCTTTCTAACTGGTTTCCCTAGATGTCATCTGACGAGTCTTCCTTTGTAAGCCAGTGGTGGTCTTCTCAAAAATAAAATGTCATCCACCTGATAAATTTTTGTTAGCTTCTCGTTGCTGTTAGGATAAGATCAAAACTTAGAAGTCTTTCTTGCCTTCCTGGAGCCTGCCCCGTCTCATCCCGTCTCAGGTTAGCCTCTGCACAGTGGACGTCTCTCGGTCCTCACAGGAGTCTGTGCCCTCCCACCCAGGCCTCTGCACATGCTCCTTCAGCTTCCAATGCCCCTTCTCCCTGCCCTGCACCCCTAGTCATCAAGCCTCAGCCTAAGTATCCTTTATGGAGGCCTCCCCGGCCACTTAGAGCAGTGTGAATCTCCGCTGCCAGGCCTCCCTCGCTGTGTTCCATTATGAGTGTTCTGTCTCTTGTCTTGCTTGCTGCGCACTGGTTTCTGTGAGGGCGAAGGCTGTGTGCTTATTCAGCGCCATTTCACCAGCCCCCAGTGCCATCGCTGGCATGTCACAGTTGCTTGGTGCCGTCTGTTGGATCTTGAAAGACTGTGTCAGGAATAGGCGAGTTTGTATCCAGTATTGCAGTTTATAGTGCCAACTAAGTAGAATGATTTACCTTGCATTTTTAATGATTCTTTTTTTCCCCTTCTTGGGAACTTTTTAAATTTCAGGCCTGCCGTGGGGCCCAGACAGCTGCAGTCGCAGCACCCCGAATCAAGAAGTTTGCCATCTATCGATGGGACCCAGACAAGACAGGAGACAAACCTCATATGCAAACTTACGAGATTGATTTGAATAAGTGAGTATCTCTGTGAAAGCTAGGTATTTGATAGATGAAGGTGAGCTCTTGATCTGATTCAGGGACACATTTTTCCCATCCTTGGACGGTTTTAAAACTGAGAGTATCCAGTGGCTGAGGGATTTATCATCTGATTTTAAAGCAAGAATGACATAGATACCTGATTCAAAAGGATGATACCAGGAGAGAGGCTCGAGAGGAAGGGGACATATGCATGCCTACGGCTCACCCGTGTTGATGCAGGGCGGACACCAACACAGCGTTGCGATGCTCCTTCAGTCAAAGTTGAATTAAAAAAATCATCCGGGATTTTAGATTTAAAAACGATAATACCAAGAACAGCTTTCATGAAATTCCTTCCCTTCTTCCAAATCAAAGTGTAACTGTTTCTAGGAATCTCACAGCATAACAGTAGAGACGGTTTTAGGCATATATCTGAAGTCATCAGCACATTAACAGCTTAAACATACTCACTGTTTTATGCTAATTTGTGAATGGGGGCCTGTGTGTTCTACAGTAATGGTAACACTATAAACTTGTCCAGAATGGTGATGGGCCAAGACAGGGATGGAGTTAAAATATTAAAAGTGATGCATCCCTGCTTGTTAGCTTTCTGTTTCTGTAGTAGTAATTGCCACAAATTTAGTGGCTTAGAGCAACATCGAATTATTCTCTTGGAGTTCTGTAGGTTAGCAGTTCAGTAAAGGTCTCATGACTAAGCTCAGGGTGTCCGCAGGCTGCGTTCCTTCTGGAGACGAGAGCCTCTTCTGTCCCTTCAAGCTGTTGGCAGAAGCCAGCTGAGGGCCACACCCAGCGTTCAGAGGCCAGCACAGCTCTCGGCTCCCAGCCCGTGCCTTCAGAGCAGCAGCAGCAGGCCGAGTCCCTCATGTCGCGTCTCTGAACTACTCCTCCGGCATCTTTAAAGGCGCTCCGCGGAGAGCCAGGAGGAAGGACGAGTCTAGCGAGCTGGGCTGTAGCTTCCCGCTGCCGGCTACCTCTGCCTCCCCAGTAACACCAGCACTGCTCTGTTTTGTGGTCTGTTTTATTTATAAGTGAGTATTTCCTTTGAACAAAAGCTTCCATGGCACCAAAAAAAAAGTTTGAAAACAACTAGTATTCTGAATGCTTTTTTTTTAACTCTGTCAACCCATAAACTCTTTTAATAGAGTTAATTGATATATGATTTTCTCAGACAAAATTATCAGATATTTAGCAGCTGAAAATTATTAATAAAATCCAAATAAAGGAAAATTGTATAGAGCACACTTTCTGACCATAACACAATAAAACTAAAAATGCATATTAAGAGCAAAAAACCATAATTACTTGGAAATTAAAAAAGCACTCTTTTAAAATAACTACTTGATTAAGGAATAATAAAAATGTTATCAAATACTTAATAAAAACTTTGCAAATTAAAACTGCAGGATGTGATTAAAACTGAAAGAGTTGAATTTATAACATTTTTAATGATAAAAAATTTAAAGATCAATTGCATTTACTTCCAGTAATGGCAGAACAGCTTTCATTAGATTGAAAGTGAAATTGAAAGTCGCTCAGTCGTGTCCGACTCTTTGCAACTGCATAAACTGTAGCCCGCCAGGCTCCTCTGCCCATGGGATTTTTCAGGCAGGAACACTGGAGTGGGTTGCCATTTCCTTCTCCGGGGGATCTTCCTGACCCAGGTATCGAACCCGAGTCTCCTGCATTGCAGGCAGACTCTTTACCATCAGAGCCACGAGGGCAGCCCTAACCCTTCCGCAAATGATAACTGTACACTCTGGTTTATAAAATACACATAAGAAGCAGTGGGGCTTCCCTGGGGGTCTGCTGGTTAAGAATCTGCCTGCCAACACGGGGCAGGTTTGATCCCTGGTTCGGGAAGAGCCTGCATGCTGCAAGTACTGACCCCGTGTGCCCGAGCCTGTGCCCCACAGCAGGGGAGCCCGTGCGCGAGAGGCCCGTGCACTGCAGCCAAGGGCCAGCACAGGCGGGATCCCTAGAGACCCAGAAAACAGCAGCAGCGGCCAGAGGCGCAGGAGAGGATCCGGGCAGGCAGACACAGGCCGACAGAGAGAGCTGGCAGTTGGAAGGACAGGATGTTACTTGCAAAAATAAACTCTCTTTGCATGTTCTTTAACTGCAGGCAAGCCCCCATTGATGTGGGAGTGCAAGGGCTAAAACTCAATTAAAAAAACCACAGTCTCACTGTGGTCGCTAGCTTACATAACCAGAATATGCATTTGGAAGCCAGCATGGTAACCAGGAACTGAGGGGGAAGTCCTGGAACGAGGTACAGGGGGGAGTCCCAGATTCGGTTTATGAACTGCCCAGATCTTGAGTTCAGTCAAACTGATTGTTGATTTAACAACAACAAAAAATCATCACTATTCTGAGAAGCACAGTACAGTCTAGCGTTACTGCGTCGTGTTATTTACATGGTCCAACATACAGCGCAGAATTACTCATACACAGAAGCAGTGCAGCATGGTACATACTCAAGGGAAAAGACACTCGACAGAGACCAGCCTTGAAGCAACCCACTTGTGGGAACTAGCAGAAGGGATTTTAAGCAGTTGTAATTGTGTTCTTAGATAAAGGAAGATATGCTCACAGTAGGACAGGAAATCTCAGCAGAGAGTTAGGAACTTGAAGAACCAGTGGAAGCTCTGGAACTGAAAAGTACAGTCTCTGGAGCAGAGAATTCACTGGATGGGCTTAGCTTAAGAGCAGGTGGGAACTGACGGTGGGAAGCTTTGGTGAACCTGAAAGTAGAAATTTTTTTAAAAAATACTAGAAATTGTCTGTTCTTAAGACAAAAAGGAAAAAAGAGCTTTTTAAAGAAGCATTTCACTGATGCATGGAACAGTTAGAAGCTCTAACACACGTGTAATTGGAGTCCCAGAAGAAGTGCAGTGGAAAAAGAAGCAAAAAATATCCGAAGAGGTAATGGCCAAAAATTACTCAGGCTTGTGAAAAGCATGATTTACATATTCAAGAACCTTAATGAATTCCAAGCAGGGTAATACATAGAAAGCCACCAAGCACATCATGGTCAAGTTACTAAAGATAAAAATTCAGAGAAAATCTTGAAAGCCATGAGAAAAAACAGACATTGCATGCAGAGATGTGAATGACTGTTCACTGCTCGTCAGAAATGGCAGAGGCTGAAGCGCAGCGAGTGCCTTCTCTAGCCTACTGAAAGGAAAGCTCTGTGAACTGGATTCTGCATTCAGCAAAGGATCCTTCAGGATGAAGATGAAATCAAGACATTTCCAGGTAACAAAAAGTGAAAGGAGTAATAGCCAGCGGCCTGTGCCACATGGGAGAGGAAGTTTTTCAAGCTGAAGAAAAATACTACCTTGTGGGATCTCACTTCTCAGGAAATAATAAAGAGCACCAGCTACGATAACTGTGACCCCTTCTCCTCTTGCCTGTTAACGTAGACGATGGCCCTGCAGCCGCCTGCAGCGTGTCGCACCAGCGCGGCTCTCACGGCCGTGCTGCGGGGCCCCTGGCGCCTTGCTTCTGGCGGCGCTGCGTCTGCTGCGGTCGCCGCGGGTGGTGGGTGCTCTCGCCTGGTGCGTGGGCTTCTCCCTCCAGAGCTCGGGCTCTGGGCGCACAGGCGTCAGCAGCTGTGGCTCCTGGGCCCTGTGGGGCACAGGCTCCAGGGCCGTGGCGCTCGGGCTTAGTTGTCCCCGGCAGGTGGGGTCTTCCCAGACCCACGTCCCCTGCACTGGGACAGGCAGGCTCTCGGCGCTGAACTACGGGGGAGTCCTGACAACTGATCGCCATCACGGGAGCTGAGAGCAGGTTCGCCTGTGAAGTTGGAAGGTGGTTACCTGAAGTGATACAGTATTAACTCTCGATCCATTGAGAAGTTAAGGACGTGTAGTTTAGAGTAACTGGTTCAAACCTGAGAAAGGAGTATGACAAGGCTGTATATTGTCACTCTGTTCATTTAACTTACATGCAGAGTACATCATGCAGAATGCCAGGCTGGGGGAGTCACAAGTCGGAATGAAGATTGCCAGGAGAAGTAACAGCAGCCTCAGGTATGGAGGTGATATCACTCTAATGGCAGAGAGCAAAGAACTAAAGGGCCTCTTGATGAGGGTGAAAGAGGAGAGAGAGGTGAAAGAGGAGAGTGGTGAAGCTGGCTTAAAGCTCTGCATGCAAAAACTAAGGTCATGGCATCCTGTCCCATCACTTCAAACAGAGGGGAAGAAGTGGGCACATGACAGAGTTTAGTTTTCCTGGGCTCCAAAATCAGTTCAGATGGTGACTGCAGCCACAAAATGAAAAGCGTATAAAAAGCAGACTTTGCCCACAAAGGTCTGTATAGTCAAAGCGGTGGCTTCCCAGGTGGCGCTAGTGGTAAGGAGCCCGCCTGCCAAGGCAGGGGACCCAAGAGACCTGGGTTCGATCCCTGGGTCAGTAAGATCCTGAAGGAGGGCACCCTACTCCAGTATTTTTGCTTGGAGAATCCCATGGACAGAGGAGCCTGGTGGGCTGTGGTCCATAGGATCGTAAAGAGCCGAACACGACGGAAGCTTCTTGGCGCACACACGGTTTTTCCAGTAGTCATGGAGATGTGAGAGTTGGACCTCGAAGGCTGAGCGCCAAAGAATCAATGGTTTCAAACTGTGGTGCTGAAGAGGACTATTCAGAGTCCCTTGGACAGCACAGAGGTCAAGCCTGTCAGTTCTAAAGGAAATCAACCCTGATTATTCATTGGGAAGACTGATGCTTAAGCTCTAATACTTTGGCCACATGATGTGAAGAGCCAGCTCACTGGAAAAGACCCTGATGCTGGGAAAGGTTGAAGGCAAAAGAAGAAGGGGGCGGCAGAGGATGAGATGGTTGGATAGCATCACTGACTCAGTGGACGTGAATCAGAGTAATTCCCGGAGGCGGTGGAGGAGAGGCGAGTGTGGTACACTGCAGTCCATGGGCTTGCAGAGTCGGACACAGCTTAGTAACTGAACACACCCACAGACGACTGTTTCTAATGCCAAGAGACATAGGTAAAATGGAATTGGAATATATAAATTAAATATATATCAAAATGGAATTTTTAAAATACTAATGTAAAACTACTGCTTAAAGGAAGGCAGAAACGAGGGCTTCCCAGGTGGCGGTAGTGGTAAGCACCCACCTGCCGACCACGGGCGTAAGGGACGCCGTTCAACCTCCGGGTCGGAGGCTCCCCTGGACCAGAGCGTGGCAGCCATTCCAGTAATCTGCCTGGAGAAGCTCATGAACAGAGGGCCTGGGGGCCACAGTGCATCGTGTCGCGAGAGTCGGACACGGCTGAAACGACTGCACACACGCACACACTTTGAAAATGTTAAGGAATAGAAGAAAACCCAAAATACTCATCTGGCCTCAGGAAGGAGCCCGGGTTTTTAGACTTAAAAGGGGACAGTATCATAAAAGAAAAAGTGGTCGCCTTTTAACAGTGTGAACGTTTAAAATTTTTGCATGTTTCAAAATTTTGACTTTCAAAATCAGAAGTCAGATAGCCAGTTGCTGGTTGAGGGTGGAAGCAGGATTAGGATCGGATTTATTAGATGGGTGATACTGAGGTATGTATTTGGTCTTGGGTTTCTGGCTTCTAAAACGCTTGTAATCCCAAAGAACTATAGGGCCATCTTTTGTGATGTTTTGTTTCCCTTCTCAGTTCCTGAGATAGCTTCAGATAAATAATAGAGGTGAAGTGGGCATCTTTTGTTACAGCAAGCTCGTTTCAACCACACCTGGGTTTATATTAAGTGATTTCTTAAAAGCCCCTAAATCCACTCGATTAGGGCTGGTTGCTAGGAGAACATAGGAGTCGAGGGCTGGAACTTCCAGGTCTCCCAGGAGGGGAGCGGGGCTACAGGTTTAATCGCTTATCTGTGACCAGTGATATAATCAGTCTTCCCTGCATAGGTAAACCTCCATAAAAGTCCTTGATTCCAGGGTTCAGAGAGTGTGATTCGGTAAAGCCCGGGGGTGCGAGGAGAGAGAGGCCTTCAGGAGAGGGTGTGGAAGCCCTCCTCCCTTCCCAGATCCCTTTACCCTGTGCATCTCTCCTGTCTGCCCGTTGCAGGACTGTGTCCTTCTATAATAAGCAGTGTTCTAATCAATGAACTTTTCTTTTTTTAATTCTGAGAGCCACTCTAGCAAACTGGAGGAGGGGGTCTTCAGGATCTCGAGCTGATAGTGTCAGCGCTGAGTTCCGCTGTGGGGCGCCCACTTGCTGCTGCAGAGTCGCTTGGCGTGGAGGCAGCACCCACACAGTTGGTGACCGGAAGCGAGGTCCTGGGAGTGAGGAGCAGTGGACAAAAGCAGGAGAGTTTCTCTTCCAGAAGGTGGTAGTTGAGACCTTAACAAAGAAAATTCCCCAGACTTCGGTACACACAGAGGCAAGGAGCATGGAGAGGCGGAGCCCGCGAGCTTAGTCCACTAGCGTGCGTGCTGCCTGTGGGCAGGGGTTTGTGTCTGCTCTGTCCCCTGGTGGGTGCCTAACACCCAGAACAGAGCCTGGTGCAGAGCAGACTTCCGAGAAGTAATGGATGTGAAGGTTCCAATTCCCAGTGTCGGCAGAGGTACGGTGGAAAGGGTACAACACTGTTGGTAGAGACACTTACAGAGAGAGCAGATGTGTTAGCCAACCACCCGTATCACGGCAGTCCTTCCACTAGATATCAGATTATCACGTTACACACTTTAAGACGGTGCCTGCAGCCATGAAATTAAACGACGCTGACTCCTTGGAAGGAAAGTTATGGCCAACCTAGATAGCATGTTCAAAAGCAGAGGCATTACTTTGCCGACGAAGGTCCATCTAGTCAAGGCTATGGTTTTTCCTTGCTCGTGTATGGACGTGAGAGTTGGACTGTGAAGAAGGCTGAGCGCCAAAGAATTGATGCGTTTGAACTGTGGTGTTGGAGAAGACTCTAGAGAGACCCTTGGACTGCAAGGAGACCCAACCAGTCCATTCTGAAGGAGGTCAACCCTGGGATTTCTTTGGAAGGAATGATGCTAAAGCTGAAGCTCCAGTACTTTGGCCACCTCATGCAAAGAGTTGACTCATTGGAAAAGACTCTGATGCTGGGAGGGATTGGGGGCAGGAGGAGAAGGGGACGACAGAGGATGAGATGGCTGGATGGCATCACGGACTCGATGGACGTGAGTCTGAGTGAACTCCGGAAGTTGGTGATAGACAGGGAGGCCTGGCGTGCTGCAGTTCATGGGGTTGCAAAGAGTCGGACACGACTGAAAGACTGAACTGAACACTTTAAGAAAGGGAAAAAGTGGAAGCTGACAGATTTTATTTTCTTGGGCTCCAAAATCATTCAAATGGTGACTATAGCCATGAAATTAAAAGACGCTTACTCCTTGGAAGGAAAGCTATGACAAACCTAGACGGTATTAGAAAGCAAAGACATCACTTTGCCAACAAAGGTCCATCTACTCAAAGCTGTGATTTTTCCAGTAGTCATGTTTGGATATAAGAGTTGGGCCATAGAGAAGGCTGAGCATTGAAGAATTGATGCTTTCGAACTGTGGTGTTGGAGAAGACTCTTGAGAGTCCCCTGGACAACAAAGAGGTCAAACCAGTCAATCCTAAAGGAGATCAGTCCTGAATATTCATTGAAAGGACTGATGCTTAAGCTCCAATACTTTGGCCGCCTGATGCAGAGAACTGACTCACCAGAAAAGACCCTGATGCTGGGCAGGATTGAAGGCAGAGGAGAAGGGACGACAGAGGATGAGATGGTCAGAGAGCATCCCTGACTCAATGGACGTGAGTTTGAGCAAATTTGGGAGATGGTGAAGGACAGGAAGCTTGGCGTGCTGCCGTCCATGGGGTCGCAGAGTCGGACACGCTGAGCAACTGAACAGTGGCGTGCCCTAAGGTTATAGTGTTTGTCAGCAGTCTCAGAGCTGGGTCGGGGGGAGGAGAGGGAGCATATAGAGAATCGAGAGGGGCAATTAAACCCCATGCGTAGAGAAATGCTCAGAATAGGGTGGAGGAGTCAGCCAGGAAGCAGACTTGCCAAGCACGTATCTGCGCCAGGACTCTGAAAGCTGCACTGCTTTTTAATTGAAGTGCTGTGTGGTTGATCTACAGTGTTAATTTCTGTAGAGCAAAATGACTCAGTTACACATATTATTTTTCATTTCTTTTCCACTATGGCTTATTACAGGATATTGAATATAGTTCAGTAGGACCTTGTTACATGTTTTTATTTAATCTTCATAATTTTATATAAATATTAATTCCATTTTACAGATGAAGAAACTGAGGCTCAGAGAATCGGCCATTCTCACTGAATCAGAGTCTCTGCAGTCGCTCTTAGACTGAATGTGTGTGGCAGACACGCTCTCACGTGTTCCATTTTCCTGTGTGCTGACCCACCTACAGCAGTCCTATGTGACGTGGACGTTGCTCGCTGTGCTTCAGAGCTGAGAAGCTGTTAACCAACCAGTTAAAGCTACTTACTGTTTTCATCCAAAAAGATAAACCTGAAATTTTAAATAGATTATTTGGGAAAACTTTTCAGGGAGCTTCAGAAGAAACAAGCCGCCAGTGTGTGGAGGTTGCTCCCTCATCTAAACGCGTCTCCCTTTCTGTACGCTGCGCTTCCGGGACGTGTGCACGCAGTGTGGGCGTCAGAGCAGAGCCCAGGGGCCCTTAACTGTGTAAGAGTGTGCGTGTTCTACTGTGCGCACAGTGAAACCTGGGGAAAGGTTGAAGGTGGCCTGAGAGGCCAGATGGGTAAGCAGAGCAGATGACCTCTGCCGCTGTCTGAGGCTACGTCATGGCGACGTGCAGGGAGATTGGGCGTCACATAAACACAGCTGGGTCTGTCATTTCTGTGATTTTTTTTTCTCTCGGTCAGCTGTGGTCCTATGGTGCTGGATGCTTTAATCAAGATCAAGAATGAAATCGATTCCACCCTGACCTTCCGGAGATCCTGCAGAGAAGGTGAGCCTCTGCCTCCCTGTCGCTGGGCTCGGACACTTTTGTCCTGGTTCCCAAAAGAGGCCTGGGCTGGCCAGAGCTGTGTCTGGGGCGACCTGGACAGTGGCTGCAGCGCTCCGCCAGGTAGCCCCGCCACGAGTCACACTTGCTTTTCCTGGGCAGAGGTGCTGGGAGTTTGAACTCCAGATACACATCCAGGTTTCGGAGTTCGTTTCCTTTGAGGAGCTTTCACTTGTGTGGTTACTGCGTCTGGTGGCCCCCGTGAGCGGCTGCACCCTTTGGGGACCAGCTCAGATACTCTGCCTGGTGGCCACAGAGCCCCTTCGCTCGGGCGGTGGTGGGGAACGTCTAGACACTCACTCACCACTTGCCCAGCAGGGTGGGCTCGCCCTGCCAGCTCCCAGCGCCACGCATGCACAGACCAGGTGGGCGGCGGGGTGCTCTGGGTGGGAACAGCGACTGCTGCGTTGCGCTGCTGACTCCAGGCTGTGCAGACCGACACTGTTCACTTTCATAGGAAAAAATAGTTACGGCAGTGGGACGGTGATAGGAATGATTTTTTAAATAAGCATTTAAGTAAAAGGAGCTGATTTAAAGAAAACTCCTAAGTAATCATCCAGAGAGTTCTCCAGTGTGGGAAAACCACGGGGTGCCGGGAGGGCTGACGATCCTGCCGGCTGTGGAGCGCAGGCTGCGCACACTCCGTGCTGGGCGCTTCCCGTGAGGCAGGCGGGCGCTGCTGCCATTCACCCTCGGCGGGCTTGTGCGGAGGCGGAGGCACGGGGAGGGCCCGGGCTTCCGGGAGGACCCGGAGCCGGTGAGCTGGGAGCCAGGACTCGGGCAGAGCTTTCGGATTCTGATTCTGGAGTCGTTCCCTCGGGCGGTACACGTGCTTAGCCTGGCTTGGCAGCCTGGGATGAAACCAGAACAGGGTTGCTGGGGCCAAGACCACGGGCCGTGGTTGACTTTGTCCCTAAAATGCCTTCCGTACAAGGAAAGGTCGTCAGAGCTGCCGGCCCACTGCACTTCACACATGTCCTGTGGGCTCAGGTGTTTCCAGTCCTGCTAAGACGTCTGTTTTGATTCAGCTAATCTTACAGGGTTGGATTTAATGTAGCCGATGCTGCTGACACATATGATAGTTTGGCTGAATCCTGCTGTTGAGGGAACATCCTGCTGTAATCAAATACCAACCTGAGCACACAGGAAGTAAAGACACTTTTCAGTAACCTTTCTGAGCCAAACACCAGGCGTGGCCCATGTGAGCTAAAAATAAAAAAGGCAGAGTGATATTAGCTTTGGCTGCCGCTGTTTCCCTTGTTTGTAAAGAGAATTTCCAGGCGAGCCATTTTAAGGGAGGTTTCATTGTTTTTTTTTTTTTTTTTAGAAACGTGGTAGCAGGGGTTAGATCGGGTAGTCATTTGTAACCCTGAAATACCTAGGAAACTCCATAGGCGGGAAGTGAGTGCAAGCTAAGGAAGCCTCATTTCGAGGTGCTTGCTCAGCGCCTTCTTGTGCTTGTTTTGGTTTCCCATGAGTTCATCCTCCTTGGGAAGTCGGCGCTGAGGCAGCTCGTGTGGGCTTCACGTCCAGAGTGTAGGCACCGAGCTGCTTTGTGGAGACAGGAGAATCAGGGCGACCTCCGGGCCGCCCGTGTCCAGGCCTCAGCTTTAAGATGACCAAGACAGTGCTGATTTGTTGGGCCCTAATCTGTTGAGGGCTTGAGTCCAGTGTATTCCGAGGCAGTCCAGGTTCGATGTAGTCCAGGCTGCCAAGGGTCCAGGTTCAATCCCTGGTTGAGGAACTGAGATCCCACAAGCAATGTGGCATGGCCAAACCAAAAAAAAAGTTCAGTTCATTAGGAGCCAACACAGCCCTGTAAAGCAATTATCCTTCAATCAAAAATAAATGATTTTTTTTTTTTAAGTTTTTCAGAATAATTCAAGTAACAGTTACTTTAAAAACACACACACAGAAAAGGCTGTTTTTCCTCTCAGAAGACATGGAGCGAGGAGCTAGGGTTGGGGGGCCCTCAGGCGCCGGCAGCGCCATCCTGGGCGGGCACCTTCCAGCCTCAGGGTCGCCCCTGGTTTCACAGCAGGGTTTTGGGTCTCCAGCTTTCAGCGTCTCTGTTCAGGAAGGAAGGGAGGCAAAGGCAGCGGGCGCCTCCGCACGGAGTGTCCGTGTCGGGGCCTGGCAAGGAGCCGACGCAGCGGGTCGGGGCGCCCCGTTCCCTCTCCAGGCATCTGCGGCTCCTGTGCCATGAACATCAACGGAGGCAACACTCTGGCGTGCACCCGCAGGATCGACACCAACCTCAGCAAAGTTTCCAAAATCTACCCCCTGCCACACATGTATGTGATAAAGGACCTTGTTCCTGTAAGTTCCCTGTGTTTTAAGTGGGTCGGGAGGTGTGTGTGTGATGGTGTCGTTCTTCAGGGCAGGTCTCTTTCCTGTCCTGAGTTTAATTAAGGGATGTGAGCGGCAGGAGACAAACGGCCTAGAGGACCTCCAGCCACTCCTTTGGGGAGGATTGTCTGGGAATAACAAGACACAGAACTTTAGACTTGGGACAGTTTCAGAAATGAATTTAGCCCTAACATCAAAGAATTCATGTGGAAAATCTCCGTTGGGAAAGCTTTAATTTCTACCCCCTGATAGCTGACCGCCTTTCCTTTCCCTCACTGGGTGCTTTCAAGGGCATCAGGAGAAAGTACTGCAGGATGGGAACGTTTCTCACGTGGCCAAAGGAGAGAGTTCCTGAGCACGCTTGCATCGACCACTTCTCCTTTCACGGTCTTTGCATGTGTCTGGTCCGAAGGAAGAGAGGCTGGCTGCTGCCTGTCACGGGGCGGGATGCGCAGTGTCCAAGAGTGGGCGAATCAGGGCACTCAGCGTGACAGTGTGGCCTGACCCGTTCCTTCCTCTTCCTCTTAACCGCAGGATTTGAGCAACTTCTATGCTCAGTACAAGTCCATCGAGCCTTACTTGAAGAAGAAGGATGAGTCCCAGGGAGGCAAGGAGCAGTATCTGCAGTCCATAGAAGACCGTGAGAAACTGGTCATTAGTCCCCGTTTATTATCTGACTTGAGGATTTTGTGCCAGAGATGTTTACCCTGGGGGCTGGGGCTGGGGCGGGGATGGGGAGGCTGGTGGCAGGGGCTGCAGGAGACGATGTGGACCGTTCAGCATCTTCCGGAAAGGACCTTCAGAACTAACTGTCCGGGGTTGTCACCCAGCCTATCAGAGCCCGGCGGGTAGTGAGGGCCTCCAGAGGCCCAAGGGCTAGAGGGCCCTGCCTGGGGTGGCGCGGCGCTGCCTCGGCGCCAGGGCCTCCAGAGGCCTGAGGGCTGCGTCAGTTGCTAACAGTGCAGGCCAGTAAAGCATGTGCTGGCCGGCTGCGGCCCGGCTGCCGCCGCTCTAGTTACAGACGGGAGTGAGAGGTGATGGCAGAACCAGGGCTAGCACCTGCTGCTCTCCTGATGCCGCGCGTCTGGTGACGCCGTGTGGGCCAGCTCACTCTTGGAGGTGCCACGCCTGGGCACAGGCTGTGGAGTCTCTGAGAGTGAGGGGGCATTATTGAGGCTTTGGTCTCTCTCCCTTGCACACTTTTACCCCCTTTAAGGAGACTCTGGCTTGCACACTCCCAGCACGCTCCTCTGGAGAGGAAGAGGCGGGAAGGGGGCCAGAGCAGACAGGTGCCAGCGCTGCCTATGTGAGGCAGGGACTCACGCTGCCTCGGGCCACCGCCGCATTCATTTACGGGGCAGCCCGCCAGCAGGCCAGGTGCGCCTTGGCGGCGGGCCACACCCTGCCTTTTCCGGGTCCCGTGGTGTGAGCTGTCTTACCAGCAAATACAGTTGTGTGAGTGAATAAATGCATTTTGCCTTTTTAGGTCCTAGGGAATATGTAGCATGTCCTCTCTTCCCTGTTGGAGAAGGAAGTGGCAAACCCGCTCCGTATTCTTGCCTGGGAAATCCCACCAACAGAGGAGCCTGACAGGCCGCAGTCCAGGGGGTCGTGTAGAGTCAGGCAGCCGAGCCCACACTCACACCTTCCTCTTCCCCAGAAAACATTAAGAAAGGAAAGTCTTTGGGACTTCCCCAGTGGTCTAGTGGTTAAGACTCCAAGCTCCCTGTGAGGGGCGTGGGTTCGATCCCTGGTCAGGAAACTAAATTCCCTGTGCCACATGGTACAGCTCAAAAAGCAAATAGAAAGTCATGGTAGGGATGCCCAGCTCTGTCACCGTGGGGATGCTGAGGGTCAGCATGGTGATACTGTGAGTCAGAGCAAGCAGCCAACTTCTCCTTCAAGACTTTCTTATTCTCCGGACGTGGCTCTACCCCTAATTTCTAACTCCAGGGAGTCTACCATATCAAGTAGACTAAATAATACGACTCTTACTAAGGCTTTGATGTAAATAAAAGGTTGTAAAAGCTGTGACCTCATGCCTTCTGGACAGTGGGGCCGGCTTGGACGCTCACCAGCTGAGAACACAGGTTTTGTTGGGGGCCTGTGCTCACGGTGGCAACCGTCGGCTCTGCCATCTGCGTGTGGCTGTCACTGCAGAGTCAGCACACCCTTCTGTTTTGCCACTTATTGTAAGCAGTTTCTGTTGTTCCCCAAATCAGTCCGGTTTGTTAGAACCTGTTGGGCAGGTTGAGCCTGTGAGTGCGGCAGTGTTAGAGGAGGGATTCCAAAGCAGGCCGCCCGGCGGCCCGTCTCAGCTCTCTTGTTGCAGCTGTGTGATGCTCGGCAAGGGACCTGACTCCTCGGAGCCCCTGTGCCTCACCTGTAACATGGGAATCTAGTAACACCCCAGGGTTATTGTGCCACTTCAGTGAGGTCAGTAAGGCACCCAGTGCTCAGTGTGGGTTGGCTATTTGGGACAGTGTTAATGTTCCCCCTGGAAACCTTGAGATCCCTGCTGACCCTGGGCAGAAGGTGGTGTAGACTCTGGATGCCTCAGCACTTGGGGGCTTTTTAATTTCTGCTAGACTGCATTTGAGGTGGTAAGTTCTTTTCATGTGTGTGGGTTTTTTTTTTTTTTAAGATAAGTAAGGGGTTATTTTGGAGAAGGCAGTGGCAATCCACTCCAATACTCTTGCCTGGAAAATCTCATGGGTGGAGGAGCCTAGTAGGTTGCAGTCCATGGGGTCGTGAAGAGTCGGACACGACTGAAGTGACTTAGCAGCAGCAAGGGGTTATTTATTAAAGAATAAGTACGTCTGGACTTAAGAACTTTGGGCTCTGACCCAGCACATGTCTGAAGATCAGTTCCAAGATCTTTTTATGAACGTGGTGAATCTCTGCAGCCACTGCTGGGATTTTGCCAGAAACGCAGCAAAGCTCAGTGCGCTTTGTCCCACACGTTACGCTCGGTCAGCTCAGGGCACAGCTGCCTCCTGCGCGATGGGCTCCTGACCACCTTTCCCCCCACAGGACGGGCTCTATGAGTGCATTCTCTGCGCCTGCTGCAGCACCAGCTGCCCGAGCTACTGGTGGAACGGAGACAAGTACCTGGGCCCCGCGGTCCTCATGCAGGTGAGGCGCCTTCGTTATCGGGAGGGAAGCCGAGACGGGCTTGCAGGACTCCAGAAGGACAGTGTGCTGGAAACTCGCTGTTCTGAGGGGTGGTGTCCTTCCTGGCACCCGCGACAAACAGGGTAATTGGTCACATCACCTTCACTTGGCTGCGGTAAATCTGGGGCTCCATCTGCAGAATGCTTCCTTTCAGTGTGGCAAGGGCCACACCAGGGGCTGGTGGCTGCAGGTTGGCAGGCCGTGCCGTGCGGATGTTTTCCTGTGTAGCTGGCTCTTCGCTGCCCACTTGCCCGCTTTCCCTGACTCCATCTGTCAGAAAGCTCCCCACCTCCCTTCCAGGGATTTTCAACATGCAGGCAGGGCAGAGAGAAATTTCACTGAGGGGCAGTTAACAGTGAAATGTTGGAGATTGTTTCCCGGCTAATGAAAGCCTGCAGTGCAGGCTTGAGAGGTTGCTTAGAAAGAAAGGCGTGTTGCTTTCCGTCGCCTCTGACCGGGTGTGTAGTTCACAGCCAAGAGTCACTGTCTTTGTTCCCAGAAAGCTCATAGTTATATTTGTGGTCAGCGCTTTTCATAAAGCCTTAAGCAACTCAAAAAACAACTTCTTGTTTTCATTTTCCCACAAAAAGAGAAGTTCTGTGGTTCTGTGACCAGTTTGCAGTACTGATGCTGGCCAAGTTAAAGACTGAATAGTGAGGTGTGTTCATAGTTGGCACTTACACCGGCATCTGTGTTGTTGGGAAGCGTAGAGGGCCTCCCGGCCACACTGCTGGAGCAAGCCTGCTGCTCAGGAGCTGAGTCCGTGTTCAGCTGGCTGAGCTCAGGCGTGCTAGATGGCCGTGCTCATTAAGAGAATCAATAAGTAGATTGAATGTTAAGTCCTCCGTTTACTCAGAGACGGTGAGTAGGTGCTGGGGAGGCAGTTGAGAGAGTCAAGCCCAGCATGCCTGCCTTTGCTCTTTGGTGATCTAGGGAGGAGGCTAGTGAGGGCGTGAGATCAGTAGTTGAAGACACGACGCCCTTGGTGTATAACTAGGCACCAGGGACCAGGTGCTGTGGCTCAGAGGTTTGTGGGGACCATTGGTCAAGGTGATCAGAAGATGTTATGAAAGGGTGGGAAGCCTTTCTCTGAAAGGGGACGAGAAATAAAGGGTGTGGAGACGACCTCTAAGCTGGGTGGGCGCGGCGCTCTGCACGCCAGGAGCCTTGCGGTCAGTCAGAGGGCTGCTCCGGCCAGTTAGGGCTCGGTTTGGCTCACCAGTGCCCGCTCCCCCAGGCCTATCGCTGGATGATCGACTCCAGAGACGACTTCACGGAGGAGCGCCTGGCCAAGCTGCAGGACCCCTTCTCTCTCTACCGCTGCCACACCATCATGAACTGCACGCGGACCTGCCCCAAGGTACGGCCCGCGGCCCGCCGGCGTGGGCCCCGGGGGCAGAGCGCGCAGCCGCCTCAGCGTGGGCCCGGGGGTGTGGGCGTGAGGCGGGTCCCGTGGGCTCGGACGCGGGTTCCTGCCCTCGGATCCGCTGGGCTCGCTCTGGCTGCAGGAACCACGGGCCGGAAGCACCCGAGCACAGGCGGCCGTGGGGGCTGCAGCCCCGCTGGCCCGAGGGCCCCTCCCGCCGCGCTCTGCCCCAGGGCAGGCTTGCGCGCTCTGTGTGTCTGTTCTCGGCCTCGGGGCTCTGCTCAGCTTTCACCCCCTCTTTCTGCTGCTGCTCCTGGGCTCACCCTGCCGCAGCCTCAGCAGCTGCCTGGCTCCTCATTTCTCGGCTTACGTTCCCTGGAGGGAGGCTTGTGGCCCAGCTCAGCTCTCCTGGCACAGCCCACGTCAGAGTCGGCCAGCAGCTGTGGTCCGGCCCGTGGGCGGGGAGCCACCAGGACCGCCCTCTGCGCAGGACTGTGGATGGAGCAGTGTTGTTTTAGGGGACAGGCAGCAAGATGGAAGACTCACACCCAGCCAGTTAGCCGCTTAAAAAAGAAAAGGCACCATATCTCAGCAGTCGTGAAATCCAGACTGGGCCACGGTGCTGTCTGCCCGGCGGGTGTCGGTCCGGGGGTCAGCGGGGCAGCTGGGTGCTGCCGGCCGCAGGCAGCGCTGCCAGCCCTTACCCAGGCTCCACCCAGTGAGCCGTGTGGCCCGGAGGCAGCTCACGCCGCTGACCTTCTCAGGACAGGGCCTGGCACAGAGTGAGCACTCAGCACAGGGGACCTTCTGTTATTTGGAACAAAATAGATCCTGGCCCTGCTGGAGCCGGTCAGTCAGAAACCAGCTGCCCCAAGGAGGCCTGGCTCGGGTCCTCACCTTTCCTAAAAGTTCCACACAGCCTCCTGAGGTGCCTTCCTGGGCGTGAGCCTGTGCGCTGCGGAGGGCAGCAGATGAACCAGCCAGGGGCTGACTTGCATGTCCCGCCCGCCCCTTGGTAAAGAGGGGCGGGCACTGGGCTCTGAGGCTGCACACAGGCCCAGGGTGATTGAGCTGGAATGGTCCCTGAAAACTGCCCAGCACAACCCCTCTTACACATGGGGAAGCTGAGCCCGCGACAGTCACGGTCGGGCTGGGGCAGGGCTAGAGGCCCGCCACACACCTCCCAGCCCAGGGCTGCCCTCCTTCCTGGCGCCACATCAGGCCCTCTTACTGCCCGTCCGAGTCTCAACCGTTTGGGCAGGCGGTATGCGCAGCTCGGTGGGTCAGAGCGGCGGGAGGTCCTCCCCCAGCCCTCCGGGAATGCGTGCTCCCGGGCGCCCTGCGGGGTGGGGGCCGCTGCACACGGTGATTGCGTGCCCTCTGCCAGCTCCTCTGCCAGTGTCTGCCTCTTCTCATGTTGTGTAGCGATAGTCCAGGGAACTTCCTTTTGAAGGATCAGTTCAGAGGGATACACTTGTGATCCATAAGCTTTCAGGGACCAGTCTTTTGAAGACTGACTTCTCTCTCCCTCTCTTTCTTTCTGAAGATCTCTTTTTTCCTACACGCTTCAGTTTCACAGTCGAGAGTTGTCCTTGTAAGCTGAGGAGCCCGCCGCTCGCCTCGGATGAGAGTCTGGCTCCACCAAGCGCTGGGCTGCCCCTCGCTGTCTCGGGAGGCTGGCGCTCACTGGCCTTCATTCCTGTGCCTCCTACAGGGCAGCTGTACCAGCCGCGGGCCAGGCTGCAGCTCGTCCCAGGGTCGCCGCCACTTAACTCACGGGGCTCAGGAAGGGGTAACAGGGTCCTTCCTCCCACGTCATTCTGAGGGCTTGTAAATGCTGGTTTTCGGTGGTGGTGATTTAATGATGATAGTATCATATGAAGCCTTTAGAGACACCTGCCTGCTTCTGACAGTGTGGGCACAGGAGGAGGAGCTCTTCCTGGGTTCTGACCAGCCACAGGGAACCTCACTCGCAGGCGTTCAGTGAGACCGGCTCCTGCAGAGACAGCGGCCGTCTCAGGAGTGGGGACGGGGGCCTCTCCGCCCCAGCCAGCCCCGAGGAGTCAGAGGCCTGGGTCTGCAGTCACGAGGCTTGGACCTGGCACCAGCAACGGCGGGAGTCTCACCCAAGGTCATTGGGCTCTTCGTTCAGTTTCACTTAATGTTTCATATTGATGCTCTTCTCCTTTTTTCAAGGGGCTGAATCCTGGGAAAGCTATTGCTGAAATCAAGAAGATGATGGCAACCTATAAAGAGAAGCAGGCTTCTGCTTAACTGCTGTGCTCAACCTGATTGTAGCCAGCTCAGAATGCAGTTCACCTCCGAGCTCCTTCAGAGGTCGTGCTTTCCCACAAATACTGCATGTACAATAAACGGTCTAAGAAATAAATAAACGTTATTCTAGTTTATTAACAAAAAGCAGGCCTGTTCCTTACACGTGCTGCAGCGGGAGGCACAGGTGCCGTGAGGAGGGGCCCCGGCTCCAGAGCTGAGCCACCGTGGGGAGTGCCTGGGGACAGGCGCAGAGCCGGTGCCGCGGGGCCCGGGGGCTCGCTCCCCATCTCTGCTGCCCCGTGTGCCCATCTGGGAGGGCCCCCTCGGGAGGCGCGGGCGCTCGGCAAGCACTGGCCCGTGGGGCGCAGCGTCCTGGCGTCTGCAGCTCGCAGTGTTGGAGTTACTTAAAGCCACGTCTCTGTCTCGTGCAGACAGCGTCAGAGTCCCCCGGCACAGCTGTGAGCTCCCGCTCCGCAGCGGCCCGCCAGAGCCCTCAGCCTCAGCGGGAAGCATGGATTCCCGCCGCGGCCGCCCTGGCTCTGCTGCCCCGAGTGGCAACGCTGAGAAGAAAGTGGCAGCTTGTCGAGGGCTTTCACACCCCTGCTGCCTGTCCACGTTGTTCCTCCAGAGCTTTGTCCTCTCAGGTGTGTGGAGTTCTTCATTCCCTCCAAAAATGAGGTACAAAATATTAGCAAGTTTCTATTGTTTTTCCTCCTTGCGGTAACACGCACATAACAAACCGACCACCTCGGCCGTTTCTCAGTGGGCGGCTCAGTGGTATTAAGCGCATCCGCGTTACTGCACAGCCTCTGTCTCCAGAACTACTTTCCTCTTGAAAAGCTCAGACTCTGCCTGTTGAACACTTAAAAGTTCTCCGTCCATAGCGCCTAGCCACCGTCATTCGACTTTGTGTTTCTGTGACTCCGACTACTCTACCTTACAGAAGTGGCATTCGGCGGGGTTTGTCTTTGTAACACCTTTCAGTCAGCATAGAGTTCTGCAGGCTGACCCCTGTGAACACTCCAGCGAGCGTCAGAATCCCTTCCTAAGACTGAAGAATCCCATTGTATGTACACAGCACATTTTGTTTATCCAATCTGTTAATGTACGTTTTGGTTGCTTCCACGTTTTAGCTACTGTGAACAGCAGCTTTCTACTTTAACCCTTAGGACATATAAGGTCCATGGTGCTACTAAAGAGCTGTGTGTGTGTGTGTGAGTGTGAGTGTGTGCGTGTGTGTGTGTGTGAAATTTACCTTCAACTTCAGCTTATTTACCCGCTGGTTCTCTGCTCTTAAAGAGCTGTGTGTGTGAGTGTGTGCGTGTGTGTGTGTGTGTGTGTGTAATTTACCTTCAACTTCAGCTTATTTACCCGCTGGTTCTCTGCTCTTAAAGAGCTGTGTGTGTGCGTGTGCGTGTGCGTGTGTGTGTGTGTGAAATTTACCTTCAACTTCAGCTTATTTACCCGCTGGTTCTCTGCTCTTAAAGAGCTGTGTGTGTGAGTGTGTGCGTGTGTGTGTGTGTGTGTGTGTAATTTACCTTCAACTTCAGCTTATTTACCCGCTGGTTCTCTGCTCTTAAAGAGCTGTGTGTGTGCGTGTGCGTGTGCGTGTGTGTGTGTGTGAAATTTACCTTCAACTTCAGCTTATTTACCCGCTGGTTCTCTGCTCTTTGGCAAGGATGTAACTTATTTACATTTCCACCATTTCCAACACACTTTCCGGAGCATTCACTCTGAGGAATACTCCAAGGCTGCTTTTCGAGTTGTAGCACTGAGATCCTGGAAACAAAGGCTTCTTGTATCAAGAGGCTAAGAAAAATGTCCAAGTCACTGAGAATGAACCTTAACGGGCATTTCTGGCTTTAATAGACAGTTTGGACTCCGCTGGTGGTCCGCTGGTTAATAGTCAGCCAGCCGTGGGACGTCCCTGGGGTCTAGTGGTTAAGACTCTGCACTTGCAATGCGGGGGCATGGGTTTGATCCCTGGTGGGGAACTAAGACCCCACATGTCATGCAGGAAATAAAGAGACCGCCTGCAGGTGAAGGGAACACAATTTCAATCCCAGATCCAGGAAGATCCCACAGACCGAGGGGGAGTCACTCCCAAACACCACAGCTACTGAGCCTGTGCTCGAGAGCCCGCTCCCCGAGAGCCTGCGCCCCCAACCAGGAACGTCACCACAGGGAGGCCCCAGGCTCCTGCAACTAGAGGAAACCCATGTGCAGCACGAAGACCAAGCCCATAAATAAAGCACAGGCCATAAATAAAAGGGACAGTTCAAAGGCACTCGTCTGGTAAGAGGTGAGGGGCAAGGCTTGTCCCCTCCTGCCTAGGAGAGAAAAGGAACAAACCTTCAATCACTGGAGATTCAGGAAGCGCCGTCCTCGCCCCACTTGCTGCTGTTACTCACTCGCTCGTGCCCATATCTGCTCCCCCGTGGACGGCAGCGCGCCAGGCCCCTCTGTCCTTGACTGTCTCCCGGAGCCTGCTCACACTCAGGTCCACTGAGTCAGTGACACCATCCAACCACCTCATCCTCTGTCGCCCCCTGCCCTCACACTCAACTGCGACCCCATGGATTGTCGCCCGCCAGGCTCCTCTGTCCGGGATTTTCCAGGCAAGAATACTGGAGTGGGTGGCCATTTCCTTCTCGGGGGATCTCGCCAACCTAGGGATCAACCCCGGCCTGCTGCACTGCAGGCAGGTTCTTTATCGTCTAAGCCACCAGGGAAGCCCCGACATCCGCATCTCAGAATTGTCGACCACCTCAGTAAGAACACGCGGTACACGGTCTTCAGATGCTCAAGCCCCAGGTTTGGAAGTGAGAGTTAGGAAAACCTCAGACAGCCCTCCGTATCCCTGGCTGGGCGGCAGTGGGGCAAAAACTGCCTTCCAGATCTGTTCACACTTAACTGATTTCTGACAGCCTCGGGGGGAGGTCACATTCCGGGGTAATTTTATTTTGCTTCTAATCTCTAGACCTGTAGGGAAAGATGGGCTTTCTTGGGACTAATTTAATGGCTTTAAAGATGAGTTCTGCACCAGCCAGCTACTGACGAGAAGCAGGGGAGTTGCCACTTCAAATCGGCTTTGTCAGACGTCAAGTTTACAAGCATAGATCACTCTCTCACCCCATTTAAACTTGAGCTAAATTAGAATACGTTATCAACTGATTGTTTAATTTACTGCTTATCTAATCTTCAATTGGACTGAAGGCGAATGTTCTATTTTAAGTCACAAAGACTTTTCTAGTAAAGCTGCAGACGTGAACAGGGACGGTGTTTTGTCCTTCGTGCTACTTCTGTGCCCTAGTTGTGTCCAGACGATGTGCTTTCATGCTCAGAAAGGCATCCTGTGGAATGCTTTGAGTTTCCCTAAGGGCTGAAGCCAGCCACCTCTTCTTACCCCATCTTTGGGCAAGTTGTTGAACCTCTGAGCCTCTATTTTCCTATCTGTAAAATGGGAATTAAGAGCATTCGCCTCTCAGAATTGTGGGTAAAGCCTCCATAAGAATAAATGGGGGGCTTCCCTAGTGGTCCAGTGGTTAAGAATCTGCCTTGCAATGCAAAGGAGGCTGGTTCAGTCCCTGGTCCAGGAAGAGCCCGCACGCCGCAGGTCCCCGGGCACCACGACCGCTGAGCCTGCGCTCTCGAGCCCGTGAGCTGCAGTCACTGAAGCCCCCTGAGCCAGTGCTCCACGGCCAGAGACCCCACTGCAGGGGAGCCTGTGTGCCTTCGAGAGCGGCCGCTGCTCGCCACAGCAGAGAAATCCTGGCCCAGCAACAAGACCCAGTACAGCCAAAACCAGATAAATAAGCATCTTTTAAAAAAAGAATAAATATATGAGTTCTTACCATCCCCCCAAAAACGTTTGTGAGGTATGAATGTGTTCACTGAATTGATGAGGGAAAAACCCCTTCACAATGTATATCAAATCATCACATCATACACTTTAAATATTTCACACTGTTTTCAGTTACACTTAGTTACGCTGAAAAAAACTTCAAAATTAAATACCTAACACATATGAGTTTAAAAACTAATAATGTAAAGAAAGCTTCTAGCTTGCAGCTGAGCAAATGCTCTGTAAACTCAAGCAACTGGTTTGTCTCAAACACCTACTGTGTGGAAGACTGAATCACATTTCCAAGGTGATTAACTCCCTGGGAATTCAGTGGTTTGGACGCCACTTTCACAGCAGAGGGCCCAGGTTAGATCCCTGGATTCGGAAACTGAGATCCTGCAAGATTTGGGCACCAGCCCCTCAGGACTGCCACAGCTGGTGTATTTCCAACGTAGCCAGAGTGGGAGACCCCCTGTGCAGAGGGCGGGCTGTCTGTGCAAGACTAACAACACTCCCTCCTCATCGCCCACGTCGCCCTGACGGCTGGGTGCCAGGAGAGTGTGCCACTGACACCCGCCTCCTCCCTGCCCAGGAAACTACCAGACTGACTGCTGAAACTCCGCCTGATCTGTCTAGACAGCCATCATTTTGTCACGGGGTTTGAGAAAATCCCTTTTATTGCAAAGATGTAGTGAAACCAGGGGAATTGAGAAGTTTGGCAATGCTCTAGAGGAAAGCAGTCCCGACAACTGGGTTTGCCTCTTGGGGATTGTCAGATCGAAACATCAGGATTAGGAAAGACTCATTCCTTGCAGAGAAAAGAGAACACCAGGGATCTATATCCCCCAAAGCAGCATCTCCCCAAACAGCAACACTAGGGAAGTTTTAAGCTAAGGGTTCACGCATATTCATGAAGGGGCTTGGACAGTCAACAGAGTCCAAGCTTTAGTTGACTGAACTCACAGGAGTTGGGAAAGGTCGGCATCAGGTCCCAGTTGGCCTGCTGGTTGAGCATTTCGGGCTAATCGTCACCACTGACACAGAAGTTGACATTCACAACCGATGTACCATCTTTGCTAGTGGCACTTTTCTTGCCTGATAACAATCCTTTATCCTTTTGTTCCCTTAAGATCACTAGTTACTGAGACCTGGTCTAGGGCAAGCATCGTGGGCAGGCTCAGATCACAGAAGGGCTGCGGCCAAAGTGGCTTCTCTTATGGCAAGAAAGCCATGCCTGACGTTCTTTCCCCAGGGCTCCCTTACCCCATCTGGTTACAGAACCAGGTATATTATGTCCTTCCTGTGGGTCCCCGAGGAAGCAGCAGCCGCAGAAGGGAACCTCCTCCCTGGGTCCCAGCCCGCAGACCACCCGGTGACCACAGGGAGAGCCGCTTCCCCAAAGGTGACCCTGGGCAGACGCAGGGCCTCACAGATCCTCTGTGGCTTGGGAGGAAGCCTCCTCTGGCCTCCTCCCATAAAGGCCGTGGACCACTGGCAGCTGTGGCTCCTTCCCAGAGGGCTCAGAGGTTGGAGTGTCTTAAATGCCAAGTGAAAGTGAACGAGTTAGTGCCTCAGTCGTGTACGGCTCTTTGTGACCCCGTGGACCGTAGCTCGCCAGGCTCCTCTGTCATGGAATTCTCCAGACAAGAATGCTGGAGGGGGTGGCCATTCCTTTCTTCAGGGGGTCTTCCCGACCCAGGGATCACACCTGGGTCTCCTGCATTGCAGGTGGATTCTTTACCATCTGAGCCCCCAGGGACGCCCCAAAGAGCAATACAAAAAGTAAGGGACACATCTTGACATGCAGTCCCCAAGCCCCTGCTTTTCGGAAGCTTTTAGCCCAGCGCCAGGACCTCATGAAAGCAGCTGGCTCCTGCCACCTCGTTTGAAGAGCGTTCATTTCACAGAGGAGGAGAGAGGCTCGGAGAGGGAGGGTGGCTTTTGAAAGCTCTCACAGTAGACGCAGCTGACGTGCACCAAACCCAGGCCTCCCCAGGGCCAGGCCCAGCCCCGGCCACAGCACCACTCAGCCTCCTGGCAGGGGCATCTGAAGAAGCCATTTGTGCAAGACTGTTGCAGGAAGGCGGACCCCTCCAGGGCCCGAAACTGGGCTCATGTCTAACATTCGGCGATGAATTGTCCGAGGAGACACATGTGCTGACCAAGCAAGAGATTTTCTTGGAAAGGGCTCCCAGGTGGAGAGCAGGAGGGCGAGGGAACCCAGGAGAACTGCTCTGCTGCGTGGCTCACAATCTCAGGTTTTACGGTGATGGGATTAGTTTCCGGGTGGTCTTTGGCCAATCATTCTAATTCAGAGTGTTTCCATCATCGCTCAGCCAAGATGGATGCTAGTGAGAGGGATTCGGGGAAGCGGACGGACACGCGGCATCTCCTTTCGACCTTTCCTGAACTCTTCTTGTTGGTGGTGGCTTATTAGTGTATTACTTATCAGGATCTCCTGTCATAAAACAACTCATGCAAATGGTTACTATGCTGCCGGGCCAGGGTGGGCGGTTGGTTTCAATCAGTGTGCTTCCCCTGACAAAACCAGCCGTCCAGCCTGCCACCAAAATCAGGGTTGCCTGGGTAAGAGGTCTGCACCGGCACCGAGCTAAGTTCTGCAGGAGGAAGTGGGGACTCAGAGGAGTAGGCTGCCCTCCCTGGGGCGTCAGCAGAAGAAAGGGTCGCCCCGCGCCCCAGCGTCAGCCTGCTCCCCCAGCCGCAGCTGAGCAAACGGCTCCCCTGCCCCCCACCTGCTCAGAGCAAAACTCAGTGAGGAGGGGCACCTTTGATTCCATTCCTGCACCTCCACCTCCCATTCATCAGCAAGTCCTGCCAACACCCACCCCTTTGTCAAGCGTATGGACAGAGTCCCTGATTTGTGTCAGACACTGCCACAGCCTCCCCTGCCCTCCCCTGGAGTCTCTCCCCTGCCCTCCCCTGGAGTCTCTCCCCTGCCCTCCCCTGGAGTCTCTCCCCTGCCCTCCCCTGGAGTCTCTCCCCTGCCCTCCACTGGAGTCTCTCCCCTGCCCTCCCCTGGAGTCTCTCCCCTGCCCTCCCCTGCCCTCCCCTGGAGTCTCTCCCCTGCCCTCCCCTGCCCTCCCCTGGAGTCTCTCCCCTGCCCTCCCCTGCCCTCCCCTGGAGTCTCTCCCCTGCCCTCCCCTGGAGTCTCTCCCTGCACCAGTACTCCTCATCACGGCTCTGCCTCCTGGCAGCCCTCTCCACTCCAGGTTACTCTGGAGTTTTCCTCTGCTTGCCCGTGGCTGCTGCCTATGTCTGTCTGTTCACCCTTCTATTTCCAGCTCCGAGAGAGCAGCTCCCGGCTTTGCAGAAATGCGTAATGATGCCCTGGGCCCAGCTCTAGTCTCTATGTGATCCTTCCTGGTTTGCCCTGGAGCCCGGGGTCTCTAATCCTTTGGAGATCCTCAGTCCAGAAGCCACCAAGCCCCAGGTCAGGGGACACCATGTCTGTGCCTGTCACTATGGGACAACGTGCTAACGCCGCGTACAAGCCCAGGGTCCTGGTGCCTTTCGGGGGCTCCCTGTTCCCACCTGTGCAGGCTTGCCTGCCGTCGTGCTGTGAGGCTTCTGAGACCCAGGTTATGCCCCTGCTGTTTCTTTGTTTTTAAATTCTTATTTATCTTTGGCTGTGCTGGGTCTCTGTTGCTGCGCCCAGGCTTTCTCTGGCCGCCTCTCTAATTGCGGGGCACAGGCCTCTCACTGTGGCGGCTTCTCTTGTTGCAGAGCAGGGGATCTAGGCACATGGCTTTCAGTAGTTGTAACATGTAGGCTGAGTGGTTGTGTTATGTGGGTTTAGTTGCTCCAAGACATATAGGATCTTCCTGGACCAGGATCAACCAGTGTCCCCTGCACTGCAAGGCAGATTCTTAACCACTGGCCCGCCAGGGAAGCCCCATCTCTGCCACTTCTCTGGCATTTTAGAAGCATTCTGTATGTCACTGCAGAGCCTGCCCGTGGGCACACACACCTCTGTAGGGGTGTTTCTGAGACTGTGAGTCTCCGGGCAGGTGTGGCTTCTTCCGTTGCCATTTCTCCAGTGGTGCCAGATACTGTCCCGAGTGCTTTTCCTCTTGTGAGCCTCACAACAGTTTCAAGCAGGTATTGCTCATGTCGTCATCCTCCTAAAGGTCAATACATGATGCCCAGGGGGACTTCCCTGGTGGTCCAGCGGTTAAGACTTCGCCTTTCGACTTGGAGGGGGGGCAACTGCGGGTGTTCCACCCCTGGTCGGAAGCTAGGCAACACAAAACAGAAGCCACATTGTAGCAAATTCAATAAAGACTTTAAAAATAGTCCTCATCAAATAAATAAATAGAATGCAACTATGCTTTAAAAAGAAAAGAAACGAGACCCAGGCTCAGTGGCTTGCTCGAGGTCACAGAGCCTAGTAGAGGGGCGCAGCCTGGACCAGCGTGCCTGGCACCTAAGGCGGGGCGGGCCGGCCTGGTCTTACCTGTGCGCCTCCTAAGGGCCAGGCTCCCCGGGGTGAGCGCCTGGTGTCTCGGCATCACCTCTGCGTGTGGCTCTGAGCTGTGTCTGGGTCCTGGGAGTCTCGCCTGTGTGTGCGAACCCACGTGCGTGTCTGAGGTGGTTGTGTAACACGGCCGTGCTGCTTTCCCGGGCGCCCTTGTGTAGCTGCGTCGCAACCCTGGGCGCGACTCCGGGCGGGAGGGCGGGGGGCGCACCCGCGCTCGCATCTGAGGACTAGATCTCGGAGCGCGCCTGTGTTCCTGCGTCTGCGGGTCGTCCTGCCGCGTCGCCGTCTTCCCCTCTCTGTGCGCCTCTGCCCCAGGGCTCTCGCGTCGGCCTCCGGCAGCCCAGGCCCGGCGCGGCGGGGCCGGCTCGGACTACAAGTCCCGGCGGCCCGCGGGGCGCGCGGACGCAGGGGGCGGGGCTTGGCGGGCGCGGGGCGGGGCGCGGGGCGGGGCGCGGGGGGCGCAGACCCGACTGCGGCACGGTGGCCGCCGCTCCCTCCTCCCGGTCCTGCAGGTGCTGCGGGCGGCCCGGCTCCGCCGCGCCCCGCGCCCCCGGCCTTCCGCCTCGGCCCCTGCCGCGGGGCCTCGCGACGCCCGTGCCGGCGATGAGCGCGAGGAGCCGCCATGAGCGCAGGTGAGCGCGCCGCCGGGGCAGACGGGACCCGGGCGCGGTCCACTTGCCTTTGGGAGACCCCACCGCGGGAGCGGCCCCCGGACACCGCCCCCGCCCCCCCACCACCGAAAATCCCGCGCCGGGCACCCCCCCGACTCCAGATCCCAGAGAGGCCGGGAGCCCGGGGTGGCTCCTTCCTAAAGCCCCGGCGGCTCAGCCCCCGGCGCCGCCGTGCAGAGGGTTAACCGGGGCGCGGGCCTCCCGGTGCGGAGACCGGCGTCCAGGTGGGAGAGGCGTGGAGGTCGCTGCGTCCGGGCCTCTGAGCGGGTGTTCCTTTGGGCTGAATGAATGAATGGAGCTGGAGGAGCCAAGGGTTCCTGAATCTCTGGACTGGAGTGTCCTGGGGTACAAATGTCACTCCAGGCCTCCAGAGGAAGGCTCAGTGCCCTGGTCCAGGGACCACACCGTCCCTGTCACCTGTCCCAAGCCGTGTGTCTGGAGGCCACCTAATTTAAATCCCGTCTGCTGCGAAGGGCACCAGTAGACCTCCGGTGTTTAGAGAGGGCTCATCTCTCAGCCACGGGCCACCAACACCCGAGCATCCTCTCTGCAGCTTCAGACCCTTTGGGCCTCTCCCTCCTGTCTCCCACCTCACCCCCCCAGCCCCGACTCTAGAGTGCAGGCCTGCTGAGGGGCTGTGGCTCTCGGACCCAGATCCTCAGATCAGGGAGCTCCTGGCAGCTTGTGCCTGACTCAGCCTGGCCCCGGAGAAGCACGGCAAGGGAGGAGGCTGCCCTAGGCCTCCGCGATCATCAGCAGGAAACCGGCGCTTCCGCAGGAAACAAGAGGTTCCCAAACGGCTTTGACCCCAGTCCCTCGGCTCTGCAGCGCTGGTGGCATTGCCCCGGGGCTGTGGAGTCAGACTAGTTTCAAGTCTAGTCTTGACCACTTGGAGCTGTGTGACTTTGGACATGTTGATCAACCTCTCTGAGCCTCACTGAAATGGGGATCCTAATCCTTACTTTCTGAGAGGTGGCTGTGAGGGCGAATGGAAGGAATGTGTTCATTCAGACCCACTCATTTCCAGCTTCTCCCCTTTCAAGCTCTATGAGCCTGCGCAAGGGACCCTGAAGCTGTGTTCCTCAGCTTCCCCAGCTGTAAAATGGGGTGATAATAGTCCCTCCGTCAGAGGGTTACCTGTGAAGATCCGTTGCTGTTATCGAGAAGAGCAGTGCCGTCGTTTGTGAAAGTATTCTCGTCTCAAGCAGCTAGCGGTCCTGAAAGAGATCAGACACTGCCCTGGCCTTCCTGTGCCATCCCTGGGGAGCCTCAGATGCGAATAGATATAAACACAGCCTTCTGAGTATGCTGACAGGTGTTCTGCAAAAGCAGGCCCTGGGCTTGACCTTGCTGGAATCTAGAGTGTTCCACAGATGTGGCTTCCTCCTTCAAGCTGCCTTCCTCCTTCCCTAGGTTGACTGGGAGAAGTGACGTGTGTGAGACAGACACAAGAAAGAACTTCCAGAGGGAACACTGTTTAGGTCCTGGGGGAAGCGAGATGCTGAGGGCAGCTCCAGGTGGGCTCTGGCAGGGCCCGCCAAGAAGAGGCTGGCCGCTCTGCACCTGCCAGCTGGCCCAGGGCGGGAGAGGGACTCAGCGAGCCTTGCCCCGCTGCTTCCGGGCCCTGTTAGGTCAGTGAGGTGTGCAGCCCTCACTCACATGTTCTTTCATTCAGTGGGTTCCAGGCGCTGCGAGCAGGAGCGGGTGATCCCTGTGCAGGCCTGACACGCTGCTCTCAGCGGAGGCGGGAGGTGGGCAGAGGGGGCTTTGGAATAATGCCCTTTCCAGTTGCGAGACAAGTTGGTGGGCACCACGCTGCAACCCGGTCCCCAGCACAGCCGCTGGCCTGGGGGCGTGGAGGCCAGGGAGCGGCTGCTGAGCGCACAGCTGTGGGTTTTCAGACGGGGCAGTGGGAGCGTGGAAGGGAGCCCAAGAAATGGGTCAGGGCGGAAGCCACACCTCCTTGGCAGAGGAGCCGGTGACGCCCTCCTGCACAGGCCACGCTTCAGGAACTTGCAGGCCACGCTTCAGGAACTTCAAACACCCCCTGGGCCAGCTGCCTCAGGGTTACGATCCTGGAGAGGGGTAAGCCAGAGAGGCTGAGGCCCTTGTGAAAGAACCAGGACCACAGTTACCGAGGGGGACGGCAGCGACGGCAGGCATGGAGCTGCGGTTAAGAGCGGGGACCCTACCATCACACCCCCTGGATCACATCCCACCACACACTGGCTGTGTGCCTTTGGGCGACTTACTCCACCTCTCCGGGCCTCAGTTTCTTAGTCTGTAAAATAGGAATAAAAGCAGTCCCCACTTGACAGTGGTGAGAAATGAATGAATCGAAGTGTGTCGAGCCCTTGAGCGGTGCCTGGCCTGTGTCAGCCCCCTTTGTGGTGGTGGTTTGGGGTGTTTTTTTGACCTTGCAGCTTGCAGGGGATCTTAGTTCCCCAACCAGGGATCAAACCAGTGCCCTCTGCTGAGGAAGCACAGAGTTCTAACCCCTGGACCGCCAGGGAATTCCCCTGTAAGGTGCTCTTCCCCTTACACCCGCGGTCAGCCCTAAAGGGGAGAGACCACCGACTCTGACCCCTCAGGAGGCAGGTCTGCAGAGCTGGTGGGGGCTCTGGTGGGAAGGCCAGCAGGGACCGTGGTCTTTGAAGCGGGAACAGGAAAAGGGCTGGGCCTGTCAGGGGCCCAGGCCGGATGGGTCCTGAACGCCTGGTGTCCTGCCCCAGGGCGAGCCGCCTGCTCCCACCTGCAGCCACAGACATACACAGACCCACAGCAGAGAGGAGGGCCACACACATGCAGAGAGCGGGTGGCTCAGCCCTTTGTCATCTGTGCACTGCCATCAGGATGGGCAGGAAATGACACCCCAGCAAGCGTCCCTCCAAAGCTGGGCTGGGCTGGGGCCAGAACGCAAAGGGACCACCCCCAGGGGTCTCTGTGGGCCCAGGGGGAAGGCTGACCAGGCGCAGGTGATTGAGAGCTGCAGGCTTCGTGTGTGTGTGTGTGTGTGTGGGTGGGTGGGTGTGATGATTGAGAACCGCAGGCTTCGTGTCTCTGTGTATCTGTGTCTGTGTGTGTCTGTGTCTGTGTGTGTGTGTCTGTGTCTGTGTGTGTGTGTTTGTGTGTGTCTGTGTGTGTGTGTCTCTGTGTATGTGTGTGTCTGTGTCTGTCTGTCTGTCTGTCTGTCTGTCTGTCTCTTTGTGTGTGTGTGTGTCTGTCTGTCTATGTGTCTCTCTCTCTCTCTGTGTCTGTGTCTATCTGTCTGTCTCTCTCTCTCCCCCTCTGTGTGTGTGTCTGTCTATCTGTCTGTCTCTCTCTCTCTCTGTCTGTGTCTATCTGTCTGTGTGTGTGTGTGTGTCTGTCTGTCTCTCTCTCCCTCTGTGTGTGTGTGTGTGTGTGTGTCTGTCTGTCTGTCTGTCTCTCTTTCTCTCTCTGTGTATTCCCCAGAGACTAGGCCCTTCCTGGAGCTGGTGGCGCCTCCATAGCTTTCTGAGCCGCCCAGTAGCCTGGTGGCTTGGCTGTGGTGGAGCCTGGCTCCGTGTAGGTTTGGGTCCTCTTGTTGAGAGAGGCTTCAGGCGGTGCGGGCGTGTGCCCTGCTCTGGGATGGTGCCCACTGGCCCCCAGAGCACAGGGTCTGGGCCGTGACCCCCTGGCTCCACCGTTCGCTTGGGGACCTTTGTGGCTCAGCCTCAGCTCCCCCGTTCGTACGAAGCAGCTCCTCGTGTTGCTGGGGAATGAAAGCAGCCCCTTCCTGTGGCAGGTTCGAGCCACTCTTGCCACCCAGGAGGTGCTTAATGGACGTCAGCAGTTCTGACTCTGATCATTACCATAGTGATTATTACCACCATCCTTAGGTGGAGGCGTGGGGGCTGGAGAGGAGAGAACAGACTGTCTGGTCTGGTCTGATGGGCTTTAAAATCCTACCTAACCTCTCTGAGCCTAACTTTCTTCTGTAAAAAGGGGGTAGTTACTGTGCTCACGTGGCAGGGTCACTGTGTTACCCACATAAGAAGGACTGGGAGTGGAGCCCGCTCGTTGTGGGTCCTTGGGAAACACTGACCCTCCTGGCTGCCTCGGGGGTTGGAGCAGCTGCAGGAACCCAAGTGTTTGGGGGCAGAGCCCCTGAGGGGCTGGGGTATTGTGACAGGATCAGCTGCCTGGGAAACCTCGGGTTTGTTGCGTGGGACCTTTAGCTCAGGCCTCTGCAGGGCTCTGTCTGGGGAGGCAGGGAAGGGAGCCCAGAAACTCAGCAGGCTGCTCCCCACCTGCCCGGCTTCCCACCCCCTGCAGCGAGCTCTTCCTGGGAAACTTGCGGCTGCCCAGCACCACCGCCTTCGTGCCTGCGGGTCTGGGAGGGCCTCGGGCATCGTCATGTCTTAACAGCTTCTCTGAGAGGTCTGGGGACCGCAGTTGGAGAAACCTTGGCAGAGGCTGGGAGCCCTGAGTCCTACCCCCTGCAGGGCCCCAGATCGCCCCCTGTCTGCCTGCTCTGCTAGGAATGTAGCTCTACAGTAGGGGAAGCAGGAGAAAAAGAATGATTTCTGCAGTAGAAATGCCCACCGCGTTTCTTTGAATCTCAGTTTACCCATCTTTAAAATGGGCCCCTTCCTCACAGAGGGAAGCTGCCCGCTGTTCCTCTGGGCCCTGGCACGTGGTAGCGTCTCTCCTCCAGCCCTGGGGGCTTGCTCAGCTCATGCCCCCCTCCAGCCCACCCCCAGTGACAGGGTTCTTCCTTCCTCCTCCCTCATTTCACTTCCACAGTGAGGCTGCCTTTACGTTTTATTGGTCCAGATTCTCAGCATCTCCTCACGGCCAGGGCTGTGGTGGGCAGGAAGGTTAATGAAGGATGAAGAGCCCTGTCCCTGCCCTTGGGGTGGAGACCAGGTGGAAAGTGGGGCACAGAGCTCCCAGGAAGGCAGCAGCTGGGTGTATGGGTGCTGGCGAAGCCGGGTGGGCCCCGGCCCCGACTCCGGGCCACAGCCCGTCAGAATTCACCAGGGGCTCAAGGAAACAAGGCGCTGTGAGCGAGAGCCAGCAGGACGCGGGGAACAGGGCCAGAAAGGCCCAAGTTGCTGGGTGTGCCAGCTCCAATCCTGTTTAAGGAAGGAGGCCAAGCCCCCCCACCAAGGATGTTTCCCCTTCTCCCCACAGACAGCAGCCCGCTCGTGGGCAGCACGCCCGCCGGCTATGGGACCCTGACGATCGAGACATCTACAGATCCCCTCAGCTCCTCAGTTTCATCCGAGGTATGTGGAGGCCGGGCGGGGGGCGGGGGGAGGGTCCTGGGCCTCAGTGGTTAAGAACCCGCCTGCAGAGGTGGGAGGCGCGGAGGCGCGGGTTCGATCCCTGGGCCGGGAAGATCCCGGAAATGAACCGGCAGCCCGCTCCAGTGTTCTTGCCTGGGAAGTCCCACGGACAGAGGAGCCTGGCGGGCTGCAGCCGTGACCTGGGGGTCTCAGAGAGTCGGATGTGACTGAACACGCGTGCACGTGGACGAGGAGGGGCGGGCGAGCTCCGAGTGGGGGTGGACCTGCCCGCCCAGCTGCGCTGGCCTTGTCCTGTGGTGCAGAGGCTCAGCGGCTACTGTGGCAGTCCGTGGAGAGCCGTCGGCTACCACGCCGTGGTCTGGACGCTGGCGGGGCTCCCTTTGCTCCTGTTCCGGTGGAAGCCCCTGTGGGCGGTGCGCCTGCGGCTCCGGCCCTGCACCCTGGCCCGCGCCGAAATACTCGTCATCGAAACAAGAGACAGAGAGGTGAGCGGGCGAGCGGGCGGGGGCAGGGAGAGCCTGGAGGGAGGGGTGGCAGTGCCTCGGGCTCGGGGGTGCAGGACGCCCGGGTTCCCGGCCCAGCCTGGCTGCTGACATTCTGTGGGACCTGACACGGGCGCGTCTCCTCCCTAGACCTCAGCCTTCCCATCTGAGCAGTGGGCAGACGCGGCAGGGCGGGTGGTTCCCAGGAGGTCCCCCACATCCTTGATCCGTGCCTCCTCCAGCGGGGACCACCTGGCCGTGGGGTGGGGCCGGGGAGGGGAAGGATCGCTTCGGACCGGGTCCGTGCCTCCGTATTCCAGGATAGTTCATGGCAGCTCTGTACGGTCCAAGTGCAGACGGAGGCCATTGGCGCTGACAGGTGAGGCAGCTGCGTCCCCCTTCCCAGAAGCCCCGCTCCCCGCTCTCCTCCCGCGAAGGCGCCGACCCAGGCCTCCCATCCCAGGGAGCGCAGTGACTGGGGACAGGCGGGTGCTGGGCCGGCCCGGGGTCCACAGTAACCCCAGCCCCTCCACAGCCTGCAGCCGCCCCCACAGACGCGGGCAGAGGATGGCCGGAGCGGGGCGGCTGTGGGGGCAGAGCCAGAGGACGCCTGGAAGGACACCGCACGGCTCCACAGGCCTGAAGAGCAGGTACGTGGACAGCTGGGCTCCGGATACGCCCTGCCCGTCCCGGGGCCCACTTTCACACCCTCTGCGATTAGAGCTGGCCTCCACTGTGCTCCGGGCACCTCTGGTTCTCCTAAGAGGCCAGGATACTGGCTGATCACCTTTTTATTTTGAATTAATCAGATTATTTTTTATTCATTTTTTAAAATTAATTATTGGCTGTGCTGGCCCTTGGTTGCAGCATGCAGGCTCTGTTCGTGGTTGCCTGACTGGGGGTGGGATCCCAGCTCCTGCGCCGAGAGCAAGGGCCTGACCAGGGGTGGGATCCCAGCTCCTGTGCCGAGAGCGACCAGGGGGAAAATCCCAGCCCCTGAGCCGAGAGCGAGGGCCTGACCAGGGGGCATATCCCAGCTCCTGCGCTGAGAGCGAGGGGTCTCAAGCTGTTGGAGCCCCAGGGAGTCCCTAGTGGATCACCTCTTTCATTCCCACCCCTCTCCCGGGGCCCCTGCCGCCCCGCCCGCCCCCCCAGGCACAGGCCTCAGGCGGGCCCCTGTCCACCGCCCCACATGAGCACACCCCTCTCTGTGCCCCTCCAGCGGAGGCTGCGCTACTACGTCTTCCGAGGCCAGCGCTACGTCTGGATAGAGACCCAGCAGGCCTTCCGCCAAGTCAGGTGGGCACCAGGGCAGCGCTGGGCCGGGCAGAGGGCTGGCGGGGGGCAGCCCGGCGTGGACTCCGCTCTCAGCTCCGGGCCTCGACCCCCTGCGACCCCAGGCAGGTCACGGAGCCTGTTAGGGCCTCAAGGTCTCTGTTTGTAAATAAGTCGTGAAGGGGATCCTGGCCTCGAGTTCCAGAGTTTCTCTGAGGTTGTGTATTTCAGGCTGTGCTGCGTCTTCGCTGCTGGGGGCGCTGTTTTCTAGTTGGGGCGCATGGGCTCCTTAGGGGCGGCACCTTCTCTTGTTGGGGAGCAGGGGCCTGGTTGCCCCGGGGCACGTGGGGTCTTCCCTGACCAGGGCTCGAACCTGTGTTCTCTGCGTCAACAGGAGGGCTCTCAACCGCTGGGCCACAAAGGAAGCCCCATCCTAGCTCTGTTTGGAATGTAAAGCACACGCTTGGCGTGCAAGGCTAGGCCAGTGCCCGGCCCATGGTGGCAGCACCACTGTGAGCAGACTGCCCACCCTGGACGTGGACCTCCTGGCCACAGAGCCGGGTCTTGTAGCTGCTCTGCCCCTACTAAGGGCTTGAGAAACATGAGTTCACTTTATGTCTTAGTTTGAGCCCCAAGAAGCAGACCCCAAGACAGGATTCAGGTGCAGGGAGGCTGGAAGGAGACACCAGGGTCGGGAGGCAGGGAGAAGGCAGTGAAGGGGCTCGTCGTGGGCGCCCGGGACGCAGGCCTCGGGGCCCCTTTGAGCCAGTGATGCACACACGCCTGGGGGTGCCCTCACCCAAGGGAGCAAGCCAGGGGCCATACCCCTACTCTCGGCCGTTCCTGGTCGCGGAGTCCGCTAACTCGGGCGTGATTCCGGCCTTCCTGGGTCCTGGGCAGAGCGTGCTCACGCAGCCGGGAGGAGCCCTGATGCCCCCCAGCTTGGTTGGTAAAAGGCAGCACAGCCCAGAGGCGAGCGCCCAGCAGGCGCGCGGACGCCCCAGGAGCCTCCGCTGCGAGAGGAGAACGGGAGTCACCGCGGTGTCCGTGGCTCCATCGCTGCCAGGAGCCGTCCGAAATGCTGTGCAGAACTTATCCCCCCTGACCCCACCGGCAGCCCCGGGAGGTGGTGCTGTCCCCGGCTCCAACCTGCACGTGAACATCTGAGGCCAGAGAGCAGTGACCTACCTAAGGCGGCATCTTTTTTCAATATAGTTGCTTTAGTAAAATTTATGCCAGCTTTATCTATATACATATGTATTTCAAAATTCAGAGTGCCAGACACACAAACTGTTAACGCAGGCCGGTAACAATGCTTAAAACGTTACGCAGCGTGTCGCCTTCCACTCATTCTGGCATTGATGTCAGCAAACAGTCCGCGGCACTAAATGTCACTGAACAACAGCAGCTGTTGTCCCTGCTACGTATTTTCATCATCTGTAATTGTTTTTTCTTGGGTGACAGGGTTTGAGGCCCAATCAGAGGGACAAAAGGGGAAAGTGAGGGCTTCCCTGGTGCTCAGACAGTAAAGAATCTGCCTGCATGCGGGACACCTGGGTTCGATCCCTGGTCGGGAAGATCCCTGGAGGAGGCATGGCAACCCACTCCAGTATTGGACAGAGGAGCCTGGCGGACTGCCGTCCACGGGGTGGCAAAGAGTTGGCACAACTGAGCGACTGACACGTTCACTTCTTTCAGGCCCAGAGTTAGTGCAGGACGCATTCTCCCTGGGCTGGGGTGGCAGAGGTGGGCCGGAGGAGGGGAACAGAACTCAGACCCTGCTGCCCGCTCAAGCCCCTCTCCGCTCCCGCGCAGCCTGCTGGCACAGCCGCACCTGTGACGACCTCCGCCGCGCCAGCGCTGGCCTCAGCCTGCAGGACCGCACTGTGAGGTGGGGGCTGCCTGGGGGCCGGCCCTCTGCCTTGCACCCCGGGGCATGGCCTGCTGGCAGTCTCCTGCCTTCCCTGGCCTCGGTCTCCCGCGGCTGTGAAGTGGGGTGCTCCGTCCCTGCCAGAGGGTCCAGCTGCCACTGCCGCACCCCCCCATCTGACACTTTGTCACTCTGTCTTACAGGAAGGCCGTCTACGGCCCCAACGTGATCAGCGTCCCGTCAAGTCCTATCCCCAGCTGCTGCTGGACGAGGTAGGGCTGTCCTGGCTCTCCCCAGCTCTGGCCGCTGTGTGACCTGGACCAGGGACCTGCCCTCTCTGGGCCCCTTAGCAGAGGCATGTCCTGCCGCCGTCCTCTTCTCCACAGTGGAGATGACTCAGATCCCTCCCCGGTCAGCTCAGGGAGAGGGATTGGCAGTTCTGGTCCGGGTGGGCTCGGAGGCCGAGGCACCCCACACGCCCGGGGCTCCCGCTTTGCCTAGAGCTGGGCTCCATCGCCCTGGTCCTGGCGTGCATTGCCCACCTTCCTGTTCGCAGCAGCCTTGCGGCAGGGACGCAT